>NC_087514.1:5220596-5577112 GCF_963921805.1 Phalacrocorax carbo | reverse complement strand
AAAATACATACCTGTATCGCTTCACCTCTTTTTTTCCTCCTCTTAGATATTCATTTAGAATAAGCAAACCCTTTGTATGCTAGAAGTTTGTTTCATTTTTCTCCTGCAGAAGATATAGAGCAAGGATGCTAGAACGATGATTCACTTCAAGAGAAGCAGATGGATGTTTTTGGTCTGATTATCTGATGTTGTACCACATACCAATGCTGATTAACGATTACTACTTAGCATATGAAAAGACAAAGTCCAGAAGCACAGCCCATTCATTACTTCCCTAGTTCACGTGTCCTTTAAATGAATATTTTAAAAATGCTGCATCCTAGTGGTGATGGGTATAAAAGAGTACTCATCAATTTATAGGCCTATTTATGCTTACTCTTCTGTAAATCAGATGAGGGGTAGAATTAAGGAAACATTTTCCCTTCATGCAGAAAACCATGCAGAAGGAATGCAACAGCCAAAGGAAGCTGCCCCTTACTGATGTATTACTGTATGGATTACGGATAATCCATACACACACACACACGCACACGCATATACGCACCAAAAGTTATCTTAAAATCTTTTTCTGCTCTCCTGTTTCTTTGACTTCCACAATGAAACTATTCTGTTCTATGAGAACATCTAACTGGTATGATAAAAGGTCTCAAAAATACACAGAATTATATATATACCCGTAGTTTGTGCCACAGACCATGTAGGACGCACACCAAAGACCTGCAAACACGTGGGGCTGCTTCGCTGGCCGCGTCAGTCTGAATTTATGCAGCGTGCACGTGCATTGCGCTTGTTGGTATGAAACAGTATAAACGTGGTATGTGTACCTGTACACTCACGGGCATCCCCTTCTGGTAATGAAGGCTTAGATGAGAGAAGTGTGAATTCAATGTCACACGATGATAATAAAAGAAAGCCTCTAGGTGAATATAATCAGGTGAGCGATAGTCTTCATGCAGTCTTAACCCTGAAGGATTAAAATGTGTAACATATGCATGTATTTATTTGGGATGTATAAAGGAGAAGAAAAAGTGGTAAAGTTGGAGGAATCAATACACGCATTACTGTAGCTATAAACTAATTTACGACTTCAATTTCAATTCAACCCGCTCTAACCAGATATGCCCACGTATATTTTGAGCTTCAGTTGGTATAGGTGGCAGAAACAGCCACGTAGTATTATCTTTTAAAGGGGACAGGGGAAAATCCACATTCAGGAAATGTTTTCCATGTAAACAGAGCATTGTGATCAGGTATCACAGTCTTGCCTCCAAAGCTACTTCATTTTGCAGGTTTTATGGCATCTGCTTCATTAGCCAACTAACATTATAAATCTGTGCCTTGTGGTTTGGGAGCCTGAAACGACACGGCTTCCTCAGACCTCCTTGAAAAATACAGAATCAGCCCTGAATGGCCAAGTGTTGCCCACTCCTTTTGCGCTCCTTACATTAATGGTATTTTGGATATTTACTTTCCTGTATACCAAGCTGATGTGGGGAGCACGAGCACCTTCTGAGGATGACTCAGCACTGACTTTCCAGGGAAAGGTTCTGATAGTCTAGCGATGACAGGTATATAAAGTGTAGGTACAGAGGTGTTCGCATCATATATAAGGAAATAAAGCAAAGCATCTAGAACAAGATTAAATGAATAGATTAGACAGACAGCAGAGACTATTTTTAAAGTTCCAGTAATAACCACCTATGAGAAAGCGAAATAATAGTGCTGCAGGAGACCAAAACTATCACCAGCTGCCCAGCATGCTCCTGAGCTTTAGGGTCACCGACAACGTGCAATGAGAATTTGAAAGCCCTTTTGGTCATAGTTTTGCACACTTGATATTCTTGCTTTCTTGATACAATATAAACTATCTATTGACAACGTAATTCTGCTGCCATACTTTCCCTACCAGGCATTAGCATTTGCTCTATATTTTTAAATTTATAACCCTGAGGAAGTTCCAGGGCTACATCTGCCTTATTTGGGCTGGGTTTGCAATGCACAGAGATGTAGCAGTTCGATTATAAGGAGACCATATCAAAATAAGAGATGTAATTGCTAAGCACACAGCAGTTCCTCCTTCACATGGAACAGCATTATGGATGTTACCCCACTGCGAGTATCTTGCTACTTATAGAGCCTGCCGAGTCTAAAAAAGGGGCAAAATAAATGAGAAAAAAAAAAGTCTTTCCACCCTAACTGCCAAATTCTGAACTTCTGTTTCTGTTCCTTGGCGACAAGCGGTAGTATTTCTGGTTTTGCAGAAGCAGCTCAGAAATGTGTGAAATATAAGACATGACTGGACAACATCCATGCAGCTCCATGCTGTATTTCAGTCTGCTTCTTTTTCCGTACCGAACAGAAGGGCTCTTGCAGAGCTTAAGGGCAGGTGATCACTGCCAGGTGAAGTGCACACCTCTCCGATCCCATGACACAAGCTGAAGAAATAATTAGCAAAACTGCAGCCCAAGCAGTGAGTGGCGAGTGACTCGTGAAGCTTCTCCTTCTCTTCCAGATGGATTAATTTTTCAAGATAACTTGGTTTTCTTTTCCACCGGGTAAAGAGTGGGGACAGACTTCCAAAAATAGGCTAGCCTGTCACAACTGCTGTCACGCGGTGCCGAGATTGGAGCTGATCTCTTGGGGAGGCGGCTGAGAACAGAGGGGGGTAAGGAAGTAAAGAGTAATTCCTCTTTCCATAACCCAGCCAGAAAGAAAATGAATAGGCAACCTGCAATCAATCACAAATAATACATAAGCCAAAAATCAGTCATTCTGAGTAAAAATACATAAACTTATCAGTTTACCAGCAATTATTAGCACAATCGCTATATTCTACAGCATCAAAAATGATGCCCAAATGTACTCTCTGTCCAAGGTCTCACCAGGACAAATACAAGATTATTGCCTATTTAAACAAATTGACCCAGCAAATTAAACCAAAATGCTCTCTTTAAATTTAATTTTCAAATGCTGTCCTAAAAAGGCTCCTGTCCGTGTGGCCTCTGCAGTAAACAGATACTCTGAAGTCACAAGATGACTAGAAAAAATTATGTTTAGCCTTTTGTGAGATGAGGTACTGTTCAGATGACATAAATTGAAAGCTTCTTTAGGAAAAAAAAAAAAGTAAAGCCATTTAAATCCAAGCAACATTTGCTCAGCACTAAAAAGTTAGAAGAGAAGGTAGGAAAAAAACCTACAAGTGCATCATTATTAAATGGACGAGAGTATAATCTCATTCAACAGTGATCTTAGCTCTGTGCATCTAACGCATTCATTTTATTAAGAGGTCTGAAGTGGAATATTTGAAAACAGAAATCTTATTAAGAAAGTCTTCATCATCCTTGCTGGCGTTTTTCCTTCCCGCTCCATGAAGGAAATGTATTGTATCTGTATCTTCGCCAATAACGGACTAATTTTTTTTCATTGCCTGCCGTAGTCACATGTTGTTGTGGAACATTAAACATTCACTTGGTTAAGCTGCAACACCAGGTGTTTTCTGATACATCTGTGTAAGATGTTAATAACACAATCTCAGCATCAGGACAAAAAAAAAAAAAGAAAAGACAACATAAAATTGGATATCATCACTAATTCATGAATTTAATTTCCTTTTTTAAGTCTAAAATGCAGCCCACTTGTCCACAGACAATAATAGCTTTTTGTTGTGTAGAGTCATGAAACATTGATTTAATATGACTGAGATACTATCCGACAAAGATTATTTAATTTTTTTGAATGGTGTCCATACCTAGAGGCCCCACTAACGACACAGCTGTGATTTGAGGTGCTGGGTACAAACCGTACCAGCAGGGTCTCCGCCTAACGGCCATCTCCTCCCTTTCTTCAGCGTGCCTACTTCTTTATTTATACTTCTGCATAGCGCTATCGTGAAATATAACAAACATGGTTGCTAAATTTTATTATTGTAATATTTCTTGAAGCCAATATTAAGCGTTGCTTTGCTCAACACCTGAATGTGCAGCACAAACACTATTTATTATCACCTTCCGTGGGTAAATACTCTGGCACTGCTCCAGGGCTGCACACCAAGAGGAGGCAGCTCCCATGCTGAGTCCAGGAAGGGCCAGGAGAGCAACAGCTTCAATTCCTCCTCTTCAACAGCTGAGTCAAAGCAAGGTCTTCCTCTAAATATCTATGATAACATATTAAAATGAGGCTGATAATGTAGGGAACAGTGATGAGTAAGGACTGTGCCAGCATTAGAGACATCACAGATAACCAGGGTTTCTAACACAGGCGTATCGGAGCTTTGTCCTCCCCTCCAAATTTATCAGAATGAATGCCTACTTAAAGAAATAATAACAAGTGACAATTTTTTGTTAGTCGGATATAAAATAATATTAATTCCACTAAACAACTCCCAAACTGAGAGCCTGAAAACTAGCGCACGAGAAATACAACACACCTTTTAAACAAGCCCTCGCCTGGTGCCCTTTACTCTCACACCGTAAGTGTTTATGAGGGCTTTTATGGGGCTCGTCCATATCATAACAGATACAGAGATTAGTCGGAGAGGGTTCACTAATAACGCAGATGGCAACTTGCTGTAAGCTGAAAGACCACAGCGAAAAATCACAGAGACCACAAAACAGCTGAGACGGGAACAAAAGAAAAGTTTCCTCTGGGTATAGCAGAAGAACTCCATCTGTGAAGAGAAGATGACTGGAGTCCTAAGGCAATTGTTTTGTTATCTTAAGGTGTCTTTGAAAGTCAGACATTTTGCCTCAAAACCTGAGCAAAAGCAGTGTTTAGGTGGCTGCACGTAGGTACGCTGTGACAATATTTGGATACCAGCAGCTCAGGGAGAACCAACATGTTTTGCGTGTACCACTAGCTCTTTGATGGTCTGCTAATGAAAAATTAACCCTAATTTTAAATAATCTTCTGTTTTTATGTTAAGGGTACCCATGAAATATTGGTGGGTAATAAAAAGGAGGAAAAAGGGCCAACCATCTCTAACAGAGAAGGTGTAAAAGACCGTATCTTTAAAGCAACTGATTCTGCACAAAATGGGGCATTTGGAAACAATTACTGCAATATCTTCTCTGATTTGAATCTACTTAAAGGTACTTCTTTCAGGTAGAGAGCAAAGAAAAAGTACTGAACGTACAACATGGGCACTTTCTAACTTACTCCTGAAACACCTTGGCAGCCTCAAAAATTGGCACACCCCGTGACTTCAGCTCAGGGACTAATCCTCACCGAGAATGCCCATCTATACAGTCATCCTAACGAAAGAGCCAGAGCCAACAAACAAACTTCCTTGTACTGGTGAGGAATAACCTCTCGATTCCACGTTTCTGGGTGGAAGGGCAGGACAGGAAAGACAACTCTGGGATACTGAAGCTGGGGACACACAAAAAATCCTCTTCCAGTTAATTTCTCAGGTCAAATCTAAAGGGTTGCCAAATTGCTTGGATACCAACATGCATTTAGGAAAGCAAACTACTGACTCATTACCCTCGCTGGAACGCACTGCTGGTTAATACTATTTGCCAATTATCTGCTCCCACCTTTCCATTACTGAGATAGCAATGCATGTATCACAAAGGGTTTTGAGGGAGTGACATAGAGTTTTGGCTACCGAAAAACTGCTGCACAATTTACAAAACCAGAAGGTTATTTCAAGACAAAATTGCCATGAAACACTGTCATTTAAATAATGAATGGCTGAGCTTGCTTGCTTGATTTCTTTCTCCTAAAATAATTTTTCTTGCTTTCTGTCAGTTGGCAACAAATACATCTTAACATTTGCATTTCAAGCAAGAAGAGAAATCCAGACAGTTGCTCCAAAAGGACTGGAAAATGTGCTGTAAACTCTGACACGTACAAACCTACCAAAGCCATCCAAACTTAGCCAGACACGGAATGCGTTGTTTCGGGTTTGTCAGAAATTCAGGAAGAACCCCAACTTTGCTTAGAGGATCTAGAAATTGCTCTTCTCTCCCATTTGAAAATGCTCTTCAGCCATGTCCCAGCCTGCAACATCCATTCGAACACTCGGATCAAAATGGAGGACCTTGTTCTGCTCAGTCCCCATAATGCACAGCAAGAGACACAAAATGTCCTTTACATAATTTATGACCAAAATGGCCAGAACAGGGTCTAAGTTTGGTTTGTGACGTCTTCGGGTTTTCTGGGGGAGAGGGTCAGAGAGCGGGTGGTTAATCACCAGCACTCACTATGGGAATCACAGGTGATATATTCCAGCCAAAAAAGCCCATCCGGGTGTCATCAAATAGGTCCAAATTTCACTGTTATTCAGTGTAATTATGAAAACTAAAAAATGGCTCAGTTGCTACCAGATTTTATGTTTGTGAAGACTTAATAACTGCCTGGGACTTAAGCAAAAGGGGAAACATGTGGCAAGAAACCCTATTTCAATTGTGGATAAATTTTCAGCAACAGATGTTAGCCCTGTTAGCAAGAAGACAAAACCAGTGCATATGTTTGGGCAGAAGGAAAAAAAAAAAAAAAAAAAAGCAGTTTTTGTATAAATATTTGGCTATGAGATGCCTATGAAGCCAACTGGTCAAGCATTTTGTCTGATGATTTGAGTTTGCTGCCTCATGGACTCAAACCATCTAATTTAGAAACCATCACACTCGATTCCTTTGCGTACCATGGGCATTTGTCAGAGAGGTCCCAGGCCGAAGGGCACCGCTGCGGCATGCTCTGCTTCCTTTCCAAGTGGAAAGGACTTCAGGGCAACTCTCCCTAGTCATAAAATCTACCCCAAACGCAGCTCCACCACCCCTTTCCTGCGATGCCTTTCCAAGCTGACAATAAATGAAAACATGGAAACAGACAGCGCCGCTCAGGAATACTCTTGGATTTTTATAGTCTAAGATAATAGATGATGCTAGACGCGGTTGCTCCACTGACTTGCTACCACACCATGACAGATCACTGTATAATAAACAGTGTATGTTGGCACTTAAATACTGGTATGCGATAAAGAATGAATGTAAGGCACAGGATAAGAAATCAGATTGGGAAAGCGGACATGTGAATTATACAACTTCAAATACGCATACGCGTATGCCGGTATATACAGAGGGACAATATAGGTCTTCACACATACTTCTACTGTTGACTCAGCTTAGACGCTGTCGTGTTTGGGTGGGATGGTTTTAAGAACTGTGTCATTTTGTCTCTTTGTCTCTAAGACAGTATCTCTGTGAAAAGAGAAAATATTCAAAGGGTTTAATTATTTTTTTCTCTTTTTCTGAGCATTCAGCAACCCCTCAGTGAATTATTTTCACTGTATTCAAACAGGCAAAATAAATCCACCACAGGCTAACTCCTAAGATCCTCCCACCCACAAATAAATCCTAACTGTTTCCCACTTCCAAGCACAAAAGAATACTAAACAGCAAAACCACGGTCTTTCAGGTTTCACTGAAATGAACAGAGAAGTAACCTTCAAAACTATTTTAATGCATGGGGAACATTAGAACCTAGAAGAAAGCCACAAGGTACAGACACTTGCTGAAAAACACTTCACTGGGGAGTTCTCCAAAAGATCAGCAAAAACAACATTGAGGAAATCCAGGTGTAAGAAAACCGATTTCTTACCCATCATTTTAAACTGGCACAATACTTCTACTATATATGAAAATATACAAGGATTGGTGAACTTCTACAGGCAGAGGGTGGATGAGATGACCTTCAGAGATACTCCTCTTTCTAACTGAAATTATACCGTGGAAAGGAAGCAAGTACATTACAGGATGAAGTGAGGGTGGTAAATCCCTGTGGAGAAAACATCTTCCTAGGCATTTGAATAATTTATAGCAGTATGATGCAATGGCCACTCCAGGAAAAATTCTGCCATACTCAAAGATTCTATGAATCCAGACGTTTTAATCATTTCATATATTAAGCTCATTTTTTCTGCATTAAGGCAACCTTTCAGAATTAAAAGAGCTTTCACAGTGTCTTATCAAATGGATGATTTTAATGGTCTTTCAAAGACACCAGGCAGAAACTCGACTTACATAGCTTCGAAGGAAGAAAGCTAATTTAGAGGCAGCTATTTATTTCTCCCTTATATTCCGCTTTCTTCCACAATATAACACTAATTCTAAGGGATTATAAACATAAAAATGTAACAGTAACGCCTATTTTGGGGTCCCTAATAACAGTGTCAGGAAAAGGTGAATAAATTCAACCACAGAACTGTCTGCAGCCTCATACAATTGCTCTTTGCATTTATGTCCTTAAAGATGCGCTCATTCAGAATGGCTTTTGGGTACATTTTTTCTCAAAAGCTAGAGTAAATACCAAGACAAGCTGGCAAGATTCAAAACAATCCTCCCTGAGCTGTGATCCTACATCAAGACACAAAGATAACATCCCCAAACAACAGTTATTAAAGAAAACAGGCAGAAAGCAGTCCTGTCATGAAAACTTGGGGGACCAAAGCCATCATCACACACAGCTGCAGTACCCAGATGACAAAGGCGTATATAAAAGCTGATACAGCTGAGTGTACCCAACACCTCACACCAAGCAGGACATAAACCAAGCCTAGGTAATGACTCCTGCCTTAGGATACAATATCTTTGTGTATGTGTATATTTATACAGGCGTGCACCATAAATTCTAAGCAAAAAATGCTACCAATTTTTGTCACGTGCTCTACAACAACTGCTTGCTTTCACAGCATCTGCTTCTTCACGACTTGTTGCCTTTTTCTGCTCCTGTGAAATAAACTCATGAAGAGTGACAGTACAGATCATAAACCAGTTTTTAACTGGCTAATGAGAAGCACAGGTAGGAGTTCAGCCTGATTCCAAACTGTCCCATTTTGAGATGTTCTGCACACGGATGCTACTTGGCTGTTTTCAGCACCTCCTGTATCGGTGCAACCGGACACGTTTTAGCTTGCAAAACCAGCTGCAGACTCCAGAACCAACAACTCCGGTACCGCCTGGCAAGCCTGGCAGTGAGATTTCAGTGATCACGGTCCCATCTTCAAATACTCATCTCTGCTATGTTTTACAATTTACGAGGATACTACTAAGGTTGACTACTCTGTAAAGCAAACCTGATACATTTAACCAACCTCAGCTAGGAGTTCACCAAGTGATAGAAACTCGGATCATTCTCTCGCGTACGCTGCGTACCTGAGTACAAGGATGGCTTCAAATTCAGCAACAGAAAGACTCATCTCCCATGCACCAGACTCCTCTAAGAGTCATGTCATCTTTTTTCTTTCAGGTTCATAAAATCTCTGGTCCCACTGGCTTTGGAAGGACAACTTACACGCAGACATTAAACGTGCCCTTCGGTACCTTGCAAGAATACAGCCAGTGATCAGGACCTTGCAGCACTGTAGCTCTTCCTGAGGCAAGATTTTTTGTTCCTGTTTTGTTACCTAGACAGTCAATGAAGCGATTTTCCTCTCAGGATCTGGACTTATTTTTAAAACATGATTAATGGGACATAATGTAGTACCAGCTCTTACACTTGACAGAAAATAAAATTTCAACCAAACAAGCTCTAGTTTTAAAAATGCATAAGAGTAACTGGAGCAAAACCAAAGCTGTTACATTCTACAATGTCATCTCAGGTCTGCTCTGAGAAAGCATTAGCAAACTAAGATATATTTAGTAAAAAATAAGGTGGCTCTATATGTTTGATTTATTCAAAACCTCACAGGAAAGGAATTAGGAACTGCAAAAGACAGACTTTTACGTTCATCCCTGCTTTTGTGCTTCCTGAAATCTTAGCAACCATGGCTACCAGACGTCAGTAGGCTCTCATTTTCATCACCAAGAAATGCCAACACGTAATACACTCGCATCAAACTTGTTCTTAGTAAAAAGAAGCTTAATGTACTTCGGTATCAGCTGTAACAACAGAAAGGTGCTCCTGCCCATCCTTCTCATTTTGCCTAAGAACTAGTGAAATCACGACTCTTTAACCCACAGAGTATATTAAAATTAGGAGTTAACAGTGGTAAACATTGGGCAGCATCAGTCTTTAACAACCTTAAGACACTGGTTTTAAGTAACATCTGGGCCAACAACACAATCTATGAAAAGAATAATGAAGTCCCTTTTCCTCGGTGCCCACTTTGTTTGGAGGCAGGAAAATTAATAAACAAACAAATGGAACCCCAGTGAGATTTAAAGAGTGGTTGTAAATGCTGGGAGGTGAACTTTGATCACATTCAAGCACATCCCGTTTTTCCCATTTCAGGCCAGAGCATGGGCTAACAGGCTGGCTGTCTCCTCTCCTCCCTTCTCCCAGAATAAGTGTCTGCAGCAGCTTAATTATCAAGTTACAAATAAACATATTCAGCTTGGTGCATACATTCAATTACAGATAATGAGCTCTAGACAAAAGCTATTGAACTATAACTGATACTCTACGAGCTGGTACACAACAAGCAATGATTAAATGATACGGACTAGGGACAAGAAAAGACATTTTTATTCTTTCTTTAAAAAGCATGCAAAGCAAGGAGATTTTCTGGGGAAAATCTGACAAAGAGGTAATTGTCAATACCTATTATTTTTTCTAGGCTCATTCATTTTTCATTATATTCCAGTGGAAGTTCAAGTGGCGCTCAAATTTTTCACTCTTAGTGCTGTTTCAGTAAGATGTTTACAAATAAAAGCTTACAGTGTTTGCTAAAAGTTGAACTTTATGGTACCGCAGGAATGCACCGTAATGTGCTCTGCACTTGCAAATAAGAGCTAAGACAAAGTGAAGCCTTTTTGGCATTTTGGTAACTGCAGTAAATTTAAAAGTCTGTACTGATAAACCAAATAAACTCCAAATATTAGAAAGTCAGGCGATCCAGACATACAGTTTACCTTAAAGGAAATGCAAACATCAAAAGTACAGACAGGGAGAAATGAAGTCAGTGGAAAACTCTGATTTCTGTCTAATGTGTCGGGCACAGTCAGGAGCTGCACAAATTAATCTTCTCCAGCTTCAACATAATTTACAAATAGCACATGTGGTGCTTTGAACACATTATGGCTATGAATGGCTATGAAAATGTTTTGCTCTCTAAGGTTTATGACATAAGGGAGTGTTTTTTATATTACCCTTTTTCTTATAAACTGAGTTTTCATTTGCAATGGTAGAAGGATTCGAGGGTTCCTCATACAGACCTTATCAGAAATACAGTTTCTTTATCTCTTCAGAAACGACTATTGCAATGTTCCATCTGAAAGGTTTGCTGTAATCCTTCACCCTGGATTTAGTTTATTCAGATTCTAAATATAAAATAATCTGGAAATGTTAACAATTGCTTCTTCTCGGTATCTGTCCAGTGGTTCCAAGTTCATCATAATTTTTCATTTTGGTCAAGTCACTGCAGTCTCCTGATAGCACAAAATTAAAGTCTCAAGTGCTGCCTCCTGCTTCCAGCACAGCAAAACTAGGAGCTCAGACAAGCAGAATGATTACAGATCACAGAGGGCTTTTGCAAGAGGTATTTCACTTTGTTACATATTGCTAGAGGAAAATTGATTTCTCTAACCACAACCTGTGGCTAGCTTTCAAAAGACCGCAGCTATGACCTACAAGCACCCCAGTCAGCCCCCGGTTAACCAGGGGGGAAGCAGGCAGCACTGAACAGTGGGCCGGATTCAGCTTTCAAAGTCTACTTCTTCCAAGTCAACAGGATGCTGGCAACTTGCTGCAGCTAAAAGTGACAAGTTTTTCCTACCTTTCAGGGTAAGTGCAAATAAGCGCAATCCACCAACAGCCAAGGGAAGTTCACCTAATACAAAATAATGTTTCCGAGTAATCCTGGGGCATGTTACCTTGACAAAAAACAGGTGCTTTCACATAAGTATAACCCAGCTGTCAGATAGCGACAAAGTCTTTGAAAATACCAGTCCTTGAAAATAACTGCTTCAATAATCAATCCCCAGTACAGTTCAAGAACAACTTTGCTGCATCCCCTCTTGGAGCCACCACACTCTGCTCTCAGGGGGTCAAGGCCAGATGACTTTCTTCCTCATCCTTCCCATTACAGCTGATGACTCTGGAGTCGTATGTGGATCTATATAACCCTTCTTACATTATGGCAGACTAAAACTGGCAACCAACTGCCATCACCCAGGCCCTATTGTACAGATGAACACATTTTTCTTGGAAGACGCAGTCTAGATGGTTACACATAGTGAGAAAAACTGGGCTAGAAAGCAAAATCAGGTCAACGGAAAGTAGAGTTCTGTGTGAAAAAATGGTGAATATGCTTCATGGTAACATACTAACCACCGGTTACCACATACAAAACCACCATGACTTTCTAATGAGGCAGGAACCAAGGAAGCTTTTGCAAGGAAGAGCTTTGGATTTATTTTCTCAGGTTTTTTGTAGCCTAGGACTTGACTTGTCTCTTCAAATATCTGGTTCTTTCTCAGCTGTATCAAATCCTTGCTAGTGCTCCAATCTGGCAGTAGACATTCAATGTTTATTACTTTGTGCCCGCTACATACTGTATGGCCTTCCAGGACCTGAAATGTGGAAATTCAAATGACGCGGCTGGCCTCATACAGGCGGCCACTAAACTCCAATCAGCGGTTAGCAGAGAACTGATAATCTAATAACCCTTCAGAAGGGTCAGATTGGCTTTCGGAAGGATGGAGATCAAGGTATAGGAGACTTTTAACACCCTGCTAGACAAGTGACATCTGACCTGATCTACTGTTGGACACAGACCTTCTCTGAATGGGAGATGGGACTAGATGACCATCATAGGTCAACCAAAATGTCTACAACTCTATGGAAGCTTAAATTATATGAACATACAAACTTTTTCATGAATATCCAAAACAAATATAAAAAAACAATATCCACAGAAAATGCTTCTTCCAGCCTTTCACAAAAGGCTGCTCTAAACAGACAAACATGTAATATGGAAGGTCAGGGGGGACAATGCAATCGGTAAAACCACAGAGGACATTAACCAGGCAGGTCGTCTGGCTCTATTATTACCGTTCCCAAAAATATTATTATTTTCCTACATTCATGCCTAAATCTTATCTGAGGGTTTGATGTAAATTCATCCTTTTGGTCATCCACATTTAAACCTGTGTTACAAAATGAGCTAACTGTGATGTCTCCATCTCTCTACAGTATATTTACTGATGAAGATTATTTTCTACTTCTGACCCTCGCATTAGCATACTCCCAAAGGAAAAGGAAAAAAAAAATCCCACAGACTTGCTACTCTAAATAATGTGCAAGCACACAAACAAAATTCAATATCTAATAATGTCATGGTTCCATTATAGTTGACATATTATTTTAAATAAACTATTAGTATGACAAAATTCTTAGAACATTTGTGCCTTTAACAATCTCTGTTCCCAACAAGGTTGCACAGCTTTTGCCTTCCTCTATTCTTTAATAGAACCTAAATAAGACAGAAAAGCAATATATCTGCTCAATGAAATTACACGGTAAGTTCCATTAATTCCCCCAAAAGCAAGACACAGATGAGCACATGAAAGCTCTGAAGTATTAATGCATTTCCCGGGGCAAGCAGAGATGGGCAGAGATTGCAAAGACGCTTGTTAAAGTTATTTTTCCTGAGCTAAAATCTAGTAGTCACCAATGAACCAAGTCTCAAGAATGCTGAAAACTCTTCCCCTGGTCCCACTAATTATCTCCACGTCATTCTATTTATAAACTGCTTTTATTTGTGCATTGCTTCTGATGTATGGAAGAGGTGGAAATTGAAGAAGGCAGAGATGGTACGAACTATGGCAAACCAAGGTGACATTTATTCCGCTATGAATAATATGCGATGACAAACAGAGACAATGAGCGCCGAAGTACCATATCTCTGTCAAGAACTGTACTTCCAGCTCCTGGTCACAGACATATTTACAAGATACAATCTTAGAATGAATTTGGGGTCCTTATTCTAAAGAGTGAGAGAAAAATCACATGCAGTGTATTTTAGACTTAACAATAAGACTTAGACTTAGCAATAAGATTATCATTTAAAGAAAACCAACTTACCAGAATAAATCTTAAGCTGCTGGAACAAGATGATGTCTGATGCAAACACTCTTGAGGATGAAGCAAATATATAAATGAGCTTCAGAACCTCTGAAGCTCTATGGCACCAAAAGCAGAACAGTAACACAAAAGCTGAGGGATGAGGAGCACAAACTGAACTGAGGTGCAAGCAAATAAGAATCGGTATAGGATTTGCCTGAGGTGCAGTCAAGTCTACAAGGATTTAGGAAAGGGAAGGAACCCTTTTACTCCCAATTTAAGCAAAATAGTCCTGATGAGGAACCTACGTGAACTTAAATATGAGCCAAACAGAGCTACGATATATGCTAGAGGCCACGTAAGAGACAGAAAGGAGGCAATTAGCTGAAAAAATGAGACTGGGGGTGACAGCAAAGCAGAGGAAATAAAGCTTGGCTTGAGAGGTAAGAGCTGCACAGACCTCTGAAAGTGAAGCCCAAGCTCTTGATATCTGATCAGGGGGTGAACTAGTGCCCATGTGTGAAGTGTTCAATACCGTCAAATATACGAGGGAGGAAATTAACTTTAGTGATTTCAGGTCACATGAATTGGAAGGGGACAAAGTGTGTCAGTGGGGCCAATAAATAGCATTTACGAGCAGCTGAAGCACCCCAATATGAATCTCTCCAACGACATGAATTCTCTGTCTTGTTTGACATCCTGCATCCTGTACTGTCCACAATGCCTGGGCAATACACTGAATTCAGCTCGTTGTAATGAGCCAACACTGAATAAATATATCTCAGATATATTTCTATATCTGAGTAAACATATCTGAGAACGCTCAAGATCTTTGGTACTTGTGGTAGTGGAGTCACAGCCCTTCGGAATGAGGAATGAAAGCTCTTTAATAGCCCCTACGTGAAATAATACACAGCAGTAGCTTTTCACAAGCACAAAGGCCAGAAGCAAAATGCATGTGTGGAACAAGTCAAGTTACACCTCTTGAACTGGAATTGGGGGATGCTGTCACTGCTGCATGAAGGAAGTGTGTCCTGTACTGCTCATGGTCATGAAGAGAGTAATTCAGACTGCCCAGCTCCTGCACCCGCAGCTTCTGTCATCAATATACGATAACATCAAATTCTTAAATAATATATTTTCTCTCTTTTCTGAGAGTTACATGAGTCAAAAAGAGATATAGCAAGTAAAAGAAAACTGCACCCTCAGCATATTAAAAGAAAGTATTTCAACTGGTTATTTAAGTATGCACATTTATTTTTAAAAGAAGTCCAAATAAATGAAAAAAAAAAAAACAACACAGGCCTGAGGTCAGTCCTGTTGTTTGACGTAGTACTAGAAGGCAAGTACAGCTGGATCCACAAAGAGAAACAGATGCTACAACATTCCCTCTCACCACCAAACTTCAGCTTAGCTGAAGCCTCACACCCAAACTGGGAAGTGAAGGACACCTGGGCAGATGACATTGCTGTCGCGTGGACTCCACAGTCAAGTTTTGGAGGAGACATCAAGCTCAGCTGGGAGGAAACACGGAGGTGGCAGGTGCATCTTTAAATCTTGCCCCTCACTGAGAGCAAAATCCTTTTAGACAGCAGGAAAGCAGTTTTATTTCCCTGAAAGCCACAATCCTGGTTTGTTTCTGAGTAAAATGCAAGTGTCAGCCTTCCTAAAGAAAGAGTCACAGTGTGAAGAACTGGTTCTACCTTGCTTCCTCAAATCGCTTGGATACTCCCAAAATCTGGGAGTCTCCCTCTCCCACCTTCTCCAGCATGAAAACTCTCTATCGAGAACCCCGCACTTCTGGTGCATCTGTTCCATATTTGTGGATCAAAAAGTATCAATTCCTCAAGGGAAAATGCGAAGACAGTGAAAATGGCTGTGATTGACTGTGAGGACACCATGGGGTGAAGAGGACAGAAACACTTGAATTGCAGCCTGTCCTCCAAAGATGTTTAAATCTCTTTCCTCCCATGTGAGTTGCCTGGAATTGTATTTCATTGACCCATGAAATCTGCTGGATACAGGCTAAGAGGGAACCCAGCCACAAGCCACATCGCTGGCTCAGAAGGTGAATGCTGGTATTACCTTCCAGGTGAGTTCCTCAGAGCCAGGTAAATTGAAGAATCTCTACGTTGCGGGTCGTGATGAAAATTTTGCTTGCAAATGCATACGGCCATTCTTCCAAAAACCATGCAACTAGCGTGGTTAACCACTTCCTATAACAAATCACCCCAAACCATTAAACAACTTTGTCCAATCTTCTCTTTATTGCTTCTGCTAATAATAAGAAATTCTCTGTATAAGTCACAAGTAGTTTGGCCACAAAAATACCCACTTAAATAATCAGCAGTGAGATCTCTCCACTGGTACACATGTATTATTCATTACTATGTAATCTTAACAGCTTGCTTAACATGCCAGGGGCTTCTCTAACTTCCCACAAAAAGGCTGACAGAGAACTTTTTCCCCATTTTTAAGCACACACAAATTAAGTTTAGTCCATATGCTAAAGCTTTCCTGCTTCCTCTTCCCCCAGTCCCTAAGCACAACAAATCACAGGAAAATCCATCAGATAAAAGTTGGACTAAATGATTTCTCAATTCATCACTGGATCATGGTTTCAATCTGCTGTTAGAAATGGATAGCCCTGACTGTGTTTGCACTCTTCCCTTTCCATGTGAATAAACAACAAAACAACTAAAATAAAATTTTGACCTGTTCTCTGCACAGGAGTTAAAAATCTATTATATACAATAGCAAAACCCCTCATTTTGCTTCAAAAGGCAGAAATTTAAAGTAGACAAAATCCTTATACAAGTGTTTAGAACATGAGTGCCATGACAGAGGAAGGGGAAGGAGAGAGGAACGTATGAGAAACTGTTACCTGGGGCAATCAGCTGGGCACAGGTGTCCCTTTCAAGGACATGTCTTTGGGTGAACATAAATCAGTATTGGCTGCACTGTATCTCACTCACCCAGTAGTCACCTTTTCTTTTGCTGAACTTCAGAGCTCTTAAACGTGGCTTCAACCACAGTAATGAGAGCTGCCAACCCCAGAAGAGCTAATGTCTACTTCCTGCCCATTCCTGCAATTGCTTCCTCTTAAGGTGAACCCATCGTACCAGCTACACTAAACCAACCAACCAGGCAACCAGAGTATGCAGTAACTATTTCTGTTATTGCAAGTTAAAGCAGGCTGGGAAAGCAAGACTTTTCTTGAGAATGACAGTCTTTTTTTTTTCCTTCTTTCCATATTTTCATCATGTCTTTGCCCTCCCCAGCCAGGAGCACATGAGCGCTTGTCTTCAGCTCAATGCTTTTGCACTTCAAGTATGCCATGTTGTTTTCCCAGGGATGATATGCTTTCTCCTTAGCCACTCAGGGGTAGATTCTACATTGCGCAAGAAAAAAGCTTTTTTTATCCATCCCGTTTCATCACTGTTCAGTAGCTCAAATACAGGCCAAAGCAGTATTTCCAAATAACTTTGCACGTGTCGACAGTCTGTCACATCCCAGTATGGCTGAGCTGTACACAAGTGTGCAAGGAATGACCCTGCACCTCCACATTGCATTTAATCTTCTGCTCCACCAGTCAATAAGAAAATCCCTCACAATTACATACTAAAATTATATCAGAAAAACACATTAATTTGATTCAAAAACAGCTGAACAGGGGCAAGGCACCAGTTGTGTGCATCCCATGAGAAGAAGCACAAAGTGTCTTCTGAAAAGTGTAAGTTTAGATTCTACAGGCAGATGGCTTTATGCTTTGGTTTTTTGCTCATCAATTTTTTTGTATTCAAAATAGCGAGTTGTGCTTAGCCTTCAATAACATGGAATGCCTTTGAAACAAGTTATTCTTTTCATTACACTATCAAAAGTGACAAGAACAATTCTTTACATTTTTATGTTAAACTGAGCTATGGAAAAATTCTACTAACCTAAAGCATATTGCACTGTGTCTAACTAAATCACTGATTCCAGCAAAGGAGCTCTTCAATGACAGCTCAAAGTCATATGGCCAGTCAGGCAAGAAAATAAAATATCTCTATAAATCAGAGCCTGAATTTATGGTCCTTCAATGAACAGCTGATCAAGTTCTTTATCAGGTATTGATACTGATTTGCTGTTAAAACTAGTTCTAGTTTGTAAAGACCTCTTGTAGATTATATTAATGTCCTTACAGTATTAGACATATGGTTTGGAACCTCTTTTTATCACGTATGACAGTGCAAGTCGGACCGCAAAGAGACATGTTGTGAAGATCACATTGGTATAAAAAATAACACCCCTTGAGAACTGCCAAAAATCTATTACTTTTATGAAGAAACACAGTCTTTTAAGATATGACTTTTGATGTCGTACAGCACTGCCCCATATGTCCAACCAAATGCCATTTTTAAACCCTGAGGATATATTTAGCTCAACATACATCATTCTACTGTCGTCATTTCATTGAAAAAACCAAAACACAGGATCATGCTAAATGATGCATCCTCAGCTTGTGTCAAGAGCACAGCAGTAAAAGGACTGCAGTACTGATGAAGTTTAAAATGTAGGCAAATAAGCTGAAGAAATAAGCAGAAGATGGTACGCTAGATATCAATGGATTTGAATGATTAAGTCAAGAATAAAGAATGGAAACATAAAATATGCTGACATACGAACTGTATCTGTTCCTGACTAATCTGTGCTCCCCTGCCAGTCACATAAGGCACCATCTGATCTTTCAAGTTTCTGCATGCATGATGAGCTCTTGGCTACAGCCTGGGCTGGTGCAGCCAAATCTTTGCAATTCCACCTGGGCAGGACAGAATGCAAGTTATCACTTCCGACTGGCACAATTTCCTATGCCCAGAGTGACCCTGCATGAGAACTATACGCCTCATTACACCAGCCAAGAAATTAATGTACATCACCAGCCCAGTACAGCTTACTGCCATCTCAGTAGAAGCTTGAATTCAGTTACCGAAATTCAAAATAACTGATGAGGTTTTGGGAGTTTGTTTTTTTAAGGGCAACATTTAGCAAAGAATAAAATTTAACTGTTTTGGCTAACAACTGCAGATACTGTTTGTTATTCTGTACTTGATGTCCACCACAACAAACCATTTGTTCATCTCACCTTCCTGCTAATGAACTCTCTTTCTGATGCTGTGCTCTTTCAAGCATGGTGAATCATCCTGTACTGGTTTGTAAAGGCTGACGCCTCCTTTCCCCCATGAACTTGAGTTCTCTTCCTACAACAAAGGAGCATCAGGAAGCAAAGCCAACTCATTCAGCCAGCACTGAAGGATAGTACCAAGTAAGACCATTCTTGGCACGTACCCCCATATCATTGAAACTATGCTGTTGTGGATTTTTCCAGTTTTTAAAGAAGGCTATAAATTATGGGGTTTACTCAATTTTTAAGTAGGGTATAGAAGGTACTTAAAGACACACTTCAGAGAGGTACTTTACCATCTGATACTACTGACCAAGCTTTAAGGAATACTTTTGTCCAGCACTTGCCCACAACAATAACTGGTCTTTATGTTGAACAACATAAAATTATCATCTAGTAGAACAGCACAGTGAACTGGTTTTTCAAATGAGAGTTCGAGTAGAAAGTATAGTATAGCCACAGGCTTCCTCACTTGTGGGCAGGTGAAACAGTCCTTGATGCACTTCAGGTGTCCACACCAGATGGCCACTGTTTGCCACAGCAGTTTGTTCAGAGCTTGCTTTGAGCAAAAAAATAACTTGCCAAAGTAATGCCAAAAAACCACCAGAGCAACCAGCAGAACTGCCGAAGCCTGGTTCCCCGGGTACACGTGTGCTCTGCTTTTGCACTCCTCTCCACCATAAGGTCACCTTCACTAAGCAAAAGCTTAGTGCTTTTGTGCTGGGGTTAATTTGGACCTATAAATTAGCTGGTGCCACACATGACACAAAACAGGCAAATTCTCCAGACTCCTCCCAAGTTTGCTAACATTGGGGTCTCTTTCTTCAGTTTTTGGTAAAACTGGTAGATCCTTAAATTACACTTGAGTACTCTTCTACTCTTTAAATTTGGTTTAGGTTACCCAATAGGTTAAAAATTCAGGGGGTGACAAGAGATAAGCGCAAGCACAGAAAGCCTCATTCCACAGGACATCAGTCTAAAAATACAAATAAATGCAATGAATAGCAATTGAATTCATAGTACAGATGTGCCAGAATTGGATTTTGCTCTCAGCTGAGATAACTGCCAAAAGACTTGACATTAAATGAAATCCCTTCTCCCATAAATCATCTTAGTGAGAAAATACATGCTCCTTTCAAAATATATTTGGAGACGGAATGGTTAATTTTGTTTTATTCATTGAATGTCCCAATTAAGACTTTTCTACTAAATAAGGAAGGTATTTTCTGGATTGATTTTGGGGATTATCATTACCATTAGCTTGATGTGCAGTTCATCCAGTTCTTCCAATCTAACATTATCAAGGTTAGATTAAAAAAAAATCCATATGTAGACTTTTTTTTTTTTTAATTTTTTACTGTATTAACTAAGGGAAAATGGTTCTCTCATTTCTCTCCATGACAGGCAACTTATTTCCCTTGTGTGTTTTCAGAATACATATGTTGTGGCCTTTGTTTTCTTCTAAAGCTAATTAAAGCTTTATTTTCGTTTCCAAAAAAAAAAAAAGAAGAAAAAAAAAGAGAATATTTTCACAGAATTATCTATTTAAAACCTACCACATCCAAATTAAGCATTTTCCAACATAGCAAGGGGCATGTCATGCGTACAAGCTCATTTTTGGAGACTGCCTCTGCCCAAAGGCCAAGTCAAGCCACCCACCCACTTCTCTGGGCAAATCCATTCTCATCACCAAGAAGGTGCTGGTCCATAACAGCTTCTCTAGTATGAATTCACCAATTACTTCTTTTCTTCCCAAAAGCTTTGCTTACATTTTGCTGTTATGACTAGACCAGGTAGCAAAGGTTACTCTATACAGAATGTGCTGCGTCAGTCTGGGAGATAGCTTCGGCTTTTAGTTAGGGGGTTTTTAAGCACATCACATATCTTCAGACAATTCAAGGAACTTTGTAATTTCATGGGACAATAACATCTGTGCAGTGAAATACCTCCCTGTTGACTTTCCAAGCTGGCGGTTTGTCTTTGCAAACGCTAGGCCTGCATTTGATTTTTATGAATCATGTGCCCAACTCTACCATAGTTTGTTCAAAGTTCGTTAATTTGGAAACTTTTGACATGCATGGGAAATCAGCGCTAAGGGCCAGGTTACCCACCTCCACCCTGCTGCGCTCACTGCTGCCGTACTTGAACAAAACCTCCATTGCTCCTTAGCAGCACTTGTTTTGCAGCGTCTGCTGGGCAGCAGTGCTACAGCGATCTCCAGAGCTCCCACGCCTGCTTACTTTCTGCCTGTTTGAAACACCACTGATACACCCAAGGGGACTTTGAACTCTGCTCTTCTTGTAAGCAAGAAAAGTAAAACCCGAACTACCAGAACAACTTCATAAAAATATGAAGAGATAGGTATAGTCCAGGCTCTCACCTATGGAGGGAGAAGACCAAGCATTGCTACGAATATCCGCATACCAGCACACCTGAGGTTCAGATGAAAGTCTCCCATCTCAGTTCACCACCTCTCATAATCTTGGCATGCTGCTCACAATGTAGCAAGGGAAGAAGAAGAAATAGACTTCGGGGTGAAACATCTGAATTTCAATTGGAAGAAGATCCATAGAACAAACAGGGGATGGCATCAGGGTGAAGAGTAGTAGAAAATCTCTAGTAGAAGGCAAGTGGGAATGAGAGGATGGTCTATTTAGAAACAGACAATACTATGTACCAGGTATACCAGCACAATAACAACCAGGGATAGCGGCACTTGTCATATATACAAATTATTTCTGATACCAAACAGCACAAGACTGAAGACTAAACTACATAATCTAAGCACAGGAATTGTTTTCCGGTCTTGACTGCCAGTTCCTTCAGATAACAGGGACTGAAAATTTCAGGACATGAGAATAATTTCCAGGGAGTCAGACTGATGCCCATGGCTTCAGAATACAGAATATATTCATCACACAAAGGGTTGGAGGGTAGAGCTTGCTTGACAGCCTAAGGCATACAAGTTTTTTCCTGCAGTGCAAATGCTTAGATTTGCTACCCACAATGCCTAGTTTTTCTACCCAGAAAACCTTTTTTTTTTTTCCAAGAAAGAGTGGCTTGACTTACTCTGAATCCAAGTATGTTTTCTGTTGTTACACTATAAAACTGAATACAAAGAATACAACAGCACTGCAAGACAAGAGTGCAAGTACAGCATGTACCATTAACCTTGTGTATATGCATTGCCTACGTGTGTCACACAGCATCAAGATGACATATAGTTTTCCACCTCATTCTGGGAAGTATTAAATATTTAAAGCATGGTTGACCCAACCACAGCAAAGTGAGATTTCCCATGAGATGGACTTTCTCCTTCTCTTATCAGTTCTTTCGTGATCGCTTCACTGAAGAAGCCTTTGAGTCATTAATGATATCCTTTCTAAAGCACTGACTCCTATTTGGAGAAATGCTGGGGTGGATGTAACATTTTACAAACAGATGGCACCACTGCTTTGAGAGTAACATGCTGAGATGAACCACTTCACCTGTGTTGAGACAATAAATACTCCCCTTATCTAATCGCAGTAATTCAGAGCTACGCATGCCGAAGAAGCATGAAACGCATCGGACCATTAATCCCTATTTTTACCTATGACAACATGTTTAGGTTTTCTGTTTTCTGTCTTGCATAACCACCTGGATTCCATTAAATGTTATCAGAGAGGTTGATTTTCTGAAGTTAGCTTCTCCACAGCACAAATAAATCCCTCAGATGAGCAGCCAGGCTATAAGAATATAACGGTGTACCTACATGTACCATTCATGTTGCTTCATCCTACATACACCTACTAATTCAATCTAAAATCAGACTTTGCTAACTTCTAGGTCTTGTTCCATGCCTCTCTTGCAGATCCCAAGAGGCACAATAAGCACTTCAGAAGCATTTTGGTGTTTTGTTTTTTTTTTACTTATTTTGACTTTTTTCCAGTACAAAATATTCAGTTTGTCCTCTTGGCCTCTTAGGTGTAAATGCCATCAGATAAATACTCTTCTTCACCACCTTATTTGCTTTTTGACAAAGCAATTAAAGCCAGAATTTTTACATTTTATAAGGACTTTTCTAGCAGGGGTTCCAAAGCACATTAAACACTACAAACTGACTGCATAAACTATAAAACAATTCTGCCTTTCCCTTCATTCTTATCAAGTCCTACCTTTATAAGAAGAGCCAGGACATAAACCATGGTGACATGCTGAGTTTCAAGGCTTGGATGCAACATTTAGAGGACAGCTAGATGTCTAAGCAATAAAGGTACCATCAGTTTCTCTGGGGAGTTTCCTTGTGTTCACAGGGGTGTTAAAGCAAAGCCTGCTTACTTCTTGCAGTTGACAGTGAAAAATGGTGACTGTGGAATAGAGGAAGAGTTCCTGGATGAACTGTGAAGAGAAAGCCCCACTCCTCTGGACATTTAAGGAGCTTTTAACTGACTTCTTTTGGGTTCCTGACGGTTTCTTTTTTTACATGCTTGGGCAACTTCACTATACAAAATATTTTTGCCAATCATAGTTTAGCATTGTAATATTG
Organism: Phalacrocorax carbo; assembly: GCF_963921805.1. Lineage (NCBI taxonomy): Eukaryota > Metazoa > Chordata > Aves > Suliformes > Phalacrocoracidae > Phalacrocorax > Phalacrocorax carbo. The sequence continues at coordinate 5,553,419 of NC_087514.1, read as the reverse complement.
GTAACACTGATTTACACAAATCTATTAATAAACCAAAAAAACCCCAATGCCGCCAGTGGAGTCCTTGTGATTAACATACTATTGTCATCTTCCTGAAATTTAAAGTTGTTTTTCGGGCTACCTTCCAACTTGAAAATCATTCAGGCAAAAACCAAATAACACAATATGATCAATATTCAAACTTAAAAAAACCAAAACAAAACACCAAACCAGCAATAAAATGTACCTTTTCAAAAAACATTAAACAGTAGAAATGGGGGCTCCAGGGGATGTTGCCATCTACAAATTACTTTATTTAAGATTAGGCAATACACAAAAATTATCAAAAACTTGGTGGAAAGGAAATAATTAAATGGATTTAACTAGCCATGCAACCACTGCCTTTTCAAAACCAATGTAGAAGTATACATGATCAATATGGCAATTTTATGGTTGGACTCAATGATCTTAAGCATCTTTTCCAAGCTAAATGATTCTGTGACTTGTACTGGGCAGCTGTGGTGCTTCTCCTTAGCTGCCAGAGGTACAAGACCAGAACAGTCCTCCAGCATCACAGCTTATGGGAATGACCCCGAAGCCAAGCAAAGACAGAGATACAACTCTTACACTAGGTCTATCTTATTTTCCTGTTAGCAAAGATAATAAACTCAGGCAGAGGGAAGAAAGAAGCTGCTTCAAACGGGCAGAAGTGCTGGAAGGATATCAAACCTCTTCCGGTCCTTACTTGGCACCCTGGGTCACTAGGCTGGTCCCTCTTACCTTGCCAAAGTAAAAGCAAATGAACAAAATGCCAAAAAAGTCTTGAAATTTAAAAAAAGTGGCCCTTCAGTTTATAGTTTCCACAGACTTAAAGAGAAGCTACATCTGTTCATTTGACCACCTACAGCAGGTACATCTCTTAAAACAAGTTACAGTATTATGGTCATATTTTGAGGTTGCTTTAAGTTAAAAGTTAAAATTCTCCCTTTCCAGTCAGTAGAGAGTTAGGATATGGTTCCTGCTAAAGCAGATGCTTCCATGAGCAGCACCCTCAACCCCAATAAACAAATGTCCAGTGGCCATAGGGAGAGCTTGCACAACCTCAGGTGTAGAAACCTATACTGAAGATATCTACAGGTTGGGAATATGAATTTTCTTGCTCTTTTCTTGCAGATTCAAGTCTTATGTCACTCTCCCATAACAAAAACCTATGTTCTCCTCTTCCACATGCCCTTTCTGATTGATCTCCCTCCGAGTAAGAGCTTCCCCACCCTGAAACCCGGCTGGAGCTCCCTCAGTTCCCTTCCAGCCTCCCTAAGCAGTGGCTGAGGAAGGGGGAACATGCTGAAACTCATTCTGAGTAACAATCTTCCTGACCAGTCAAGTAAATGGGCTAAACAGAACAGATAACATCTTTTTTTTTTTTTTCCCCCCTCAAGAAAATGGGCTAGAAACCAAGACGACACACCAAAGGCTTTCTCCAAAGTCTACAGCAGTCCTGCGCTGGTGTTAGCAGCAGAGCTCCACATGTTTAATCTTCCACCAAGTCTGAAACTAGAATGCAAGTTGTAGGCTGACACGGTTTGTTTATAAGACCAACCAATATCTTTCTACAACACAAACTTCCTCTTCTGTGGTCCTCAGAAAACAACGGACAACTGCAAGCTGGCCACAGTAGACACAATTGGTCTCAATGAATCTAAGTATGTTCGATTAGACTAGCTGAAAGAAGATAGCAAGCCCCAGCAAAGCGTAGGGGTGCAGCAACAGGGCTTGCGGTGAGGGGTTAAGTCAGACCCTGCAAAGGAGAAAGAGGCAAGCTCTTCGCTGAGGCCTGGAATGGGCCATAAAACCACTACCTCAGAGAAAACTTTATTGTCACCAGCTGCCAGGAATTTTAGCACTCAGGTTCTCCTTCTGGAGGTATTTGTGGAACCTCTTTGGAAATCAGGAGTAAGGAAATGGTTTGTGATAATTACTCGCCCACTAATGAAGGAGTGCTCCTGCCCGACCAACGGTTTGTGAGGAAGTTCTGCTGCGCGACTCATCTCCCCTCTTCCCCCAGCCTTCCACAAGGCATTGTGCTCACTGGCAGAAACGCGCAGTAGAGGATACACATTTAAAAGACTCATTTCATGATTCTACAGGTAGCATCGATGATCACTGTTAAGAAGTACCAGCAAGCTGTATTCTGTCCTTAATTTTTGGCACTGACGTGAGGTTTCCATTTGGTAACGCATCTGCCAGCGTTGGGGAGGTGTTTGAAAGGTAGGAGAGAGGGTAGTTTCCCTCTTCCAGCATATGCTGCAATGATTTATTTATTTCACTATATATTCCGATGTAGGGCTGTATGCAATCGCCAGCTACGGTCAACGGGCCCTTCCGTTCCGTGGCGTGCTGTGCTTCTGTGTGTATTGCAGCGGCTCATTAAGAATGCAGCTGAGTTCCCTGGAGGAACATTGTTGGTAGGTGGAAGTTGGGCTCAGGTATGCAGGGCTTTGCAAAGCATGTATTTGATGTATTCCACAGCATCTATGGAAACGTTAGCTGTATAATGTATCTATAGACACATCTTTCTAACATTTAAGTATTCTGTATGGTCTTAATAGGCTAACTACTAGTAAACAGCATAGCAGTTCTATAGTAGAAAAAATAGGTTAGCTTAAAAATCTTTAGCCCCAATCTGTTTAGATATTTTTGCTTCACTTCACTTCTAAATGGGCAAAAAATAAAACTCTTTTTCCTGGAAATACTGGTAGAAGAAGCTTTATTCTGTTTCCTTTTGTACTAAATACTGTAGATAAATAGGCTGAGAACAAATTTTAAAAAAAAAAAGAAAAAAGAACTAATTCTTCCTGTGATCCTGGCTTCTGCTGACACCAAACTTCTTCTAAGAATATGCATTTCCTACTCACAGCTCTGTTAATTCCTGCAGCACTCTTCTGTTCATTAACTTCCTTTTAACACTACTGTAGATTATTTCCATGCAGTCAGGAAAAAAAAAAAGGTGCAAATGGAGCAGAAAACAGAGCAAGGACTACAGAAGTTTGTTAGCTTAACAATGATGGTCCAGGAGCAATAACATTTTCAAACAAATGCAACAAAAAATCCTCCTACACTGCAGTGTAACAATCAATTTGTTTGCCTAGAAAACTTCTAAAGCTCTTTTAACGGAATAAAAAAGTAAGACAGACAACTCAACAATATCAGGAGATGGTTATTCTTAGCAAAAACTCCCTACAGCAAATTGCAGGCAAAAAAAAGCAAGCTTCCAATGAAAAGATCAGAGATTCAATTAAATACAATAATTAGCATCCCCATCCTTACTCCAGCAACACTGGCCCCTTTTGCATGAGTTTTCATGCAGGAACTTACAAAAAAATAGTACGAAAGCTGGGTTTTGGTTTTTGTTTCTTTGTTTTTTGTTTTTTAAGAACTGTATGCAAAGAGAAGACCTTCTGGTAAAAACTGGCAAGCTGTAGAAACTTGGAATGCTGCAGCGGTACCTTACTTCAGAAGCAATCGACTTACTCTCATCCCCAATGCATTAACTGCACAGTAAAGCTATGAATAAGACAATACTTCTATACATTTGCCTACAAATTCAGATATTTCACAGCAAGAATTAATGAGAACATTTGAAAGAAAGAAGGAGAGAGGAGTTTAGAGACAGAAATACATTATAAAGGCATGAAGAGTGAACACACCATCTCTGATACTAGAACTTATGTCCTTGTTTCCCTAAAATAAGGTTCACTGCAAAGCTGTATTTCATTATAAATGCTACAAGTTTAAAATAAATAGCTTCCCCGAAAAAGAAATCTTTAATAGAGACAGATGCTCTGCAGATGCATCAGTGCCTGTTCATTTTTCTCCCTTCTAATTAAAAGACCATTCTAACTTCTGGCTGAGTTTTTTCCCATCCAAGTGCAGCATACTCCAGGGGGTTGCAATGACATGACTTTGCACATGCATCCAAACAGGATATCACATCTGCATAACGGTAACTTCGCCTCAGATTTCAATTTACTCTATAATGTATTACATGGCAGAGATTCATTCAGCTGATTTCCATAATGACAACAGTAGCTGAAAAAAAGTACTTGTCTACTAAATTGAAATGTGACATCTATATTGAGGTAAACATCTGAGCCCTCTGAATACTTTATTGGCAGCCACACTATTTTAGCTTCAAAATAAATTTTCCCCAATAGCAGCTTTTATTTCATTTCAAATCCATCAGCTCTTCTAGCTTCTAATTCCCAGAGCTGCCCCTTCGAGTTTTTAATCTTATCTTCTGAGTGTGAAAGTGCTGTAGACCAGCACTTTTAAACACAATAATGCAACAGTTTTTGAAAGCTATATAAATCGTGTGAAAGACTATCCTATTAATTCCCTTTCTCATTACCAATTTTTCTCTTTTATTTACAGGGCTTGAGGACTTTAAAATTCAGTTACTCCGAGGGAAGGAAGAAGTTCAATTTCACTGGCACCTCCCCTCTGGCTCTTGACATTTTCAGAAACCTGTTGGACAATAACATTCAGGTCAGCCCAGACATGGAAATTATGCTAAGCCTAAATCAGATCAATTCCAGTTTGTAGCTCTCAGATAATGACTTTGTGCTCAAGGCGCTTTACGGATACACTAGCAAAAAATAAAAATCTATCTTCAGAGTATCGGACTGGTAGTACTAAGAAAACCCTGGCTGGAAAACAGGATGGCAAACTGATTAAAGAGCACCAGAGGGTAAAGAAGCAACTGGTTGTTTTATTCTACTTACAAAGACCAATATCTTTTTGCCAGGTAGGAAAGAAATTATTCTGTGAGCTGTAAAAAGACAACTTTCCTGTTTTTCATGCAAACATCTACGGGTAACAGACACAGAGGAACAGAAAGCAAATATTTATTAGAATACCCTTGTTGAATTCAGCTAATTAACTGAGTGCAAGCCTAATGTTTTATGGGATTGTTTTTTAAAAACGGATTCTCAGAGCAGGAAAAGCATTAAGATGATGCCACATGCCATTAATGAGCTACTGCTGAAATATTTTATTGGCCTTCTGCTCTGAGTTAGGAGGCCTGACCTAAGCTATCTGGAAGTTATGAATGTTAAAAATAAACTAAAAAACTTGCCTCTAAGGCAGCAAGTTCTCGCTAATGTTATAACCTTTGCACCACTCTGATGTGGGCCACAAAACTCCTCCAACCATCTGGATAAGGATTTCCCTAGACCAGCCTCCTTTTCCCTCTAGCAGCGCAGTGGCAGCTGGAGACCCTCTAAGAGAAGGTTTGCATCTCTCCAAGCCCCTTTAAAGAGATGTGGCACATAAAACCCCTGTGCTTGCCTACTCAAGATAAAAACCTGATTTTGCTACAGTATCTGATCTTACAAACACTAACATCTGCAAGGCTAGTCAACTTATAACACCAAATGAACCTCCACCAGCACGAAGCATGACGCCCACCCAACCTCTCAGATTCCCCTTTGAGGCAGCATCCCCATCTCCCAGATTTCAGACATCAATGGCATTCAGTGCCTTTGCGACTGCCTAGATACTTCTGAAATTTCACAGGCTCAAAAGCCTCTTGCCTGCGTCCCATCCAAAAATAAACCTTCAAAGATACGAGTACCCTTGGGCTGTGCTCAATTCCTCCCTGTCACACATTCTGGTTTGCTGAGAGAATTAATTGGCTTTGTGGAGCATGAAGAAACAGAAATGGCAATATGTACCTCAATTAGACTCTATTTTTAACATCATTTTTCAACTTTGTAAATTATGAGACTTTAAGGACTTGAACAAGTTTGCTTGATTCACTTCGATCAAACAAGGTTAGGGACTCATTATATTGTACATGCAGCAGTTTAACAACATGAAAATATACCATCAAGTCAATCTTTCTGTAAGTGACTTCAAAGTCCACAGTAAGCAGATCTAAAAAGCCCTGTAATTTGCAACTGGCAATCATCATTCTGGTAACACTCTAAGAGGCTTCCTTAATTCCACTGGTGTTTTAAATTCACGAGCCAAAACACATCATAAGTTGTCTTTTATTGCTGTCAAGAACAACGATAGAGATTCTCTTATTTAGCCTTTTGTGACTTACTGGAATCCTCTGAGTGTCTGGGAAGTGTTTCCTTCACTGAACAGTAGACTCAGACTCTCCCAGTTTTATGTTAGAAGGAAAGAGCACGTGAAGTAACAACCTTAAAGCCTGCAGTCAGAACCCGCTGGCTCTTTATAACCAAACTTACATCAGTTCTTAATTACCAGACACTTTTAGCATGGCAACGATAATGGGTGAATGCTCCAACTCAGAAAGAAAATGCCACTTTCTGCCAGAAAACTCAGACTGCTTTGCCATGCTTCGGGCATATAAATGGATTAAGGAGGAAACACATGATGCGTCACAGATAAAATAACCTGGCATCACAAAAGGACTGGTAGCTACGCTCCACCAAAAGGTCAATAAATGTGCAAATAGCAGCCTCTTTAGAAATCATTGCGTTCCCTCCAATATGTGGTGACAAACTCCATGACAGCATTTACTTCATGCCACCAGCTTCATTAAATAAATCAGGCTATTCTCATCCGCCCACAAAGACAACTCCAGAAGTCTATGGAAAATGCTGATTTTTCTTGACTATGTTCAGGTCAAAGATGCAATGCAATAAAATAGCTTAAGACAACTACTCTCTTCTCTTTCCAGCTTGTAATTCGAGCCTTGAAACCGTGTTTCTAGGTCCTGGTTCGGAATCTGTTGTCAGTTAATTTGGACCTTAGGCAAGCAAGTTTCAACACTGAAGAACTTGCTTCTTGCTGTAAAACAAGCACAGTTAACTTATCTCCAAAGGCTGGTTGTTTGGCTTTGAGATGTTTTGCTTTTTTAAGTTTTAATGACTGAACAAAATCCATTTCATTTGAGTTCGTTAGATAAAATACATCCGCAAGTAAAATCATTATATGTGAAAGATTATGCGCCTGAGGATCCACGCTAGGAGTTGAGTCTCCCTGTAGGTCAAGGGAGAGGATCAGGCTCTCTGGAGCATGATTTGCAGAAACTGCCCTGCACCATCAGTGGGAGTAGTTTTTCTTGCATTGCCTCCCCTGGGAGGACCCATATATTTTCCTGCAAACGGATCAAGCTTTGAACAGCAAAGAGATGCAGCTGAGGAAGTTAAACTGAGAAAACAAGAAATAGTGATTTTGGTTATTAGTTTTAGGTTAGATCCACAATTATTTCCCTGCTATCGCAAGGACCAAAATCAGCCAGAAAATTTTAGCTACGTAACTGGTAGTGAGCTGTGAGCCCATAAAAGGTACTTCTGCTGTGCACATCAAAAGAACAATGATGGCAGCCACTTCATCCCACTGTGATCCACAAAATGTGGTTTGGCATAAAGGGATATGACAGTTCAGAAATAGAGTTTATCATGAAATTTAATACTCTCAGATCTACCTTATATATTTAATATTTAATACATAGCAGAGCTATCAAAGCTTATTGTGCCGTACCTTCCATATAGCTTAGAACAGTCCATGGAATAGTCACAGAACGTATGTATTTTTTTTTCTTGTTGGATTATATGATCCTTCTTTAATTTTTTTATCATTAGCAGTGAGCACAGTACAAACACCACTCTTCACTCCAGCCTGCAGCTGACAGCTGAGGTAGGTGCACCACACAACAGCTACAAGCACAACCCTTGATTCACATTCCACACATGAGAAAAGAACAAACAAAAAAAAGTTCTTCAAGGTTCCAAAAGATTTTAACATGAAAAAAGTTCACTGTTTTAAGAGAAGTAGAAGAAGAAAAAAAATTGCTTGCCTCTTTAACAGAGGCTTATTTGGTCTTTTATTGCTCTGCAGCTTTACACAGTGACTTATGGGGAATTCCTGTGATTCCAAAATCTGGAGGAGAATCCTTTTCACTAAGATCATGCTCAGACCACTCTCTACAACAGCATCAGGTGTCCTTGTCCCTCCAGACTGGATGAAACAGGTCTCTCAAATGTTGTAGTAAGTTTTCCAAATTCAAACTGGCAGTCTGCGTTAGGATCAGTAGCAGCCCACGTTATAAATTCAGCCTTTTCCACCCTCTTTCCTCGTTGTTTTCCCCTTTAATTTTTTGGATAAGAACCTGAGTTTTGTGGCATTTCTATTATAACTTCTTTCTAGCTTAGAGGCTGAATATTTAAGGCATAGCAGTGTGCCTTTATGAAGTGTCAAGCATCCTTAACTACCTTGCACATAATAGATTCACAAATTCACATGAAGTCCTTGAAACATTTGGAGTTTGAGCCTCAGCTTTGAACCAAGGAGAGCTATCATCTTGTTTCCCGTTTCTGAGAGTACAGCCTGTGACAGCAGTGTGCTGACTGTGCCTAACTGTGATTTCAAGGTGATTTACTGTTTTGGGGCACCGTACATCCACCTGCTGAGAGTTAAACAAAACTTCCATCTTTTATTACTGTTCCGGTAATCTCATACCTCTGGAAGGAACTGGGGTTCATAGGTACCAAAAATATCCAGCCTATCACATGAAAGTAAATGTTTTTTCCCGCTTTTCCTTTTGGAGAATAGAGGAATAAAGGGACAGTTCTGGAGTCCTAAAGTTGGTGCCAACTCTCTCTATTTTTTTCCCAGCAGTACTCAACGTAGCAGCTGCATCCCAGATATTGTGAGCATCAGCTATGCAGAGTCTCGGGACTATTTTGAAGACAGAAATGCTATTCAAGAGCAAAATATCAAAAATATAGGATTTTAAATCTTCAGATCTCATTTTTCCTAGGTAGGATACAAGATGTTCATTCAAGTCATTAAACCATCTCTCTTCAGAATATATTTATAGGAATTGCATGAGCAAAGAAAGTTCCCGCAGGAAGCTTGATTCTTGTGGAAAAACACCTGCCCCTCCAGCCAGCAGAGCACGCTGCTTACTTGAGCGCTTGTGAAACCACATGGTTACCACTGGGCTGCCACTGCCTTAGTTCATACCTAAGGTCAACACCACCATCCCAGAAGTAACAGGAGTGCAATATATAGATGTATAAATAAATCTATAAATAAATATTTTATATATATATACACACACACACCCCAAAGGTAGCTTTAATCTTTTTCCTGGTGCTCAGGCTGGCCACAGCGGAGCTGCGCCATGGGCTGATTCACCTCTATCTCCCATACAAGAAATGAAGCACAGTGTCAGCAAGAGCACACAGACAGGAGCATCTCTTCTATTTCAAAGCAGAAGTAGTGTCTGAGTATGGCCTTTTGTACCATTAAAAAAGCTCTGAGTGACCAACCAGGGAGATTTTTTTGTCCAGCAGCGAGAAGACATGGTCTGATAATGCAACATTTCATTGTAAGCAAAGTACTTTTTGGCTTCTCAGACGACAGACTCAGCACCCACATGCTGTGCAAACTCTTTATGTCCTGGTGCAAACAAGACCATTTCAATTTACAAAGGAAATTAGATTTAAAATCTAGGACTAACATGTTTGGTTTTTTAACGTGGTACACAAGGCACGTCTCACAACTGTTCAGAATAGCAAATGGCTACCAGCAAAAAAATGAGCAGAGACAGATAAAATAATACTGTCACCTAATGAAAGACCAGCTCAGAAGTCTGTTCTCTTTGAGTTCTTCCACCATAACTTGTTGTCTTAAACGCTCTAAGCCCAGAACCTTCTTTTAATACCTATCTGGAAAAAAGCCTGCACAAAGCACTAGTCATAATGTAATGATAATGTACTCAGCTTATTAAAACTGTTCTTTTATTTAGCTTTATGAAAGTACAGGAAAATCAAGTGATCCTAAATACAAACACAGGCTCCAATTTACTCCACTGCAAGTGCAGAAGGAAAACCAAGAACATGCCGAAACCTCCGTTTTCTTTCAAACCATCAAGATTTGAAACTGATTACTTTAAAAAAAAAAACTATTTGATAAAGTTTGGAAACAACAGTAGAAGCTATTGTAGGGAAGGGTGGTATAGAGTGTCTCCTCATTATTTGCTTGCACAATGCAGTAGGAATTTGTGAGTGCACCCTGGCACACGGCACTGGAGGGGTTCTTATGACTATCCTTTCCCTTATGGCTTGCTGTTTGTATCATACCTAGTGATGTTAAATGGATGTGAGACAGACGTGTTTTCTCATATATCTGGTGCAAAAGCACATGTAGAAAATGAGGAAAATAAGAATGTGCGATGGTTGAGGACAGGTTCTTCCCACCAATGCAAAGTACCAGCTAAAAAGTAACAATAATAGTAGCCTTAATTACAACAGTCATCTTAAAATATTACATAGCTTGACAAAGACAACTAATGGACAATCAGGGGGATCAGCATCACAGTGGGAAGTGATCCTTCTAACCTTGTGTGCTGGACTTGTGAGGGTGCAGGAGAGCTCGGAGGGGAGCTGGCATTGCTCCAGCAATTGCTGGCCTGGTGCTTGTACCTTCTCCAGGTGAGCTCGGCACTCCAGCACTTCCAAATGAGCTGGATCTTCACCCCACCACCCCCCCCAAAAAAAAAGCACACCAAAAAAAAAACCCAAAAAAACCCATTCCCACAGCTTCTGGCAACTTTAAATCTGGTCCTGGTTGTGCTGAGGGAAATGTGAATAACAACTCTCTGACTTGAAGGAAAAATTCAGTTTTCAGCTACGGGATAGGTTTACACAAGCTACATAGCTAGGGCTCTTTGCAAGCAGAAGAGCTTACAACCTTCTCTCCCCCCCACCTCCCTCTCTCTCTCCCTCTCTGAGAGTCTATTTGCTCTCTGCTTTTGAAACAGAAAGGATTGCAAAGCTTCAAATCAACCAGAAGAGAAAGGGGAAACGATACTGAATGAAACGGCATTCTATTGGCTGTACAAATACACCCACACACACACATATATTAACACAGTTTAATAGGTTGATCTCAGTTTAAAATAACTAGCTATTCTTTAGCTCTGAGGAACTGAACAAACTCTTAGAATACCTGAAGAATTAACTTCGCAAGTAATTCAAAAAGTGAGAAAAAGGAACCACACTCAATCACCTATCCCTAACATTTTCACAGAGTCAGTAAGCTCTACTCACTGATTCAAAAAGCCATTTTGCTGGTGCATACACACAACTAATTCAACTGATGCTACTTCTGCAAGATGCTCAAATCCAACTAGGACTCCAGGTCAGGACTGCCAGCTTTGCAAGAAATACTTATAGGAAAAGAAGAATAATCTTAATTTTCTGAAAAGTAAACCCCAGTTCATCTGATCCATAGGTAACAGAGCTCTTCCCACTCACATGCACAGGCACCGACCCAGAAGACCTTGAGCTCTGCGAGGAACCACAGATTCCTTTTCATGGCCATACACATTGGTACTGGGAGCCTCCTCTCAACCCCAAATTCTTTCTGGAATCCTCTCACCGCTTTATCTCGGTTTTATAGTTTTGATATCAGTGGTAAGCTTACTTTAACTAAAAACATAAACAAGTGTTAACATGTAAACAAAACTAAGACCATTAGATCCTTAGTGACCTTCTGTATCATCATCTGTTACTCTTGTGGTTTAGCCAGTAGCTCAGCCCCACACAGCCGCTCACTCACCCCCCACTGGTGGGACCAGGGAGAGAATCAGAAGGGTAAAGCTCATGGGTTGAGATAAGAACAGTTTAATAATTAAAATAACAACAACAAAAATGCAATGGAAAGGAAAACAATGAGAGTCACAAAACCCAGGGCGGGGGAAGGAGAATGAACCACCAACACAATCTGCACATGACACAGCCACTCACCACCCACCAACCTGACGCCACCAGTCCCTGAGCTGCTTTAGTGCCCCCATTAATATACTGGTCATGGTGTCACGTGGTATGGAATGAACATCCCATTGGCCAGTTGGGGTCAGCTGCCCCGGCTGTGGCTCCGCCCCTCCCAGCCTCCCGCTGATGTGCCAGAGCATGGGAAGCCAGAAAGGTCCCCAGGCACCACAGTGAAGAGAATTAACCCCTTCTCAGCCAAAACCAGCAGTTACTCAAATTTGAGTTTCCAGAGATGTGGGGTTTTGCTCTCAGCAAGTCTTAAACCATTATTTGAAGGAACTTTTAAAATCCAGAGCCTTCAGAAAATCTCTTGGGTTGCTAACTTCCAACACAATGAGGAGTTCTTTGTTTTCCTGCTCTTTTATTTATGCTCACATCCTTTCCTGTAATCTCAGTGTGTGGGTTCTGACGGAAGGGTAAAACATAAAAACTTCCTATTACTCCTTCTCCAGTCTTTTGCAGAAACTGAAGCATAACTTTACCACCTTCAAATTAGATGTTAAATCTGTAGTTGACTGCACATCTTGCTTCCACTGTTAATTAACAGCTAAAATAACGACATGCATGTTCTGCAACTCTGCCGAAACACAATTATAAAACACGACACTGTAGAAAAGCCAAAGGTACTGAGCTACTTGCCATTACATGCTGCCAGACTGGGTGTTACTAAAATGCAATACCAAAATAAGCAGGAAAGCAACCAGCGGTTCCTGTTACTGATGTCAACTTGTCTATGAATAAAATATCCACTGGGTAACTGCACCTTAGGAGATATTTTGGGGAGCAGTGTGAGGTCACCTATTGGAAGGAGAGTAAAAAATTGGAAGTTCCTAGTAAAAGGAGTCAAACAAAGTAACAGCTCTTAACAGCATTAAACCCGTGTACTTTAGTTTATTCCTATTGTACATAGCAGCTACAAAAGGCAGCCTGAATATTTATCAGTGAACTGGAGCAGCAGCAGCTTTGCTCTGCCTCTTCCATTTAAAATCATCCCGATTCAAGAACGGGCTCAAGGATGGAAGAAATATTCTGAGAAGACCTAAAATCTTGAGAAAAAAATTCAGCTTGATCATCCTAATGGACAATGTCAAAACAAACGACTTTCTGGCTGATATTCCTGCCAAATATTAATTATCTGCATAAAAGTAAAAGCTACATCCCTGATGCAGCAGACATTGTTAACATCTGCACATTTCTCAAATTATTTAAAGAAGTTGGAAAAGCCAGCTATCTCCTAATAAGACTACCGTATTCTCTCAGGAGTACTGCAATGAGAATTTTCATAATCATGTGACAAAAATTCAAAAGTAATACTTCTTGCCTGTTCTATAAAAGGGTACCTCGAACACTCTGATTTGTGTCTTCATATTTCACTAATTCAACCAAATACATGTCTTGATTTTTTTGAATAAAGAATAAATAAAGCTATGGGAAGTTAAACAAATTCCATTTTGATTCCATCATCATCCAGAAAGTCATTAAATAAATTCATCGTTGCAGACTCTATTTAGCAGTGATTATTTCTAATCCCAAAACAGCAGGAACTGACATTCAGATCATGAGGGGAATTGAAAGCCAAACAGCAGCTGAGTTTTCTTAAGCTGCAGCTAACACAATTTAGCAGCTCTGTAATGCACAACATGCCCGTTTAAGGAAAAACCTAAATAAGGCATCTTTCAGAAAGGATATTTGTGTTGGAAGTAATGGAAACTACTTCTCCATAATGCTTTATATGCAAGGAAGAAAGCCAAGGGAAGTCCTATCTGTGGTACTACAAACTGGCCACTTTTGACTGCATGATAATTTACCCAAGAATATGTTCTTCATCCTCCCTGGATTTTTATGGCTCAAATTTTCATCTTCCTGCTATAGTAAGAGACAGTTTGTCTCATGTGGTGCTTTTATACCTTTCTGCACCTTTGCTCTCCAGGGTTTTTTGAAATAAATCTCTACTTTCTTACTATTGTCTACCAAGAAGCTGTCCTTCAGGCAGAGGCACTGAGCATACGGGTGTTCAGCCTCCCACCAGCTACTTTCCTCCTCCACTCCCAACTGCACTGTTCTATCACGTGGTGTAATCACAACCAGCACTCAGTTGCCGAGGTGAGCAGCCCCAGTGTCAGCATGATCAGCAGCCCCAGCGCTCTAGTGTGGTGCACAGGGGGGTTTCCTGAACTGGGGGGATGTCAGGGGAGCGGAGAGACCCACCAGGAGCCCACAGCTCGTGCGACAGCAACTGAGGAGGGCCAGGAGCAACAGCGGCCAAGCCCCCCCACATGGATAAAAGAAGCCCTTAGGAATGCTAGTGACCAGAAGCACTGCCAACAGGGTGGGCAAACAGGGCACGGCGCAGCAATTAACATAGAAGGGTGCAATTAACATAGCAGGAAGGGTGTGAAGCTCTGCCAGCTCGAGCAGGGAGCAATGGCACCCACCCGGCCGAAGGCCACGGCCTGTCCAGGCTCTGCACCCACCACGACTGACGCAGCTCCCCAGACGGAGCTCCGGGGGGAACACGCTGCCGCCCAGGTGTCCGGCTGCAGGGTGTGCCCTGCCCGTGTGCCGGTACCGGGCAGCAGCAGCCAGCACACCTGGGGGAGCTGCGCCCGGGTAGGGGAGCTCCTCGCTGCCGACAGAGCTCCGGGAAGAAGCGAGTAGGCCGAGGGGTGCCAGGGAGAGCAGGAGAGAGACGGACTGCTGGAACCGCACCCTGCCTTCCCTGGCACAGGCCCGGCAGGCAGAGAGGACACATGATACGGAGGATTCCCTATCCGTTCTCTGCCCCTGGCTGAACACAGGGACTTAAGGGATGGGGGCAATGGCAACAAGTTCCTGCCCGGCACAGCAGGCGCGTTTCCTCCGTGACTCCCCCACATTCCCACATGACCTTCCCTCATACCCTAGGTATACCCAAGTCCACACCTTGAATATTGTACCCAGTTTTGGGACTCTTACTACATGAAAGACATTTTGCTACTGGAGCATGTCCAGAGAAGGGCAACGAAGCTGGTGAAGGGTCTGGAGAGCAGGTCTTATGAGGAGCAGCTGAGGAAACTGGGGTTGTTTAGCCTGGAGAAGAGGAGGCTGAGGGGAGACGTCGCTCTCTACAACTACCTGAAAGGAGGTTGTAGCGAGGTGGGTGTTGGTCTCTTCTCCCAAGTTATTAGCAATAGGACAAGAGGAAACGCATTCAAGCTGCATCAGTGGAGATTTAGATTGGATATTATGAAAAATTTCTTCATCAAGAGGGTTGTCAAGCATTGGAACAGGCTGCCCAGCAAACTGGTTGAGTCACCATCCCTGGAGGTTTTTAATACACGTGTAGATGTGGTGCTTACAGACATGGTTTAGTGGTGGACTTGGCGATCTTAGAGGTCTTTTCCAACCTAAACGATTCTATGATTCTATGACTGGAATAAAAATTGTAGCATGAAACATTTCTCTAAACAACACCTATTTGGAAAAACTTTCTCTACTAATTCTTAGCAGTGTATGAAGCTGAACTTAGTGCTTTTAGAAAGAGATGTATAGTGGTCTTTTTTTCCTAGAAGCAAACTTTTAAATATTAAATACTTTACAAGCTGCAGTTCAGACTTGCCAATACACTAACCATCACTTCCTACATTTTCGTCTATAAACTTTACAGTATTATCAGAACCTGGATGCTGTAGATGTGCAGAAGAGGAATGAAAAGCAAGGAGGAAAAAAAAAAGTCAAGATGTGGCAGTCATGTTATGACTTCTGGAATTTTCCATTATTTATTTTGCCAGGCTTTTTATAAATCCTTTTATAGTCATTATATATGTCAAAGAAAGACACATCCTTTTCAGGCCATTTATGACCAGAAAACACTGTGTATTAAATGTATAAAAGAATTCAGGTTTTTCTCTGTTGAGATTTCTTGTCAGGGTACATCTTGATTGTTTGGTGAGCAGAAGCTGAGAGCAGAAATGTTGTCAAGGCTCTGTCTGAATGAGATGGTAGCTCTGATGTGACCCACTCCAGCCAGCCTGGGACAAGTGCTCCAGAAGAGAAGGCACTTGAGCAAGAAGGAACAGGTTACTTCCCTGCACTGGGCTTGGAGGAAAACAAGCTCTGACACACAGACTTTCTTATTTTCTAGTACCTTTCATGAAGTGCCAGAAACGATTTATGGTCAGGGTTACGCTTTATATGAGTTAGGATACTACTAAATATTTAATGATTGGACTAACTGCCACTTGCTTCCTCAAAGCAAATCACAGAACAAAATGAAACAGAGCAATTTATTTCACTCTCCTATTTCAGCAGACCGCACAGGTTGTTAGGAAGACCAAAGAAGATGCAACTGCCCTGATGCTTTCACTCTCTCCCACAGATCCTCCTGATTTCAAATAAACCTTTCAGGAATTCCACACTTTCTAAAGATAAAGACTAAGAGAGTGCCCAAGGCAAGAGAGCAATAGTTGGAGAGTGAACCTAGAACTGGGTTTTCCATCACTGCATTGGAGCACCCGCTCTATATTTAACAATGAACAATTCTCAATCAAAGAGTCAATAGCCTAAATGCTACTGGCTTTATCCATGTGTTCACCCAGATAATCTTGGTATCTGCTTGCCACATACAAATGAGGCCAGATTAAACGTTCATATTTGGATTAATTCAAGCAAGGTGCTCCCAGAATAAAGTTTTCATCTAAAAGATCAGAATTAATTAGTCCCAATTTATCTTAATTATTGAGGAGGATAAGATTATGTTTGTGATCCTCCCAAACTCATTTTAGTCACTTAATATGTGCCTCACGGACAAGCTGGCACTCACTGACTTTGGGACATGGTGTTACACTCAAGGATTTGTTAAGGACTAAGTCAACGATTCAGACCGAAGACAACATCTGGCAGCCCAGGACTCTGCTGAAGCGAGAAGGCTGCCTCAGACAGGGGAACAAGCTGTTGCTACTGAAACTTAGCTGCGACCATGCACTCTGGGCTCAAATTCCAATTTGTCAGCTAATAGGACAGTAATCAGAGGGCCAGATGTTATCATCAAGGGAAATTTAAACGTTAGCACCATGCTTTGAATAGTAGAACTATTTAGGAAGCAGATCTATTTGTGAAAGGTAATATATAACACATGGTCAAGTTGTGAAAACTCTTAAATCCCCATGTTCTTCCTCTTTCCCAACTTATCTTCTTTCCTTTCCCTGTCAAAAGCATCCTCCCTCAGCCCTTCTGTCCTGCGTTGTTTCCTGAACCTTTTCCCTCATTTTCTCAAAGGTAACTTTCTTGGTGAAGTCTGCTATGTACAGAAGAGGGTCATGAGGGCAGAAGACAGGGGTGCATCCATGAGATGTAACACAGGGAGAGACAGACCCCGCTGTGCTGCCAGCACTCTCTGTAGCTGAGGCAGCTGCTGCCAAAGAGCAGGAGGAGCAGAACTCAACTGCTGCTCATTGTGGTGTTAAGTTTTGCTACATACTTCATCTTATCTTTTTAAGCAATGCAAGCAAAGTTCTCAGAAACACTACTTATGCGTAGCTACTGTTATCCAACATTGCTCCATGTCCTTCTGGAGCCTCTGGTAATCTTAGCTATAAATAAGCCCATGAAAACTAGGCAGCTCGGAGTTACGGTTGATGCTGCCTTAAAAGAGCAATTTCATTCTGGTTTCTGTGGCTCCCAACTGACAGTGGGAAAGAGGAATTAAAGGGAAACTGATTTCTCCAACTTTTGAAGCTCAAGTCAGGACCAAGTGTAACTCTGGAACCTTTTTAATCAAACGCAATATTAGTTGTCCTACAGAAGTGACCTGGAAGAAGTCTACTCTGACTTCTATTAATATATAGATGAGCACACTGTCCCTTCAGAGTGCTCAAACCACAAGTCTACCAAAACATTACAATTAAGACGTAGCTCCAGTGTTTTTGTTTTATTCCACAGGTTTGAAACCCAGCTACTTCCTCTATCATACAAATGAATCATGGGGAGTATCTAAGCTGTAACTGCAATGAAAAGGCAAGTGTTAGTTTTGGTAATTAATGCTCTGCACAAGAGCTGG
The DNA here is from genome assembly GCF_963921805.1 of Phalacrocorax carbo. NCBI lineage: Eukaryota > Metazoa > Chordata > Aves > Suliformes > Phalacrocoracidae > Phalacrocorax > Phalacrocorax carbo. Next base: position 5,535,587 of record NC_087514.1, on the reverse strand, counting down.
GCAAAAGAAACCCTCTAAGACCAAGCTTCGTGTTTCAATATAGGCCTTTTTTTTTTTTTTTTTTTTTTTTTTCAGTTTTACCTGATTTGAATGCTCAAATGCAGCAGGGCAAAGGTGATCCGGTTGGGTCGCTTGTATTGGCAACAACCTGCTTTCTGGAAAGCTGTAAGACACCACTGGGCTAATTTAAGATGAATTCAAAGAAAGACTTCTGTTATTTTTTCTGAAAGTATTGAGGTACATACACAGACATAAAAATAATACGCTGTTCAGCTTCTTAAATTAAATAATAACAGCTAAATTATTTCTAATTTATCCATTAAAGCACTCCATTGTCTTTCGAAGGAGTTTTGTAAAATGACTGAGCATTATTAAATGTCTCACCACCTGCTTTTTCTTGTGGATTTTTAGATTTTAAAAGAAAGCTGCTGGTACTGTTTTGTTGAAATGTCAAAAAGTTTCATGTGTTGTTTTATAATTAAGCAAAACGCAATACTGGGTAATTAAAGTACGGGGCTGTCGAACATTAAGCTTCTCCCAAAATCTTCTTTTCAAATAAATTAAAACTCTAAACAAATTATAAATTTAAGAGAAAGCAGCAAAGGAAGCCAATTTTCCCTATTTAACACTTACAGTTATTCTTCCAAAGTTTTGCTAAAACAATGCCAACCTAATTTTTAGGCTGCTATACTCCTAGTATAAACACTGCAGCCCCTCTTACAGCTTTCAAACGTTAGCAAGTACATATAATCATTAAAAAACAGACTGCTGAAGCTGAGGTGCAACACAAACCCATGACAAATCAATGGCTTCTGGTATTCTGCCTCCATCCTTTCTGCCAACAGCAACTACTCAATCACACACACGGTAACACGCCTAACCCTGCAACAAGGTACATCTATCTTTGACATTCTACCTCTTTTCATAAGTTTTGCTTCTAGCAGAAAGATACGGTAAGGTAAGGAGGTAAGGTAAGAAAGATAAGGTAAGGTAAACACTACTTAAAAAAGAGATCATTCAGTATTCAACATGTTTGTGTACATGTGAAGGCAGTGTTTTAGATGGCTTTATTTGAAATGTTGTCTCCCAGCTCTGCTGATGAAACCAATAGCAACGTGTCATGACTGTGACAGATTTTTAAACAACCGGGTAATCGCATTTTTGTACGGGATTCTTCTACAGTTAAGGAAGAAAACTGAAGAGAGGAATCCTAAAATTCAATTTGGATACACTATTATGAAAGTTAACTTAAATTTGAGAGAGATCTGCTAAATGTATAGGAATCCAGGGAAGAAGTTTTAATTGAAAAAAATCAAGTATTATAAGGAATAACCATGTTATCCTCTGTAGCACACTGGAATAATGCTCTATCAGCAGTAAATAAAACAGGAACTCTGTAATGTCTGGGCTTCTGCTTGCACAGCTTCAGTTAGACACAGAAATCAAGGTGTGGGCTGAATTTCACTGAATCAGTGGATTTATGCTGACATAAAAATGCAATGAGACAGAGCTGAACGAGAACTATATTCCTGCAGGCTCAGCTATTTCACCTCCTCTAATAATTCCTATAGACCATTGGGTCGTTGACATATATTTTTTCTCACTATTAAGAAATATTTACAATGAATATATACATATATATATTTCCTGAGAATAAAATTTTTTTCTCTCACCTATATCACTTCCTTACATACTTCTCCTATATCATGTTATGACACATCTCCTGCTTTTTTTTTAGCTTTTTGAAAAGCTCATTTTTCATTCAGATTGTACCTCTTTTCAAAATATTTTTTTATGCAGTGACAAATCTCCAGTTTGAATTTTTTAGGGTTTTTGTCCACTGAGTTACATAACTTTAAATGTTTAATTTTCATCATATGAACAGTCTCCCTAAAATGTAATACTTATATGCTTAATGCTGATCGTAGTTATTAATAGCTTTTGTATCAGGCCCTGCCTGGAAAAATTAAGAGTAAAAGCTTCATTCTTCAGAGATACGTATTGACTAAGAGATGATCCATACTTTGCAGCACACTCGCTGTATCACAGACTAATTAAACAGCATCAGAGGAATAACAACCACCTCATCTTTTGGGCTTCATTATTATTCACTCCATGTTCAGGGAATCCAACTGTTTCAGATTCTTTATGAATTAGACTCAATACATTGTAAACCAGCCCCAGAAACGCCTCTAGTTAATTTGCCAAAGGTAAACAAAGAAAAAGCAAACTACTTTAAATTCTTTACTTCTACACTTCGAGCAAAAAGGCAAGCTAGTAGGTTGTGCGTATTGCCTCGCATCTCTTCTTGGCAAGTGTTCAGGATAATCAGTTTCACAGAAATCTGAGATTAAAAAGATCAGCAGACTCTTGCATCCTCTCCCTTGAAGTATTAACAACTTCTGCATATTCTCCAATGTCCTCCTCCAGGTAGGCTTCAGCTCAAGATTAAGACACCTAAATTTAGTCCACGCGCACTCAGTGTTTATGGTCCCATGCTGGTGAATGGAGGCCGAGCTGCCATAGTCGATGGCACGCAGGAGGAGGAGGAGCTGGGCAGCCAGTGCAGTATCGCTTCTAGGATACAGGGAATTGCTCTGCCAGCTCCAGCCTTTTACTGTCTAACATGGTTCAGCTGACACGTGATCACACTAAATGGTCCTTTTAAGATATATTATCACATACATATTATGCATACTGTAACTTTTAAAATAACAGTATAACCTATCATACCATGTATTTAAAATTTTTCACTGATAACAGTTTTTATGCATTTTCATATGCTCCAAAAAAATTATATTTCTGGAAACCACTCTCACTCTTAAGTCCATAGATTGATCAACATCAGACGATAAATTAGGAGAGCACCCGTCAAAACAAAAACAACCTATTTTGATTCTGACCTGGTTATTCTCTTGCTGTTCAATGTAATCTCAGTTTAGCACCTACTTTTAAAGACATGAATGTAGCCCCCATGTTTCACGGTTCAGTCTTGATAAAGCCATTTCACTTCTTACACTTCCACCTTTATAACAAACCACAATTTAATACCTTCAAAGAGCAGCTGACACCTTGTGGAAAACTTTAAAAAAAAAATTCTATTTTGAAGGAGTTTTCATAATATTGGGCATGTTTTCTGTTGGCATATTCGTGATATATAACACTAAACTACTTCTTAAGGCAACCCCTCTCAAAGGGCTTGTCCCCGAAGAGAACAGCAGTTTCTACAGCAACCAGCTGAGAAATCTTAAGACCAGGATTAGCCCATAAATAAAGCAAAGTGTGAAGAAAAAGGTTATTTTATGCTAAAGTTCTTCTGTAGTGAAAAACCAGAGAAAAAGGGCCTCAACAAGTAAGTCTAGTGGAAGAGCTATACATAAATATAAAGCTCCAGGAACTTATATCAGCTACATCAATTTACCACAAATGCCTTCAGTAGTTATACTGCATCCTAGAAAGGATGGACTAGAAAGGACGGACTAGAAAGGTTGGGCTAGATGATCCCTGAGGTCCCTTCCAACCTGTGATTCTGTGATCTGAAACACCCTCACCCTGTGTGCCATAAAAATGTATAATTCTCCAGGTCTGCCCTTGTATCACATTTACCTCATGGATTTCCATTCCTCAATATTTTAATGCTTTTCTTCCTGATTGTCCCTTTTTCGTTTTGGCATAACTAAGCAGAGTTGGATCTCTCTTGAGGTTCAAGTGTATGAGCAGTGTGTCTCGTGCAAGAAACCACTTTTGGAGGCAGATCAGAGATATAAGGAGCATCACTGGGGTTATAGCGATGGCTTCTCAGGAGGGACACCTATAAGCCCTAAAGGTCCACGTGTGCCTGGACAGTAAGTTGAGCATCCAGATGCAGATGAGATAATAGCACTGAATGAGAAGAGAATGGGGAAGGGTGCTAGAACATTTGCCAGGCAGTCATGGGGTTATACTTTCAAGCAGAGATTAAGCAGCTAATTAATTGATTAATCAAAACAATTAACTAGATGTCAAATCAGCACAGCAGCAAATTTCAACAGTCAATTAATTCATATATTCAAAAGAACAGTAAATAATTAATAAGGAATTAAAGAGTTTGTTAATTATGTGGCAGTAGATTAGTTATGCAGAAAACTAAGTGAGAAGCAATTAATTAATTATGCAGAGAATCAAATGAGCCACAAAATATTTATGCAAAGAATCCACACAAATGGGCAGTTTAAAAGCAGATGGGTGGCAAAAATGCTGAGATATGTTAAAAAAATATTTAATAAGGATCAATTACTGGCAACTGTAGTTAGCTAAGCTATTAAGGAAACCATCTGAATCAAGAATGAAAGTCAGGTCAGAAATCAATTGAGTGAGGAGAATTAGGTTATTAAATAGATTCTAAAATAAAGTCTCATCCAGACATTGGGAGTTATTGACAGTTCCAAGGGGTAGGTCTGGTTTAGAAACACAGGTCACTGATATCGAAATGGACACCAAAATACACCTTTGCCACAGTATTTTACTACTGTAACCTTGACATCCGCTTTACCATCTCACATTTCTTACTGCCCCAATGCTGAACCCTGCATCGTATTCAGTTTAGACCATCAATGAATTAGGTTTCACGTCTTACATTCATCTGCAAATTGTCATGCATACGACCATAGCACTAGACGTAAATAGTACTCTGCATGAACGTTATCTCCAAAGTTTAAATCCCCCAACATGCCTTCATTAAAACTGTAAATAAGCTGTGTAATGGATCTGAAAAAAGGTTCCATTTGCATTAGTAAAAGGGAGTGAGATGTACGTTATGGCATCAATATAACTAGAAGGTAAGTTACACAGATGTGATGCTACAAACTGGTACAAGCAGTGCCTTCATAGCCAACCACACATAATATTAGGGCTCAGTAAGATAGTCTATCCATGAGACATATTTGATTTGAAATGCCTGTTTTATTACTCAGATGATTGAGATAAATTTGTAACACATCAACTAATGCTAACCTATGCAAAAAAAAACCCAACCCAGACTATTTCTGTGTTATGAAGTAATACAAATTTTAAAAGACAAGGTGATGAAGATTGGATGTGGTAGATACAGTTGTAAATCAGCCGGAATTTGCCCATGTTTAATGTTCATGGTGCCACTGGCTATCCTAGAGGAGGGAAGCAAAAAGGCTTCCTTAATTTTCAAATGCAAAAGGCAGCCTGGAGATTTGAGAGTGTGTCTATGCATAGAAATGCAGGGAAAGTGTACCTCCTTCAAAGAGAAAAAACAAATGTCAACCTCAGTAGTTGAAACAGATTAAAGCTGCGACTGGTTCAAGGCTTCCCAACAGCGCATGCCTCAGAGTATGGCCACTCTAAGGATGACAGGACAAGGTTTATCTGCTTCCCAGACAGCCAAGGTTTATCTGCCCCCAGGTCTCCTCGTTCACAGTACAGCCACTGCTCCACAACCCCTGGGCTCTCCCTAAGTGACACAGCTGGCCTGACAAAGGATGGAGTAGAGTCTTGATTGGGTTTTTTGGTGCTTTTGGCTTCGCTCCCCTAAACAACTGACTCTACTGCCTATACCTGCAGTCAATCATGGACAGTGCCATTCAGAGGTGAAATGGCATCAGTCCTTTCCAGCTTCACTTTTCCACAGGGTCTTTATTAAAGAAACAGGATTTGGAAGCGATGAGTACCAACACCCATAGCAATACTTCTCAAAGTGGTCTGCATGCTGAAAAAAGCAGAGAGCTGCTGCTGCCATGGATGACATCCAAAATCATCAACATTAATTCCCAGCCAAAATAGCCTGGGAAAGGTCTTTTCTAGAGAGGGTCCAAACTTCCATATACAATGTAAAGACTTTTCAGTCTTCAGGCTCTACCAAGATCATCAGTCCATCGTAGTGCTGCAGCCCAGGCAAGTCAGTCTCATCTTGTCTTGGGCTCCATGAAGCTTCATTTTAGCTACTTTAATTTATCAGCAGATTTCCTAATGGGCGGTGGCTAACCCTATTTTGTTTTATTTATCTTTGTATGTTATAACCATAACTTGTATAGAGTACTACTAAAAAGTAATTTTGGGGAGTAAAATGAAGTAAGAGTATGAGTATTTATGTAGTAGTTTTTATGATAATGATATAGCACAGAACACAAGCCTGGTAAGGTAGCAGAGGCCTTTCAAAGCTGGAACATGGGATACCATGTGGACAACAACAGGCATGGGAGGAAAAAGGCCACAAGCTGACACTGGAGACCTTAGGGCCATAAACAACTCATCAGTGGTAGGTCAAAGAAATCCAGACCTGGGAGCAGGAAAAGCAGGTTTAGGAGTAACAAAGAGAGATCAAAAAACATCAGGCAGTTGCACACCAGTTAAAAAACAGCGAGCAGAAAAAGAGTAACTGAAAACATAAAAACAGCCTCAAGTGGTGGGAAGCACTAGAGGATGCTAATAACTTGCTCCAACTCCTGGTTTCTTCTTCAGGAATATGGGTAACATCAACCTTAGGACCCGGAAGGGCAAGAGAAGGATGACTGTAACAGCAAAGAAAGATTCTATTTAGACATATATATAGAATATGTGTATAGCAATTCAAACTATGTTATTATTGTTGGGAATACTGTTCTTTAAATAAACTGTTAAGATTTCAGCCATACCAGCTGACTTCATAAATACGGGCTGTTTTATTTTTGTCTGTAGGGAGACCCGTATTGTACCATTCCCTTGGAAATTCATGTATTCACCTAACTACAAATTATGGAGAACTGGATCCAAGGTCAGGTTTCATCAGTCTTCATGGAAGGAAAATCAAGCGAAAAATGTGAGTGGTCACGCCCCCATGGAAGGGTTTCCAAGCATTCTCCAAACTCCCCTCTTCTATCCCTTCCTACTTTCCTACAGAAAAATAAATTCATCAGAAGTTGATTAATTGCTCCCCCTTTTACCCCTTTCCACATAGCAAGATACAGACTTTTCTAACGGGAAAAAAGAACTGCTAGTATGTTTCCATAATTTTGGAATTTTGACTGAATTTTTTGTTCAGAATTTTTGAATAAAGAAATCTTTTCAGGAAAAACAGTTAACCTGGGGCGTTAACGATGGGGCTCACACACACACAGACACAGAGCTTCAGAGGAGGTGCTGTAACAGCCTGACCTGTCATCTCCATTTTTCCTCCGAAATGAAACGCTTCAACAATTGTGCAAAATTTGGGATAGAAGCACTGTTTGTTAAAGAAACATTTAATTGTCGGAAACAACTCAGAGTTTTGCAAACCTGTACAGAGCAAAAGCAAAACAAATAACCAGTAACAACAAAGCACCACATTAACCTCTTTTGATTTAAAATCTAACCTCCCACAATTATTTCAAGAAAAGTCTCAACAGAAGGAGCCAATTACCGTAGCTGAGAAGGCCATTGTGCTCCCTTAATAGTTGCGATGAAAACCCCTGTTGGAAACCACAGCTTTATCACCCAGCTGTTTTCTGTGCCTTATTCTCCCTGGCACGGCTTCCTGCTCAGCACAGGTTTCCGGCTCAGGATAAAACCACAAGAATGCTGTGGAAGGCTCTAACATGCAGCAACAACTTCTGTAGCATGAGGTGGGACCCACACTTCAAAGAAAATCTTTATTTCCCCCTATTGAAGGACAGCCTTCCTTTCCCCAATACCTTCATAAGGCAAACAAAGACAATTCAGAAAAAGTTTATACTAAGTCAAGGACTTTTTAGCTTCCCGTGCTCTGCTGGGTGCACAAGAAGCCAGGAGGGGGCACAGCCAGGACAGCTGACCCCAACTGGCCAAATGGATAGAGAAGGCGGCTAGCAGAAGTAGTCAGCATGGATTCACCAAGGGAAGATGGTGCTCGACCAACCTGATGGCCTTCTGTAACGGTGTGACTGGCTGGGTCGATGAAGGGAGAGCAGGGGATGCTGCTTATCTTGACTTCAGTAAGGCATTTGACACCGCCTCCCATAGCATCCTCATATTGCATACCATATGATGTCATGCTCAGTATATAATCTGGGGGCAGTTGGCCGGGGGGCAGCAATCACTGCTCTGGGACAGGCTGGGCATCAGTCGGCCAGTGGTGAGGAGTTGAATCACTTGTTTTACCTGGGTTTTGTTTCTCTCTCTTTTTTGTTGTTTTTGTTTTCATTATTATTATTATTATCATTATCATCATCATCACCATAACTACTATTGTTGCTGTTGTTATTGTTACTATTATTTTATTTCAATTATTAAACTGTTTTTATCTCAAGCTTTCTTACTTTGCCCTTCTTATTCTCTCCCCTATTCCACGAGGGGGGAGGCTACGTGGTGTCTAGTTGCTGACTAGGGTTAATCCACGACAAAATGTCACAGGAATATCCTATGCAAACTCATCTTGTTGTTATCTAAAGGCAGTTAGCATCAGAACTGGAAAGTATATTCTTGTGAGAATCCTCTCTCTCTCTCAGGACTTCTCTCCAGGCACTTGCTCTATGCGATGCCAAGTCGTAAATAAGAAAGAAAATAAAACCAGTAAATGATACTTAAAATAGTATTAGAGACAGAGTAAAATAAAATGCTTGCCAAGTGGGAAAAAAAAAAATCAATATTATTTAACACATTTCTAGATTGCCAACCACCATAGCACACAGGAGCTTACAACAATAAAAGTATAACTTCAATACAGTACCAACAGTGAGCAGCAACAAAATCAATCAAAAGCTAAGTGAAATGCATGAAGTTTTGGTTCTAGCTGAGAAAGCTCTCCTGTCCTCCCAGAGCAGACTGCAAAAAAAAAAATGAGAGTGGGTTCTGGCTAGAATCCTTAATGGTTACAGCAAAACTAAGGAAACCAAGGTTACAGCCAAGGTTTTACATCCACTGTTAATATTGAGGAGAAGAAAAAATGTTATTAAGTGGAAGAAAAAATAATTAAATATACCGTATTTCAAGGTGATTCAAAGATAACAAGAAATCTACTATATGCAAATACTCCATAGTATTACTTTTCAAAGGCCTCTCTGAATTCATCACAAGAGCCACCACTGAAAGCTGGAAATAGCTACAAGAGTCAGGGACAGTCATAAGGTATTTTCTTCCAGGAAGATAAACCTAAAATACACAATGGAAGAACCTACTGCCATCAAAGATCTTACTGGATCACCTCACTCTGCCTAAGGACTTCCTTAGAGCAATGAGCATTTCCTGCATTTACAACTGAAAGAAGTTAGCTAACTGAACTCTAAGGGAAGAATTACTTTATTCCAAATGTTCGTAAATAAGAAATAAGAACAAAATCATTGGCTGCCTTTCTATACAGTATGATTTATCTAACTGGGGAATAATTTTTGTTCTCGAAGTAAATATAGCTTTTTACACATACACTTAGTATCCCCCACATAAAATACATGTCTACATTGGCGTGACTCTTAGCAGCTCAGAGCATGTGAGAAAAAGAGGGAGGTGATCTTAGCCCTCTGATGTAGATAAGGGCTGCCTAAGTTTCCCCAGATACTGTTAGGAAATTATGTTCAGACAAATTCTGAGGACTTCTGATAGTTTTCCAGAGAGCTGAGAGGCGAATCTGAGCTACTGGCTCGATTGGGCCGCCCATAAAGTCAGCCCACGGTGCGTGTGCGCACCAGCTACCTGGGGCGGCAATGCCAAAGCACCTGTCGAGCACGCACGAATATCGTCCAAACGTGTGTGTCGATATTCCAATGAGCCCAGAGCGCATGTGAGTCAACAAGCAAATGCTACGTAATGTACAATGACGCTTCTCTCCAAAAAATCCTGGATAGGAATATGTAGGCATGTGCTATACAACTGATACATATATTCCAGCTGTTTCCTATCTTATATGTTGCCAGAGGCTCTGCCGCTCTCCTCTCTGTCTCTGGCAGTTACAGAAGTGAGAGGAAATGCAGGACAAACAAACCTACCAAAGGGCATAGATCCCTATGATACAGAGAAATGGGGGAGTGCACCAGCATCTCCACAAACAACAAACTCAAAGCACTGCAGAAGAGTGATACCTCCAGGAAGAGTAAGGAGAGAGGCGCGGCTGGAAGGCTTGCAGCCAGGGGAATCTGCAAGTGGGGGTTCATAAACCAGAAAACTGAAACAGAGGCAAAACGGGTCCTAATCCCATTTTACCTAGTCACAGCAGTGTTTTAATCAAATTTAAGCTCCTCACCTCAGTATCTGTTTCACTGGATAAAATATAACGCTTGCAGCCCTTAAGCTAAACAAATCTGTGAAAATGATGAATTTTAATATTGGGCCTGGCAGCGTGACACCACTCAGGGCAGTGCTGCCTTCTCACTAACCAAACCTGACTTTGTAAGGTACAGAAGCAGAACATCTAACTGTCCGGACCTCCAACTGGCCTCAAGACCTTTCCAGTTAGGCAGTCTTCATTAATACGAAGGAACATACGAGCCAAATGCTTTTATTGCTTTCCTAATCACCTTTATTGATATTTGCATGAAACCTGACTATTTTCTCAGTCCATCTGTTCCCGCTGCTCATTTATAATGTGAACTCTTAATTCTGCCTTGTTAGAACTGGCTCATATGGAGGTAATTATGTCAGCAAAAACAAAGGATCATGATTTCTAATGGAGACTGGGAAGCAGAAGCTACTAGATTTGCTATTAATGTCATTTCTAATATTCCTTAAATAGAACTGCTTGTACATACAGACCTTTTCAGGATGTATCGACTGCATTAAAAAGTCAAATAAATGTTATGTTAAACTAAAAAGCAAATCTTTTAAAGAAAGAGTAAAAATATTCTCTCTTCTAACCTTTCTTGAATGCAACCAGAGCAATAAGTAATGATTTAAGGTGTTTAAAAGACACCGAGCTAGTTTCACTACCGACATATGCACTTCACAAAAGCCACAGAGACATCAGACAGCTCCTCATCCATGTACTTAAGCTATAAATACAGTAACCAGAGCTCTTCACAGGTAGTGTTTCTGCAGATCTACAACAGAGTTCCTCACTGACATTATTTATAAACTGATTGGGCACAAATGGAAGGTCCCATTCCTTTGTTGGCTGGGTCCCATCTATTTAAATAATATAAATATTATTTATGTATTAAGATAAATAATGAAGGTGGTGAAGCACTGGCACAGGTTGCCCAGAGAGGTGGGAGATGCCCCATCCCTGGAAACATTCAAGGTCAGGTTGGACGGGGCTCTGAGCAACCTGATCTAGTTGCTCACTGCAGGGGGGTTGGACTAGATGGCCTCTAAAGGCCCCTTCCAACCCAAACCATTCTATGATTCTGTGATATCAAAATGTGTGACCTATACTGCAAAACTTTTGCCAGCACCTCTTTAAAAAAGACGACGTGGTAGCATGGCTAACTCATGTCTACTCCACCCTTGGTCTTTACTGGCACAAAAACCTCCTTTAGGTGGTGAACTGCTGGTGTTAAAAAAGACCTCCAGAAAAGCTTTTATGCAGGGAAGTAGTAGAGATGTTGGGTTTGTGTAATGAATTTTTTCAGTTGTGTTACAGCTTAGGTGTACTTACATACTCAATACACTTCAAATAGGTACAGTGAGGCCAAGGGGGATCAGAGTACACATCCACAAGGGACATAGGAGGAGCACAAGATTTGGATTTGCCTGAACCGTAATGATGAATGGTGCATGAGAAAGGAAACCTGAAAGCTCTGACCACCTAAACCCAGACTACCTCACCTCAAGATGGTCAAAACAGCATTGGCTGGAGAAACCAGAGTATCAGTTGTCCAGGTCTCATGTATTTCTGTTAATCAAGTTTCTGCCTCAACACCAAGGTTGGAATTTGCTCTCTCTTGAAGCTGAATGGATCGTATTGTAACGTATCATATTTATGTCCAGTTTTGGGCTCCCCAGTTCAAGAAGGGCAGGGAACCGCTGGAGCAAGTCCAGCAGACAGCTACCAAGATGATGAGGGGACCGGAGCATCTCCCTTATGAGGAAAGGCTGAAAGACTTGGGTTTGTTTAGCCTGGAGAAGACTATGGGGGGATTTCATCAACACCTATAAATATCTAAAGGGTGGGTGTCAGGACGATGGGACTAGGCTCTTTTCAGTGGTGCCCAGCGACAGGACAAGGGGCAATGGGCTGGAACACAGGAAGTTCCACCTCAATATGAGAAGAAACTTCTTTCCTGTGCGGGTGCCAGGGCAGTGGCACAGGCTGCCCAGAGAGGCTGTGGAGTCCCTTCCCTGGAGACATTCAAAACCCACCTGGATGTAGTCCTGTGCACCCCATTCAAGCAGGGAGTTGGACAAGATGACCTCCAGAGGTCCCTTCCAACCTCTACCATTCTGTGATTCTGTAACTCTGACCATAGGGCACAGCAGGAAATCCTTTCCCCTATGTGCAGAAGATACGCTTGGTACCTCTTGTGATAAAATTTAATTGTATTAGCCAAGAAAGGACAATTTTTGACAGCATAAACTACAGATCCTCTATACCACCATAGGAATAGTTATCCTGTTAAAACCTTCATAATGTAGACTACTGGTAATGTGCCTCCTTGTGCCACGGCGAACATAAGGTTCAATCTTGCTTCACACATCCTTATCCATATGCCCAATTTTATTTTTTAAATAAAGAAATATATTTGAGAAGGACCTGAAAATTCCCTGGGCTAACATCAGGCCTTTTCACAAATAAATTGTAGCTTATTTTTCACTGAGAAAATAAAATTATATATTTGAGACATTCATTTCTTCATGGGTAACTTCCATATATTTCTAGTACGAAACTCATTTCAATTTGCAAAGATAAATGCCTTGATTTTTCCTCTTTGCTTAGTAGCAGTATGCAGGGTAATACAAGCTGGGAAAGTTGGCATTTTTCTTTGAGCAAATTCTACTCAGCAGGATCCAAATCCTTAACTGGAGAAAATCAGCATAATTTCTTGAACATTAGACGCTCAAGAAACACTGAGAGTCTCACCTTTCTGAGAAGTTCCCAAAAATTAGACTTTTTTTTATTATTATGTTAGCCTGCAGAAAGTTAAATTTGATTAGGGTAATCAATATTGCCTGGAAATCGTGATACATAATACCAACGTAGCTCTTTCCTAGAAAACTGAGAATGGAGTGAATGAACGAGGCACAGCCGCAATGCAGTGCTGCTTCCGACAGCGAGACCTGCAAACTTCCCTACCAGTTCCCTAAATAGCAGCTGTGATTTCTTTTTCTAATTACAATTCACTCTCCCCTTCTCCAACCCCAAACTAATTTTAACATAGCTTCTTGTTAATTAACTATGTTAATTGATAATGCTCCTTGGCAAATTTAGCAGGTTTCTGCAAGCACCGGCTCTAATATCTATGTCTAAATGCATATTCATCCTAATAAAATTAATGAAAAATCCCTCCCTTCACTCTTTACAGACTTATCCTAATTCAAAAATCTATCTTCTTCTCTTACTTACAGTTTGGTTCTGAAGTCTCAGAAAGTTCTGAGAAAACCACTACTGAATATACTCTAAGCCAGAAAACAAATAAGCACATCCCATGCTCTAAAGCGCTATTCCTCAGGATGCTTTCTCCTGAGGGTCTTTGGATACGTCATGGTTACTAATTTCTGAATGTATTAGGAAACAAAAAACCAACATGCAAGTGCAAACTAATTTCATCCAGCCCTGCAAAAACATTATTAAGTGCTGAATCTTCACTGAGGTTTGGAATTTAATGAATTAAGCAGTCCAAGTCATCTGTAATGGCATGGAGCTCTGCTACGTGCAGCTGAATTAGCCACAACCACTATTGAGTCAATGGAAGCCACTGGGATTTAGCTTCATTGAAAACTATTTATTTAGGTACTCAAATATTGGTATATCCAAGCACTAAGCTAACTATAGATTTCAAAATGCTGGCTTTAATTGTTTTAAATTATTTTTTAAACACTTATCTGTATATTACAGCAATGCAGCATAAATAATGTCACGACAGTGATGTTTTTGCCAGGATTTTAGAGAAGGCAATCTTGCATGGCTTCCCCTCTGATTGGCCAGCATCTCCTACCCCCAACACCCAACCCCGTGCACTGCGAAAGTGCTATGGGTCGTCTTTGCAAACAAATGCATAGACTGTATTGGAAATACTGATGATATGTTACTGCACAACTCAATATACAGGTTTTGTGATTTGAAGGAAGGTAAAGAAACCACAGTAGCATGTCCCCCACTCCTGTCTTACCCTACTTGCTCTTTCACATTGCGTGCAACGTGGAGCAAGACAAAGGGGTTTTAGGAAGCTACCTTCCAGAAAAGTATATGCTTTCCTGCAATAGCATTCACTGCAGGGATGGTTCTGCAGTACCTAGAAATGGGTAACCTACCCCAGAAGTGTGGAAACTACTCCAAGCTGTGATTTCAATTTGAGATAACAGGTATATCCAGTATAAGCCGTTCCCTCTTGCCTCATTGCTGCTTTTCTCAGTACAAGGCTACTTCCAGTGGATGCCTACAATGAGGTTTGTTAACTGTAGCTCTGCAACAAGACTGGTGAAAAAAAAAAAAAAAAAGAGGACTTGAAAGCATTTGAAAGTAATTTTAGAATAAATTCTGCAGCCACATAATACTGCACTGGGTCCTGGGAAACAAGAGCTGCCAACTCAGCTAACGGTAACTGAGTAAACAGTAGAGTGAAACTGCTAGAAAATAACTGCTAATAGGACCAGGAAGAAAAGTGCCAACTGCATCTGTAACAGGAATCACACCCACAGCACCACGTCCGTCTGACCTGCAGCATAACAAGTAGTTCACAAGTCTTAGTCTACAGAGTAATAAATAGCTCTAAAAGCTATAAATCTTTCAATCGTTTATTACAAAGTGACAACTGTTACCATGCCAGAAAGGTGTCATCTCTAATTTGTCTCTGCACCTCTCTAATAAGGGTCTTATGTCTTCATTTGATGTACGTCTAAAAAAAATACCATGTTTGCACTCTCTTCCTATTTAATCCTTAAAAGGTGCTTTCATGATTTTGTGTACCCATTTAGATTTTTTCTTAGAGGAGTTCGGAATTACTGCTGAAGCTTTCTCCCCTCAAATCCAGCATGGATCCTTCCTTCAAAAGCTCTACAGAGCTGAGTTCACAACTTTCAAAAGAGAAAGGACTGAACTAGCATCAATACAAGAGGAAGAAACAACTGGGGAATAAAACCCACCCTGATTCAAGACTGTTCTACAAAATCTTCTTTGTGGCTTGTCAGTCCAAAAACCCTGCCAAGCTTATTCAGTCTGTTAAGATCCTAACCTAGAGCACTGGGGAGAGTAACCAAATGTATTAGCAAACCAAAATCAAGCGTTAGGGAAAGTAACAAGCACAGAAGAGGGTAGCATCAGAACATCCTCACTGCAAACATGAACAGCAGTTGCGATTTGCCAGAAGTGTGTCCCAACGGCATGCGGTTCACACCAGCCGTCCCGGACAATTTCAATGTACAGCCATTAAATACTCTGTGCCATTTCACATTACAGAAAAGCTCTCTAGCTTTAGGTACAATGTTATATTAACTTAATAAACTTCAAAATACTTCTTTCCACACTGGAGTTTCTCTGTGCCGAAATTCTAAGAAATGTACCAGTCTTCAAAATTAATGTGGACATTTCTCTAATGAACCATCATACATAACGATTTTTTGCATAAAAAATACTTCACACATGCAGTTTTTGTTAGTTTTACTTTTAGCTACTTTCAAGAAGACATAAATTCAACCCCTAATACCAATAAGCAGAGCCTGCAGGGGTTCCACTTAAATCTTCCTATCCAAAAAGTAGACAATGAAAGAAAAGCCAGTGCGTACAGCTTTTCACGTATTCAGTGAGACTCCTGGAATTTAACTATACGTGGATAAGTACCTGCCATGTAATACCTTATCTTCGCTTGTAAAGAACATGCTGAGTAATCACTACCCTACGCCTGATCTACTTGCAGGAACACCATAACAATTTGTATTCAACGAATTTGTACTGTGGCTAGGAAAGGTAACAGCAGCGGCAAAGGCAGGACCAGCACGGCCTCTGACTCCAGCTCTGCAGACAGCCCGAGTGCTAATTCATTGGATAGCTTGTATGGAAACTGGACCTTTCCCTGTTGTCATTACCCATCAAGGCTTGATAGAAATAAATGTGAATAAACCTCTAATACTTCAAACACCTCTGGCTCTGAACAGCACGGTCACCTTCAGGTTCGTAATCAGCTCTGCCTGATAACAGAGAAACGTTCTTCGCAATTGTTTTTTAATTTTTGTAGAAATACTGAGAGTTGTCTCCTTTAAAAGGTATGTGGGCAGCTGAAGTACTAGAATGCCACAGCAGTCACACTTGCAAAGCAGGAGTGTTGAAGAGAGGGCACCCTGCCTGCCATCATTTCTGTAGGAACTTTCCTCAGATTGACAGAATTTGGCTTTCTCTTAAACAAAGAAAAAGAATCAGCAGTCTAAATATGTCAATGCATCTGGCAAACAGCTCACACGGTGGCCATTAAAATCCATTGCTGGAATACTAATAAAAAATATTTCAATATAAACTTTTGATACATTATGTTTTCTAGAGTTTTATTCTGCCACGGCAGCATACGCTATCATACTACTTAAGGAAATACAGCAAAGGATATTAAATATAGCAGCACTGATCAGACAAGTTTTGATTTTGGAAAAAAAAAAGGATCATAAAACTGAAATATGTCAACATTATTTCATTCTGATGGCCAGACTCGGGCCACGGAGCAAACCGACAAAGGGAGATTGCACTAATGTGCATCTAAATATGGGGAATATCAGATGATCAATAGTTATTTGCTTGCTATTTTTCTGTCTAAAGATTCACAACACAGTAATGGCTGCAGCAAAAATTCATTGCATCGCTTCATAAACTTTCCTAAAAAAAAGTGGCATTTTGCATTTATGAGCAATTCCTCAAGGCTGGTGATGATTCATCCTTAAATCCTCATTTAATCCACAAAAGAGGGGCTGTACAGGCCATGGTCACGCAGACCTCTCTTAACCTGCGTGAGGATGCAACGATCCTCTGTCCTAACCATCTGCTCCAACAGAGCCGATGAAGGGAGGTTACTTCAACCCCTTCAACCCCTCCTGAAGTCCCTGCTCTTTCTTGGTTGTAACATGATGGTGCTGAGAGCAACGTGCAGAAGACCAAAGAGAAGACCACTAAATTCTTTACATCCGGATCACCGAAAAGCTTCTAAAAGAGAAAGATGTTTGCATATTGCAGGAAAAAAAGTCTAGAAGTATGCTAAAAATATAGCTCACCAGGTTTCCACAGCAGGGAAACACACAGGGGACCTGTGCAGTTGAAAAGGTTAACACATGATTGACTAGTGTAGGGATGAATTTTGCTGACAACAGAAAATTGTTCAGAATAATCAAAATCAAACGCTTACTCTGAAAAATTGTAGCATTGCACAAACTACCAAAGTGATGGGGGGATAAAATGGCAGCTGAAATGCAAAGGAAGGCAGATAGGTCTGAAGTACAATGTAAGCACCGACAGGTTCTTAGTTAGTTATTACCACTCCAGAAAGAGATGTCAGATATGTGGTAGACAGCTCTACGAGAACTATAAGAAAAAGGAGTGCTCAGCAGACAACACAAAAGAAAACAGCTCGTAAGACATTAATAAAGACTAGGATTGAAAGTAAGAGAGAAAACACTAGTGTGCTACTGTACAGAAATCCACGGTGTGCCCCCAGCTCAGGCACCGCAGGCGAAGCAATGTCGAAGCGAACTGAACAAGAAAAAAACAGGGTGACAAAAAAAAAAAGGTGAAATACGGCACTTTTAGCATGAGAAAAAACTAGTATTTCTAAAGCTGGTAAAATAGGATCCAATAGAGATGTATAAAATTACAAAACATAAAATAAAGATGATGAGGGAGCAATTCTTTCACAGTTCCACATGACACAATTGGGACACAAATGAAGTTATCGAGTGACGAAGGTAAAGCAAACCCTAGAAAATACATTTCAGAGAGCGCAGCTGAACTGTGGGACTTCACCACCACAGGATACTACAGGGGCCAAGAGTATAGAGGCTCAAAAAAAGATGAGGCTGATTTGTGTAGCATAACCCCATTAGCAGCTATTAAATTCACTGTAGCTGCAGATGAGAAAGTCCTGAACCTGCTCGTTCCCAGGAGCTGGGAACGTAAATCCTGGACATGTATATGCGGGAAGGGAAGGATTGCCTTGTATTGTCCCTGCTCCTTACACTCCCTTCTGAGCCACCAGCCGGGGTTAGAAGGCAACTGAGGGCCATCAGAAGAAAACTTGCAGGGCAGAGCCTGCACGGCTGCTCCCATCGGTTCTTGGGGCAGGTGAACAAATGCCCGCCAAAGGGTCCAACTGCTCAGAAGGTGAACTAGCATCCTTTAAGTGGAAAATTGAAAGGACATGTTACACAAACCCCCATCCTCCTCCTCCCTCCTTCTGTCTGCAAAGGAGGCTCTGACTTTTGATTTACTAAGTAGTTACCACACAGTTCCTCCTAGTTTAAGCACTCGAGTTCTATGTGATCCTTTTACTCTCCTATTCAATTTTCTGAACTTCAGGTATCACAGATAGATCCTTCTGCTCACGGAGAACTTCAGACGGTCACTTCTTCTTTCCCAACAGAATATTTAAGGGCAGAAATATAGTTTACGATACCAAATTGTCTAATGCTTACAATCTGTTTCTGTGTAAAGGGGATCATTTTTCCATGCAATATTAAAGGAGAACTATAACAAATAGCAAGAGCTGGATAAATAGTCTCCTCTCCCAATTTAAAACCTACAGCATTTTACACCAAAGTAATTTTAACTGAAAGGAAAATCTAAGTGGTCATTCATCACTGGGAAGAAATGCTGTTATTAGTCTCCAACTCTAACAGCTGAAGCCTACGACAGACCTGTTCCCAGCAAGTCAAACATACTTTTTTAAAGTACTGATATAAAATTCTGGTGCTTTCTACTTCCATTGTGACAACTTCCAAGAAAATTTTGAACTTGTGATACACATTTAATAACATGGATACCTTACGCATCATTAACTTCTGTTGACACTTTATCTTTCCTCACCTTTTCCTTAATAGTAGATATTTTTAGAGAGGCTGATTTTAAAGTATCATTTTTCAAGTCTTAGAGTACTGCTAACACCTAATGGGCCTGCAAACACTCTTCTAAAGAAGATTTTGGGGTTTGTTTCTCCTACTGCAGTTCAGCTTAGATGCTTAGACAATTTGTAGGTATATTGTGGGTAACTACTTCAGAAAGACGACAATTAAAAATCAGTTCCTCGGAGACCGCTCAAATTCCTGTTTTTGCCTTTTCTTCAACCAATGTGCTAATTTAGGCATTTAAAACCAGAAAAGAATCAGAGAGAATGGTACGTGTATAAATAAAACAGGCAGTGTGGTTATGCTCCCCATTTTAATAAATGCCTTTAAAAGAAATACATGCCTTTAAAATGAACCATTATAATTTGTCTACATTTTTGTCGGCATCACAATGGAAATGTATCTTCTGAGGGGATCTGAATGTCACAAGGAAAGCAGGCAATGGCCTGGCTGGAAGAGAAATAAACACAAAGGCAGATTGCTAGGCAGAGAAAAAAGACAAGAAGCTTGATATAACAAAGGTGATGGACACAGCCTAAAAAGCTAGAAACAAAGGGACTATGAAAAAAAACGAAGTATATGTAGAATAGTCTGTTTCAAACTGTAAGAGAAAAACTTTATAATGCCAAGAAAATACATATTATTAGGCAGTAAAATGAAAAGCAGGAAACTCTGGGGCACACCTAAAGCCTCTTATCTGATGATTCAACCTGAAATAATCTTTGAAAATCCAAGTTCACTATGAAGGAATTCCAGTAGGGGTTTAAAAGAGTGAAATTTGAACTATTTCCATCTAGTAACATAGCAAACTTACTTCTATTCATAAAAATCACAGTATCATTCAACACATCCAGTACCAGTTTATTTATATGGTAAGAATATGGTCAATCAGCTTACAACGTGGAAAAGAAAAAGACCTTGCTGAAGTACCCTATCCATTACTCAACAATTCCTGGGTATAGTTTCCAACTTGAACAGTCACTTGTTTCAACACTGTTCATCATACAGTTACAGAGTTCATTTTATCAGTAGTCTTTAATGAGAGAACATCAATCAAGATGCAAACTTAATTGCAACCACTAATAATTACGTATTAAAGGACTAGAGGAAGAGGCGCTCAGGCATACCAGACAAGAGGAAGATAATGTCTCTCCGAAGACTTAAAAAGCACCTAAAAGTCTAGAATAAAATGGACGACTTCAAAAGTTTTTATAATACTAAAAGATTTTAAACCATTAGCCTTGAAGTTTTAGTCATAAATTTGATGGCAGAAGGTTAAATACAGTTGCAAACTCTCATGGTTTTACACTCTCTCAAACGCAAAACAGCCAGCTATGTAGAGACCGCTCTGAAGGATTACTACCTAACGTCTAGGTTCTAACAAAAATGCAGGAGGCCTCTTATATGTGATTATCATAAGTAATGAGCTAAGAAAAAAAGAAAATAAAAAATAGGGTGTCAAATCACCTCCAGCTGCCATTTTATCACACTGCATATTCTGAGTTAGCATATGGACCAAGTCAGCCCTTAGTTAGGAGGATGAAGAAAAGCCCTGATGTAGAAGAAAAGATTGGTTGATTGACTGGTTGATCAGAGCTAATGCTATTCAAAAACAGAGTGTTCATAATTAATGTCCATGCCATTTGGAAAATGTTGAAGGGCAAATTCTCCATTCCAAAACAGCCATAAGGAGGCATATTTCTGAAGTCAGACCTTATCTCAAAGAGACTGTGCACAGAGACATTTTAAACATTCACACAAAGAGCAGAGCTTCCCGCAGCAATCAAGTTGTGCCTATTAATAAAGAAATCCTTAAACCCCCAAGCATTATTTGAAAAGCACTATGGTTTTCAGATCAAGCTGTAGCTTGTCGTTTACAGTTGATATGTATATGTCACTCCTGAATTTCATAAAGCACAATTTCAGAGAGAAATGTGGTATTGTCAGTATAGTTCAGAGCAACTCCAACATTGTAAGAATAAGCAAGTTTTACACGTTTTCTGCATAGTACTTTTCCACAGTATAACACTGTAATAAATTTAAATGCTAATTAAGAAAAATACTAAAGACATCTTATTCCCTAAATCCAGGCAACATCATCCACTACGTGAGCTGATAGCTAAGCCATCTTAACATGTGACATCAAAGGTGAAATCCTTGTTGTCACTCAACCAAAAATCAAACTCTTACCAACTGAAGTAAAACCTTCAGGATTTCATCTCTGAAAAGATGAAACTGCACCATGGGACGGATGACGTGTTCCAGTACATAGAACCGTTCGACACCTGAGGAAGCACTTAGAAAACACACTGTCCAACATTCCGAAGAAATTAAAATGCTTTCAAGAAAATAATTCTCATTTTTTATTTATATGAAGGATGGAGGACTGAAAGCTCAGCAGAGGTTAGTTGCTGCATTTTTGCAAAGATAATTAAAAAAAGGAGCAGCAGGGTAAAGTTCCCCTTTGCCACAGCTACAGTCAAGTGTCTCCCAGGAGTACAAACATTCAGTAATTAAGAGGGTCTAATCAGCTCCCAGGGCCCACCTCACCATTTCATTTTCTTAAGACTGCAAATAAAAAATGCCAATTACAGCTAAATATAACAGAACAAGATATGCTCTTGTGAAGTACAAAGAAAGATCACAGTTGATTTCAAATTGGTCATCAAATAGCTAATAAATTATAACGGGCTTTCATTGCTTTGATTTTGAATACAAAAGAGTAAACTGCATAAAGGGGCTTTCAGAGCAGTTCTACAACAACTCAGGCAACTCTGCAAAGTTGGAAATGTGGTGAGTACATTATTTATTCAAAGAAGCTAACAATATTTTAAAAGATATGTATGCTGACCTTCTTAATTCTCCCCAGAGTATCAGTAATGGAATCGCTAACCCATACCATCTCACACAAAATTGTGAAAATTGAAATGAGATGGTAACCACAGCATTTCACTTGTCCTCTTGGCCTGGTCTTTCTGAAAAAGAAAAAATAACGCCCCCCACATCTTACTTGCTCCACTTATTGCCAAAAGTAATCTGTCTTTACACACCGGGCAATTAAATATTGAAAATAAAAGGTACTGACACTATTAGAGCTTCATCCCCGCAGCTGAGTAGCCATACAAGTAATGTGCAGAGCCTGCAATTTTGCGTTTGCAGAAGGGAGCCGCATACCCCTTAAGGCTGCCACAGCACAGCTGCTAATTTTGAACACCTCTCTTACAACTGGATCAGTAAACTCCAAGTGGGGATGAATAAATAAGGTAGGTGGTGGATTTTAAAAGGCAAGTGAAACAAAAATAGAAGGATCTTTTTATAGCAAGAAAAGCCTGAGGGAGATCTCACCACCTCTTCTCCCTGCCGAAAAATGCTATTTGCTTTTTAATTAAAGCTTTTTCAGTTTCTTTTTGTGGCCCTATTTTCTCTGAGCACCAGCATGTCTGTGGAGATGAAAAATGCAGAGAGTAATGAATTTTAGATTTGGAAGAAGTCAGCTCTAGAAATAAAAAAGGCTTCCACATGTAGCCAAGATTTGAAGGTGAAGTGATTTAATGGCTGACTCGACTCATTATAATTATCATTATTCATGTTGTGGTGCCACCCAGAGGCTCTGTGTTAGGCACCATACTAATAATATACTTTCAACAATAAATCTGTTTGCAAAACTGTGCAAGGATTTAAGAGACCAGGCAGACTTTAACCAAGAGGAAGAGCAGATGCATGGCAAGAAGTAGAAAACTACCGACACGTTAACCAATATGGCTTTGCTTGTTTAAACAGGAAAATAAACTCTTCTAGGGACAATAATCTGGCATAGGTCACTGTCTTAGGGAGCAAGGGAGAGGAGGCACCAAGAGCGACACAGCCCTCAAATATTGCAGCAAGGCACCCGCAATAGTATCAGATGAACCAATCTCTTACTCCTGTGTTGTCTTTCTTAACATTTAAAAAGGTATGGCAAAAAAAGCACAGAAAGAAGGAAATACAGTGTACAGCAGCAAGCTGAGGAGAGGTGGGAAGTTCAATGATGAGTATTTAGGAGCAGGAGGCAAAAAAACCCCAAAGAAACCCCAAACCCATGAGGGCACGATGAAAGGCGCTTGGAGCAAGTGAGGTTGTTGCAGAGCAATGTGAAAGGCTGGTATTAAACTGCCAGTCAGAAACGTGGAGAGTTTGTAAAGAGTCAAAATGAAAGCTGCGTGATAATGCTGGGGTAATGGAATGGCAAATGGCAATTCGGGCAAAAGGCAATTTGGTGCTTCAAGTCAAATTCTTTAGCCTTTTAATTTGTTTTAGATTATTCCTTGCCAAGTGACTATGCTAGGCGTTCTTCATAGCAAATTTAGCAAAACTCTCTGCTGACAGCTGCCAATAACCTTTCTTATCCAAGAAAACCCACTGTTTACATAACTCTCTAAATTAATAATTAAAAATAATTACATGTAAATTCTGATTAGACATACCCGAACAAGACATGTGCATCAGAGTAGCAGGATGGGGCGTAGCTCAAAAAAGCGTATAGAGGAGGGGGAGGTGTCAAGTTATTGTCAGCAAGAAGTGTTTTTAATGATGTTTGAAATTCTCCAGGTCATATCCTTCACTATGTCAATCGCAGAGCTCATGTAATCTTCTCACCAAAATTTAGCTGTGATACAACTGACATGCAACTCAATTTTGTTAATCTGACAGAAATCTGACCCTAATTGCAACAAAAAAAGTCAGTAATTGCTATGATGCCGTGGCTATGTCCTTGGGAGCTCTGCAAGGCTTACTTATGTTTAGTACTTATCCTCAGACTCTCTTCAGAGGATACTCATATCTATGATGTACGCCATAAGAATTAAGTTGTTTTAACTTCTGTGGTAATCAGACCCAACTGAAGAAAACGATAATTATACTAAAATAATTCATCTATTACACCAAAAAGCATGCTATTTCACACTCGGGGCTCAGTTGTGGGACAGTAAAGCGAAATATTCTATATTCACCATGAGAACCTAAACTCAGCAGCAGTGATATTAATGTATATTTTCTGCTTCATTTCCTTTGAATTTATCGTTGCTCATCATTCACGAGGTTTTTTCAGTCCGTATTTCTGCAATCAGAAGGCTATCAAGTACCAAAAATCTCTAGGACAACATTTAACCGGAGAATCGTCTATGTTTATTAAAGACACACATCCATTTATTCTCAATGGCACAGCGCTACCGGTTAAATAAAACATAACTGCAGTCAGTTATTCCCAGTCAGCCCTGTAAGGATACAAGGTCAATTATTTCATCCTTGTAAATTAAAGGCTGGAAACAGCATACCAAATAACTAAAAGCCTAACAACAGACAGGCTGTTTTCATTACACTTCATATCAATAACAGTTGTCAAAATGAAAAGAACTGAATTCAAGCTTCATTTGCTTCCTACAACCCATTAGTAAATGTGTAAGTTTCTGTTTTGATAGGCGAGGGAAGCCTTTATAGTCTCATAAATGTAAAAATAAAAGATCTAATTTATTCACTCATCAACAATGGAGGATACAGCTTGACAAGTTTATATGCCTGAACACACACCCACCAATTAAAATGGTGAGGATGGATGATCACATAAATTTCTGGTGTACCACATATGGCAACATTGTGAGATTGTCATGAAAATTAGAAGATCTTGATCCTGAAGAAGACATCTGCTCCATCTCCTTTTCCCACAAGAGGATCTTCTAACACCTAATCATTCATGAGACATTTCTGCCTAGTTGGATCTCAGAGGCTTCCATGGTAAAGCCACCATGGCCTCCCTAGGCAACCTCTTCCATAACTTTGTGATAACTTACTATTTTTTTCAAATACCCTGTATAAATCTCTTTTCCTGCAACTTTATTTCAAGATTTGCTTTACCCAGAAACACAAATAAACTGTCATTTTTGTCCTTCTCTTCTTTTTTACAGCAGAGGTCTTGTGGGTTTAACCCCAGTAGGGAGTTAATCCCCACAGAGCCACTCGCTCGCTCGCTCCCCCCCAGTGGGATGGGGAAAAGAATCAGAAGAGTGAAAGTGAAAATAGGTAAAACAAAAGCTGTGGGTGCAAAGAAAGCAAAACAAGGAATTCATTCTCTCCTTCCCATGGGCAGGCAGGTGTTCAGCCATCTCCCGGAAAGCAGGGCTCCATCACACGTAACAGTTACTTGGGAAGGCGAACGCTGCCACTCCAAACATTCTCCCCTTCTTCTTCCCCCTGCTTTATGTGCTGAGCATGACATCACGTGGTGTGGAATATCCCCTGGGTCAGCTGGGGTCAGCTGTCCCAGCCGTGTCCCCTCCCAACTCCTTGTGCAGCCCCAGCCCACTCACTGGTGGGGTGGGGTGAGAAGCAGACAAGGCTTTGACTCTGTGCAAGCACTGCTCAGCAATAAAGAAAAAAACCCTGTATTATCGATGTCTAATCACAACCATGACTGTTCTCGGAATTCTCTATAATTAGGCTGTACCCTACTGGAAAGACACACTGGGAATTAATAAAGTGTTCCCACCTAAACTTCGTAGTTTGTCCTTGTTCCTATAAGAATTCTTATATTTTTCAGTCCAGTACTTCAAGTAATTTTGAATTTAAATTCCATATTCTGACACACTTGCAATCTCTCCCAGCTTCCTTGCATCTGCAAATTTAATAAGAATGCCTTCTAGTCCACCACCTGGGCTGGCAATGAAAACACTCTTTGTTGAGCTCCATTCAACATATCCTTCCAGTCTCACAAAGAACCACCCACAATTTTTCTATAGGTGGTTTTGCAATGAGTTCTGCATTCACCATACAGCAGAGTAATCTAAACCATGTTTCTTCAGCTTAAAGCGTCATGAGAAGGAATGTCCAAAACCTTACTAAATACCCCACATACATTATCTACTGATTCTTCTCTCTCCATAGGCCTTGCCACTTCCTCCTTAAAAACTAGACATTTCTATTTGACTGCTTCCTGCTCATTGATCTTTATCCCCTTGTTCAGGGATATTAATGCCTTTGATTATTCTTTTTTAATTCAAAAGTTTTACTCTCTATAATAGTTCCAAATGATGTGGTGAATATAACAATATATCAGAACCTGTATTACTATCAGTTTGATGAGCAGCACGCATACAAAACTCACTGGAAGTGCCAAACAACAATTCCACCCAGAAAATTTAGCTGTTCTGAAGAGCAGAAAAATGACACACATTATATTCTTTACAACCCAATCACAGGAAATAGGTTGTTGACCACTTTAAAGTATGACTGCAGTGCTCATTCTTGGTGGGCTTCAGGTTTATGTCTCCTTTTGTGCAGTGCATTATGGTTCTGCCATGAGACTCTTTTAAAAAAGATAGTAATAAATGGCTTTGTAGGAACACTGATATTTTTGTGAGTCAATGTTTCTTGTCTGCCAACGACTGTAGATCAAACCCGCTGAGTGTACAATTAACAGCCCACTTTTCCAATTATGTACCCTCACAAAAACTCAAGTTGATATAGCTGTCGTAAAGAACGAACACGATACACCATACCTGAACAAAGCACTATATAAAAAGACACAGATTTTTATTTTCTAAACAAACGACAGCAAAATACAGCTACCTTATCTGAAAGCAAATAAGTACCAGGAGAGCTGCCAGGTATTCTTGAAATACAGTTTCTTTTTAATGCCATATCTTAACCAGATTCTTAGTAAAAAGTACGAAATGTCTTTTAACTGGTAGGTTTGAAACAAAAAATAAAAGAAGCAGGAGTATAGCAAACACGTAGCCATATCCTAGTTCAAAAACTGGGATTCCCTAGGCCTCATTATAGGAAAAATCTGAGTGCAGCTCTACATTCACTGTAGAGCAAACTTTGCATGAGAATATTGAGAAGTTGGGAATGTTATTGCAGAATTAAGAACTTCCTTGTTTCTGCCTGTACACACATCATCTCTATGAGCAGAGCTTAGAAACTGCAAACTCCTACCTGAGGCAGAAATTCAGATGAAAGTGAGAAGAAAGGAAAACATTTTATAAAATACTACTCACACTTTTAACTATTGAGCAAACAGGAATTCTTACAGATTCACATCACAAGCACAGGTCTCCTATAACGCAGCTCAATCAGCAGAGCTTGCAAACCCAAAGGGAAAGGAAACTTCATTTTTTTGTTAGTGAATACTGAGAAAGTCCATCTTCAAGGCAAGGATTTTTGATGGAAACTCTTCAGCACTGCATGGTCAGGTTAAAGGAGGTCTATGAAAAGCATTGAGTGTTGGTCCCCGGCTGAGTTTTTCCGATACTTCCAGAGTGTTCAAGAGCACAGTAGTCTGCTATAGCATGTGTCTTCTTAACATCTCCTTGCAACAGCAAAAATTTACAAAAAAATTGAGTAAAATGCCAGGAAGATCAGTACATTCCACTGTAGTCTTAAGAAAACGCCAAATACATTAATTGGCATCTCAGAGGTTAAAACTTAATGAAGGAAACTTGACACTTTTGATATAAAATCTCAGAGGTCAACCATAATGATCTATCTTGAGACATCTTTCTGCTCCCAATTCATTCCCCTACCCAAAGCAAAAATTGCAGCAAAAGAGAAGTAACACTACTTTAACGTACTGCAAGACCATTAAAAACCCAACAACAATCTTTCATTAGATTAGTAAGAAATAAAAAGAACTTATCACTCGATACTTGCTTAGGACAACCTGTGATAGCAATCTGATTCTCACACGTGATGGCGATAGTTCATTAGGATGGGTGGGAAGAAAAACTTTACTGATAAACAGTCATATTTTTTATTAAATGTTTTGTGATGAAAGAAAGCAGGCCCCAAAAAATAAATGACATCCCATCTGTTTAAAAGCATGCGGTTATTATCCTACTCTAACAAATCTTGTTCCGATCCAAAAAATTATATACTTTAGTACTTCTCCCTGTACTATAAGAATTAGTTCCAGGGGAAAAACAACTGACACAAAGTAATTTTATAACAGTGTGACATTTATAAAAAATTAATGTTTCTGCTAATTGATTGGCCGGGGGAAAATATGGAGGCAATCCAGCTAAGTTTGAGTTTGATGATAATGCTTGCAGAGGAAAAAGGCAAAAATCTCTATGCATCTGGCTCAGACTTGCTCATGTGTATCAGGTTTCAAAATAAACCAAGGTTTATTCAATCACACAGTCTCCATATTAATTTGTCCCCTTACAGTGATTTTTTTAAAATACTTTTTATTATTTCAACCATTGAGTAGAGATCTTAGAAGTATAATGTCCTCAACAGCTTCTTGAAAAATGAATGCTACGGAGCAGAGGAACTCCACTGTTTCTCCCACTAAGCTAAAGGCAAGAAGAAAGCAGCCATCTTCTAGCTACTAAATCCAACACTTCTTATGCTGTTAGAAAGACAAGATTTGCTTCACTTTTCAACCGCCCCACTCCATCCCTGCCTACCAAGAAAAAAAGAAATCAAACCTCCTACATCTCCAAAATGTCACCTCTTGTCCTTGGTCAAATCTGGTTGACACGTTTCCAAAAAAAGTGTAGCCACGTTAATATAAAAAGTTAAAAATATCTCTTAGCTCAATCTTTCATCCTTTTTTTTTTTTATCTTTTCCTCTTTTTTCATTTAGGCTCATCAAACTCAATAGCAGACCATGTTTCCTTTCTTGTCACAGCTGTGGTGATCGTGAATGAATGACAAAAATGTATATAATGAAAATGTGGGGTTAGAGTCTAGAGTCGACAGGAGAGGGATAACATTCAGGGAGAGATTTAGCAAGGTTGCAGGAGGCTATAGGCAGGGCAAAATGCATCCCCATGTCTCTTCTGTTCTCCACCCTTCTCTTCATGCCCGATTAAGGAAAAAGTGTGAAGTACCTCTCAGATCCCTTCCAAACAGCTGATCTGGGTGAAGAATAGCAAGTCATGAACCTGAGAGGGGAAAACTGGCCAAAAAAGTTGGGTTACATGTGTGTCTACAGAATTTAAATATATACTGTATTTCTGGCATGTTAAGTGTATTTTAATAAAAAATACTTTAATTTCCATACTTCAAGTTCAACTTTTAATTTGGCTCATAATAGCTATATCTAATGATAAGAGAGGTTTGCTCTTCACAGTACCCAAGAGTCCTAGACATCCTACTGGCCAGGCAGGCTTACTACAGCTACAGCTTCACCCCCCTACACATCTGCACTTCTTCCCAAAACCGTGCACACCACAGTTTTGCTCCCACACGCTGTTACAACGTCGGCCAGAGGACATGCCTCCGTATCATTTGTGCAGAGCACTCTGGCGTACATAAGATAAAGCAAAGATAATGTTACATGAATGCAAATATAAACTGTTACGGGCTTTTCATTTTGTTTTCTAAAGTGACTGAAACTGAAATGGGAGATATCGGAGTTGGTTCAGATCCGAACCACTGGAAGTCCAGCTTGTAAGTCATAGCAACTTTTGTGTTCGGTTTTATTCTTTCATCCAGGGCTCAAATGAAAAAGATTATTTTGAGACAATAAAAGGAAAAATGCTTCCTATATCTTTTTAAAAAAACAACATACCAACATCATAAAAAGTACTTTTCTAAATCTATGTTGAAGCTTCCACTTAATAACCAATAAAAAACCCTAGAGACAAGATGCGGGACTTGAAACTTCTCCTCTGCTGGCTTTCTGCCAGCTCTCTCCTCCTGTGCTGAAATTAGCACTAACTAGATACCTTCTGTTAGTTATCAATGATAGATCTTGTATATTCATTTGGGGGTTCTTTTTAAAGTATTTATTATCAATGCATTTTACTGCAATTATATCTCTCTTATGCTTTAAATTTTTTAAAGATCTAGTTTGCATTTCATTTATCACTTCATCATGACAAAATCCCATTTATTTAGACCCACGTTGCTATGAACTATGATAAATAGTTCAAAATAAATACACTTAGCTAAGCTATTTTACTGAATGAATGCAGTTTGGACGTTTTTCAATGTCTTAAAGAAAATGCTACAACTGGTCATTACAATGGCAGTCTACAAGAAGCAGGCAAATTTTTCTGAAAGGAGAGCTTCAGAGTGAGGTCACATTTGCCAATATTCTGCTCAAATCTGGGAAAGAAACCTTACAGAACTGTCTTTTGATAATTTCCCTTCCACAGTGACTAATGGTGACCTTTCTGCCCATGTATGAGATACCATTTGAAGACCAGAGGTTTCTTCCCTCAACATTCTACAGTAGGTTAATCATAGTATTGTCATGTGCACTAAACACAAAGCATCCATCTACAGCATCCTGTTAAACCTCACGTTTCTAGCTTCAAACTGTTTTTCCACCTTATGACATATTTTCAATTCAACGTTTTCTGTTTTCGTTCTTTGCTCCAAGGGGAATTCATGATGCTAATGAACACTTGCAAAATAAAAATCACAGATTAAGTGTTCTTTCATCCTACCAATAAATGACAGCTTCAAGTCACTGGTTCAGCATCCTGCAAACCACTATGGGATTTTTCCGACTGAGACTACGTGGGTATGTTACAAACTGTTAAGACTTCATACAATACACACAATAGACCATCATATTTAAATATAACAGAACATCAGCTTTAACCTTTGCTTTGTCTACACAAGCCCAATGACCCAGGATAACTAATGACTTCCAAACCTGTAGAGCAGACAAGGGTACTCCTATTTCAGGAGCTGAGATCACCGAACAACCTCAAAAATCTGCAGAACTACATGTTTCCCCAGAAAAATATCACTTCACCAGGGGAAGCATCCACCAGCACTGTCAGACCATGAAAGACTGTCACTTGACATTCGTCATAATTAAAAATAGCGTTACAAATTCATACTTCAGAAAACAGGTTGAAATTATACGCTCTTCTTCCAGGTCTTATGAAAATTGATTTTTAAATAAGAAAGTATTGTTTCCTTTAAGCCATCTCACCCTTCACACAAATGACACAACTTGCAACAGCTCTGTGTGGCTGGAGCACTGCATTAAAGCTCCTCTGAGCTTTTACTGGATATTTGGGTTTTATTAGAAGTGCTAAGAACCGGACTGCTTCATAATGAAACTACCATTTCTTTATCCTGTCCCTTTCGGACAACTTAGGATGCAGAGAACGTAACGTATTCTGCAATAATCCCTTTTTCTGTGCTATGCAAACTTGCCAACGCATATGCAGATTTGCTACTTTCCCTTTGACATCCCATACTGATAAATGGATGTGATTTTTTTTTCTGCAATTACTATTTTTACAACTGTGGTTGTCTTTGACATTTACTTCAAAGCCAGGGGCACTGACAGCCACCCTCCTCCATCTTATCTAGTCACAAAGCCTTGAACTGAAGGAGTTGACATGTAGCTTAAGAAAGACTGAATTAATGTACACAAGAACCACCTGCTTTGTGTCTCCAGATCTCTCTACTTACATCAGAGCCCCCGGCAACATTGTTCAACTTCAAAACTATCCATTCCCATCGCTACCAAAATCCTCGTTAAAATACACTGGTGGTCTGAAACCAGTGAATAAAAACGGTTTCCATTATTTATGTATATCGCATCCATGTCTGTTTGCAATTAACATTTGAAAACTATTTTTTGTTCCTTTTTCCCCTTGCAAGAGCATACATTTCTTAGCAGCGCAAACACTGACAAATTCAAGGTGAAAATAATTAAAAATAGATGAACACATAATATAATGGAACATTCACGGGGATGTGTACAAAAATATATTTATAATTTATTTATATTTTATGAGCAGGAATATTTTGGTATTTGCTTTGGGAACTAGGACAAGCACTTTACTTGATCCCTCTTAAAACCAGCTTAATGCATGCATTAAACAGAAAGAGTCTGAACCAGCTCCCGCACTCACAGCCCATCCCTTGACTTCTAGGACCGTTGTTTGTACTTCTACTGACGCTTACGGCAGGTGACATCGTTTTATGTTTCTAGTACAAAACAGCACACGCAACTTGTCAACAAACTGTCGTGGTTTCAGCTGGGACAGAGTTAGTCTTCTTCACCATGCATCTTCCAGCCTAATTCTGACAACTAAAATTTCTCTTAATAGTGATGATTTCTTGGAATTCAGACATGCAGAGGTCGTATACAGCACCCCTGCAGGGAAGGTTTGCTCAGAGGTCCCAAACGTTAATGGCAATTTTTGAAAACCCCATTCCACAGTGAAAATCGTATTGCTATGGCTTCGCTCCAATAACACACACATGCAAAAAGTAGTTTTGGTTTTTTTCTGCTTTTATTCTCTTCTTTTTTGTTTTTCTTTTGTTTTCCCTCTTTATTTGCAGTGCTGCAGCTGCACGGCTCGGTGTGTTCAGTACGAGCTTTCAGACGTGAGGCTTCTGTAGCAGTGTGGGTAAAGCTGCTCTCCTGTACTGAAAAAAGTGTCAGGATGTAACTGAAAGCAGAGGACCTGCCACTGATGTCAAAACTCTGGTACATGAATTCAGGAGTAGGGAAGCCAGCCAGGACAGGACAGTACAGTACAGTAACCTAACGTTGAGTTCACCAATGTTTTGGAAATTTCTGATTTTTTAAAAAATCTTCAAATGATTTTTGCAGACGTTGCCAAAGAACTTTGTACGTGTGTTGTATTATCATCTCCCTAACTGGTAATGGCATTAGAATGGATCTGGGAGTGGTACTGTGCTCTCTGACTGTTGTGCAATTTTTAACATGGAAAGAAGAAAATTATACTTTTTTAATGTTTGAAGAATCCCCCTATTTTCTACATTGCCTGTCAGAGAAAGGTCAGACTTTGTGTCAAGCTTCCTGAGCCAGGTACGTGAGTAAAACGCAGGTGTATAGGCATAATCACCGCTCAAGAGATCAATCTCACAGCTGAGAAATGGTCTGATGGGAAACAATTGGTTGAATACGAACCCATTAAATATACCACTGGCAAGACCGAATTTCAAAGCACATGTTCGTACCTCAGCCGTACACACTGGCTGTTAACCTTCGGTTCTGAAGGGAAGCTCTGCCGAGATAACCATCCTATTTGTTCACGCTGTCAAGTGGCCACACAGACTACATGTATGCTGTTTAAAATACTACCAGTTTTATAAAGGTTTCCAGTATTTTAAGACCTTTTTCTAGGTACAGAATCACTAATAATGAACCAAGAGGATAGTTACTTGACACCAAAATAAAATCACCTCTGCAGTCCTTCACATGTTGCACGGCACACTACTGCAAGCAGCACCACCTAACGACTACCTAAAAACTTCAGCATTATGCAGCAAACATTTTGGCCAAAGAAAGTCAACTTCAGCCACTATCAAAGACATCCTCTTTCAAGAGGTTAAAAAGCAACTAAAAAATACTTGAAGGATGCTTTTGTAGAAAACCTTGCCATGATACTTGAACTAGGATAGATCTCACTTGAATTCTTCTCTAAAGGGTTGCTTTGTACATGGGAATGGACTGAACACTGACCCACAAGGGTGCAATAGAGAGAAGAATCTTTTTTTTCCTGAAAGCCTCTTCAGTCTAAATTCCTTGTCTTGGATGAAATATTACTATAGTAAATTGTAAACTTGCAAGAATATGTTGTAGCAGTAAAAGCCCAATTTGTTGTAAGAGCTAGCGGGGAAAGCAAGGACAAATAGAACTGCAAATGCATGTGAAATGAGAGAGGACACAACCCTCAGAATTTCTAGCGGAATTACCACCAACACTACATTTTCCTACAATATGAACTAGAAATTTACTTTAAATAAGAGTTCGCTCAGAACAACTAAATGAGAAAGAATGAAAATAGAGGTTAAAACAAACCTTGCTGCCTTTTGCAATTGCTCTTCTTTCTTTCTCTTTTCTGAGTGGCAACAGACTCAGCCCATTCCCATCTGAGTCCAGGGGCTGGCTGAGTTTCTCCTCCTTTTTGCAGCAGCCTCAGTTTCAGCGAGGTGACCCTCTCCCTGTCCCCCTTTGCAGAAGGAAGGTCTCCAAATTGAACCCCTTTCTCGTTCAGAGGAGTAATCTTTCTCTGCCCCTTAAAGGACTCAACACCGCTGCCCAGCTAAATCTCTTTAACCAGCACTGAACAAGTAAGTTCATATTAGAGCTGTGTAACAGGACTGCTTTAGCAACTGGACCTGTAATAAAACCAGGAAGTCTCAACCACATCTCAAGTACTGGTTGATTCACTGTAGAATCAGCATCTTTCCTAACAGCCCTCCTCATTTTGAAATTGCAAACTACATTATGGAATCTTAAATTTCGGCAAACCCAGTTCCTATCTGAGACCTGCACCTACGAGTTGCTGATACAAATATAGTCAGCAGCTGGGGCAACAGTTCATTTTCTTGCAATGCACATTTTTTCATCCAGAAATATGTTATAAAGACTCTGTGAGTCCTTCCCATTTTCTTAATTTATGTTAAAATCTGCAACCAATACACTTATTTTCTCTCTCTCACTTTGTTCACAAGTACCACAGGGACATGGCATCGCAGTGGTTTATGCCGCTGTCGCACTAGTGCCTGAACATTGGACTTGGCTGCAGATGTAGGTGACGTAAGAAGGAAGCAGAGGACACATGGTCTCTCATTAAGGTTCTGAATGAAAGTAAGATGTTTCCAAACAATTTTATTAAAGTGAAAGATCTGGTAGGCTGCTAGTTTAACACCAGCATGTTCGGACTGTGAAACAGCTGCCTTTTGCTTAACTTAAATATCAGAGGAAAAAACTGAATGTTAAATTGAAGAAAAAGTAACCTTTCACCAGTGAATCATTTACATAATAAATATGACTCTGTTGTCCCCAGTTTCCTGAAGTTAGGCAGGTGCCTAGATTTAAGTCCTGGACAAAGCCACTAGATTGAACTTCATTTGATAAACTTACCAAATTGGTAAGTTTGATGGCAAAAAATTAAAGCAGAAAAAATGCCAAAGGATGTAGGGATGAGCTAAAAGCTAAGGTTTGGACACAGTTACCTGCTGTTTTGCTCCCACAGGCAGTACAAAGCACGGTACAGCAGCACCTCTTCATGCCCTTTTCACCCATACATCCCCTATACACAAGCCCTCAGCCCTGGGTGGTTTCTAACCTAACTCAGGAGGAACTGATTCTTGATATTACTAATATTTCCAATTTCAACTTCTCTTCTGTCAACTCACTTCCTATGAGAGGAAGAATAGGCAAAGATGTGGACATACAAATTATTATTTTACTATGGACACAGAAAGCAATAGAGCATAGAAGGTAAACTCTCCTAGTATATCACAAAAGAATTTGGTACACACAGAAACAGTAAAATGAACAGCTTGTAGTAATACTTTTTGTGACAGTTTTGCTGCAAAGTTACAGACTGCATATAGCCAACAAAAAATCCCAAGATGATGCAAGTCACAGTGCGGCTCAGTGTCCACCAGGATAAGATGCCTGAACGAGCATCCCTAAGAAAGGAGAATTAGTTCAAGTGTGAGACTGGTTCTCGTTTTAATTCTGATTTTATTACAGGTCTCCTTCAGGATCTGTCTCTACAGAGCTGCCTCTTTCCAATTTACACACAGGGTAGAAAGAACTACACTGTCAGTGATTTATAAATTGGGGAAGCAGTGGGAGACTTCCTAAAGGTCAATTTTCCTCCAAGAAATATAAGGGCAAAAAGCAATTTTTCCAATAAAACGAGAGAAGGGCTGGTCTTGCGGGATAAGGCATAGAACGAGGAGCTGGTAGATAAGGACTTATACTGCTGTGCTCCTGATTTCTTTGGGAAGTTTTTGACATGAAATATCAGAATTTTCCCCTACAAATACCAGCAGAACCCCAAAAGGACTCGAGGTCTGGATACCCTTATTTAAGAAACTTATCAAGACATTGTGCACCATAAAGACTCTCTGATAAAATTAGGTGGATGCTATGCAATTATTAAACAGTTCTTACCATGAATATTGCTGCATCACAGAATCATAGAATCATAAAATGATTCAGGTTGGAAGGGATCTTAAGTGGTCATCCAGTCCAACCCCCCCTGCAGTGAGCAGGGACATCTTCAACTAGATCAGGTTGCTCAGAGCCCCGTCCAGCCTGGCCTAAGAATGTTTCCAGGGATGAGGCATCTACCACCTCTCTGGGCAACCTGTGTCAGTGTTTCACCATACCCGTTGTAAAAAATTTTTTCCTTACATCCAGTCTAAATCTACCCTCCTTTAGTTTAAAACCATCACCCCTTGTCCTGTCACAGCAGGCCTTGCTAAAGAGGTTGCCCCCATCCTTCCTATAGGCCCCCTTTACGTACTGAAAAGGCCGCAATAAGGTCTCCCTGCAGCCTTCTCTTCTCCAGGCTGAACAACCCCAACTCTCTCAGCCTGTCCTCATAGGAGAGGTGCTCCAGCCCTTGGATCATTTTTATTGCCCTCCTCTGGACCCGCTCCGACAGGTCCATGTCCTTCTGTGCTGAGGGCCCCGGAGCTGGACGCAGCCCTGCAGGTGGGGTCTCACCAGAGCGGAGCAGAGGGGCAGAATCCCCTCCCTCGCCCTGCTGGCCACGCTGCTTTTGGTGCAGCCCAGGATATGACTGGCCTTCTGGGCTGTGAGTGCCCATTTTCATACTCTAATGAATATATTTATTTTCTATTACGTGCAACACCATCTATTTTGATTTTGTAAAAAAGGCATTGCAAAATTATTTTTTTAAAATTCTATGTTAATAAACTTGTATAATATTGCATTTAAAGAGAATATTTGTTAAAATACTGATAGCTGTTAGTAGTGGGGGAAAAAGGTCTTCAGAAAAAAATACCTCCCTGGGATTAAAAGCTTGTTAATCAATTTGATTTGTGTTTTCAAAAACACTTGTGCCAGCCATCATGTACGGATGCACTGCCAAATTGGAATAAAAAGTTGGTTAAATTCAGATGGATTCTTGCAATTAACAGTGAAGAAAATTAATCATTTCAATACATATCATCTTCAATACTACTCCAAAATGTGGACTCCTAATAAATTTCCACATTTTTCTCTTACTAATGGTTTTAAACTCAGGAAACTGCAATGCACAACTGAAAGTGGCCCATAAGGGGAAAAGTGTCAACACATGAAAACAAGTTTTCCATAATCTCATCAACTGGCAAATGCCACAGCATCTAAAATTAAGAATAACTTGACATTTCTGAACTAAAATCAGATCACTGCTTGTTTTCCGAATGATCTGACTTCCCAGATTCCTTCTCCTATCTGCTGTATGCTGATCCACACACTGAAGTGCATCGCTGCGGTCCTGACTAGACATGATGTGCTACGCAGGGTATTCTGCAGGCGGGACACGAAGTTAAAATCAACTTGAAGTGTTACAGTCAAAAAGGTTTGCATGTCTTAACAGGCACAAACCTCTTTTTAAGCTTCTCTGCATCACAGAATAAACCCGAAAGCAAAGTTTGTAGCCAAAGTCTTACTCTGAATATCTTAAAATAAAATTTAAGATTTGAAACTGGTAGTTGTTCCTATGGCAGGCTTTTATTTAGGTTGATGTGTATAGTTAAAAAAACCTCCTTGTAAGCCTAAAAGGTCTTAAATATTCCCCAGCCTAGTGATGAAATAGATGCGCAAACCCTATCAGCTTCTGCAGATTTTTACATTTCTGTTGAAATAAGCAATGATTGTGTTCCTCTTGGGTTGAAAGACATCTCTTACAAATCTCCATTATAACACTTTTGAATTTGCAAGTTCTCATGGATCTGCTGTTGGTCATACTTCGGCTCAAAAGGAGTTCCATGCATTAAATTACACTAAGAAGGCAAAATCTGGGGCTTCCAAACTTAATTTGCTCGGAATCACCAAAGTCAAAACCAGAAGCAGCTGCTCTAAGTGCTGCACTGGGCAAGGAGAGCCCAGTGATTCATTTTGAAGGAATCACAAGGAGAGCCATGATTCATTTTGACCAGGGAAAGAAAATAGCCTTTTCTTCTTCCTTCCTTTTTTTGCCACTTTGGGGCAGCTTTTAGGCCACAAGCATGCCAGCATTCGGGAATCTAAAACTTATGGTTGCATTTCTATCACACTTTATTTTATCAAATATTATGCTTTTATTATAATAAAAGTATAGAATGAAATTGCTAAATGATCAAAATCAACCACAGAGATTTTCAGAAATGTCTAGACATTTTATTTGCTTCAAGTTTGTGTCTTTTACTGTTTACTTTTTGAATTTAATCTCAAATGTAAGTAGACTGATTTTTATTTGCTACTTTGTCAGGGAACTTAAACCTATATATATATGAAACTTCTTCCTTCCTATGATTTACAAGATCGACCCCCTTCTTAAAGCAGAATTACCATACCTGATATTTTCTGCATCACATCAGATTTCAGATATCACAACACATGAAAACATCCAATTGATTTTTCTTTCCCTCCAGCTGAAATATTATACATTGGGGTTTTATGTGACTTTCCCTTTCTTCTGTTCAGTACTCCTTCTTTCTGAAGCTTTTGGAACTGAATTTTGAGATTAAGGGTGTGTAAGGCTAGCTGGTGTTTCTAACAGCCTTTGTCACTGAAGAGAACAGCAAAAATTTTCACCTCAGGGTAATCTGGAAAATGGAATTAA
This sequence comes from Phalacrocorax carbo, assembly GCF_963921805.1. Lineage (NCBI taxonomy): Eukaryota > Metazoa > Chordata > Aves > Suliformes > Phalacrocoracidae > Phalacrocorax > Phalacrocorax carbo. The sequence goes on along the minus strand of NC_087514.1, from coordinate 5,496,909 downwards.
AGACCTACACAGTAATTTTAAGGAACACAGGTCAGCATAAATGTCAGTATTATGAATGGCCAAGTAAATAGGTTGAGGAGAGGGAGATGAGGAACGAGCGGGTACTTAATTACAGATTGTAATGAAACATTAAAATTCTTTCTGATGTAGAGTGATCCTGTTTGTTCACTGTGGCTGATGAATGCCACCAATTTTGGTTCAGTTTCACTTTGCTCAAGGGCTTTGAGAAAATTTCAGCAACAAAACCCACAGCAATAACATCATTTTGGCCCTTTTCTATTTCTGAGTTGGAAAATCACTAGGGTATATAATAAAATTCAGCAAACAAAGAGGTGAGAAGGGTATTTCAAGTGACCTAGAGACCATCATTCAAGAAACAGGTTATTGAAAAATATCATATTAACAGCATTTGCAGCACATGTATTATTTAGATAAACTCACTTTATTTAAGACTTGATTATAACCTCTAATTATGATGTAATTCATACATTCAGCAGAAGAATTCATAAGCTAATCTGCTGACTTTATTTCTGAGTGTTAGTACTGAAAGGATCACATTATTTAGTTCACCCACAGATTCACAATTACAGAAGTAAAATCTCTGTTTTATGGTGAGCCTATTAAGGTTTTCAGGAAAAGAGAGTAAAATTATCCTAACTAATCTATTCTAAAAATATTAAAATAAATCAAGTAGAAACCCCTTCAACAATCTGTTACTGGTTTAGAACTAAAGTTCCATATTTCTTCCCTATTTTCTGTATTGCCTTCCCATTCATCCTTTGTCACACACCTCTAGCATGCTTAAGAATATTTAGAATATCACAGATACAAGGCAATTCTAAGCAAAAATATCATGTCCTGCATTGCTCAGGGTCTAAGTAATACCTTTTTCTTTCTGTTGTATTTCGAACCTCCTATTGAGTTTTGAACATTTTTTTTTTATTCTCAACAGTGCTTACGCCAGATTTTGATAGAGATGGTAAGTGTACCTTATAGGATTTATGAACTACTCTTTAGATATGTTTGTAGAATTCATTGTAAAGCTTAAGTAAGCAATACAGAGGTTTTAATCACACGCATTATGTATTTTATACATTTGCTAATCAGCTAGTTAGAGCATATTTTCATTCCTTAAGGATTTGCTCATTGCAGAGTAACCAAAATAGTCACGATTCTTAATTACTTTCTAAGAAAAAAAAAGTTCTTCCTTTGAAATTTTCATTTATTTCAATATTCCTTTAGGGCTTTCTTACACCTTCCTGATACTGTAGATTGTTCCATTTAGTGAAAAGCCAAAATCCAACATCAACACCTTCTTTGCAGGAAGTATTTAGGCTATTTTCAGCTTTGGAAGGAGCAGAGATGGGAGTCAGGTTGCAGGAATGAGGAAAACCAGTTATGGGCTATATCCCATTTAAAGCGTTATTAGGTTACACTCTCTATGTTCCATCTGTACTCCCACATCCAGTTTATGTAGGGGCATTTACGCTTAAACACATGAGATCTGGGCTAAGAAAGTTGGTGCCTCCTCAAAAATTGCTCAGAATCCTTGGTGTCTACCCAGGCCTCAGAAAGTACGGAGAACCTGAGGTTGTGGGCCCTACCAGAGAGCTGGGGGTGCTTCGCAAACTCAAAACCAGCAAGTTACAACTGCAGTGAAGCCTTTTTCCTTTTGTAAAATATGGCTTTAATATAACTATATTAAAACTTTCATTTTGTATGCACGGAATGGTAAATAACAATGGACCACAATCAAGTGTTATTATGACGAACGAGGTGCCCCTAATCTGTGTAATAGGACCGTTCTCTTGCTAATCCATCAAGCACTTTGCCAAGGACACTGCAGGGACACTAAAGGCACCAGTTTCACCATGGTAGTGTTTCTACTCAGCATGTACGTACTTGCTGGTATAAGGAAAGAATACAATTTGTTGTGACTAACACCTTTCATCTTCAGAAAAAAAGTATCACTACACAGCAAACTTCTTTTCTATTGATCAGTTTTTATACCACCATTAATGTATGAAAGCGCTAGGTTTTGCAGCTATCCAGAGCTGGGCCCCAGCATACGTTTCTCCCTGAACTTCAGTTTTTGACGAGCAAATCAAGAATGGAGGACTTGATTGCAATGCGACACCATATACAGGTCAGAGCAGAAGCGACAGAAGCACACGGTCCACTGAAACCACACCTTGTCAATCAGGCTGTCAGATTATTTTGAAAATCTTTTTACTAGTCAGCATCGAATTCTGTCAAGAATTCATTGAGCTCATTTTTTTTCTCTTTGAACTCTGTAGGAATCATCTTCAAGCAATAAAATCATACCGCCTGCCAGAAAGGAAAAAAAAAAAGTCTACTTTTACACTGCTCATAGCATTGCAACATTTATGAACCAGTGCGCTTCAGTTAAAGCTGCGGCATTCAGCTCTTTCATGAAGCATGATGAGTTTTCCATAAATTGCAGCCACGTCTCTCCTAGGGGGATATGAATAAAGTCTATTTATGGAATATTCAGCAAGTGGATGCAGTGTGAAAATACCACTTGTGTCTTCAAAGACTAAATTAGCAAGTTTCTGTATCCTGGATTCCATAATCTTGTCCATAAGCTTTTTTTCACCTCCAAATTTGATATTTTTTGCAGAATCACACACTACTCATGTAAACAAAACTGACCTGCATACAGCCTCAGTAAATTTTTTGTACACATACATAAACACATGTGCAATAGGAAGGCTATAAATACAAACACATAAAACTGTGTCTACAAATAGGAACTGCAACAAACACATTTTATAGAAAAATGTGAAAGATGAAACAAAAAATAGGTACCTCCTCGAATGAATACCAAGATGATTTGGGTAAAGGAGCAAAGACAACTAAACCTTGCAAATACCCATTTTAATTCATTCCCTTGGTCACTTTGATTTTGCTGGCACGAATAGAAATCTGTGCTGCAATGTAATAATAATCATCATCATCATCTGTTCTGCAGTGTAATACAGGTAGTACTAATAGCAGTAATAATTGTTCCTCCAGAATTCATTATGCAGTAAAATCCTGTTTTTTCAAGGAGATCATACACCCATTCATCTCATGTTTCGTTTTTACTTGACATACACAGAAGTAGTATGCTCCTGGACAAGGTGGGCATGAAGAATTCCACAATTATTTTTGCAGAAAAGGACAAAAGAATGTACATACTGGGGAGCCAAAAGCCCTCTTCCTACATCTTCACGCACTTGAGTCTAGCTAACAGATAAGAGGTTGAGTGTGCATTGGTTCAGAATAATAGTCAGCAGCGTGTTTCAGTCAGTGATCCAAATACTGCTAATGCTGAAGGAAATGAACTATTGTCTTCAGTAGGAAATTAAATTTTTAAAAGTTGCCTGTTTTGACAAGGCCCGAGGCTGTTAAAATTCCATGAGCATTTTCTCTCTTGAAATGATACATGAAATCTTCAGCTGATAGGATGTTCTATCATAGGTTCTATTATTAAGCCATGTGAAGAGGCATTGGTAATTATTAGCAATTTTATTTTAGGCGTCAATACACAAAAGTAGCTGGAAGAAGTTATTTTCAAGCAGTTCTTAGTCTTTCCAGACTGATGTCCTCCAGATAAAATAAAACCATGTTCCCAAAGCAAATGTGTGGGTTTTCAATACCACGAAAGGTCAACCACTCTCACAGAATTAAATTCTTAGAAGTTCTAGTGTTCTTTAGTGGAAAAAAAACACTAAATAATAATAGCATAATGAAGTTAGCTTGGCAACAAGCTTCCAGAAAAGCACCGATTCTCTGAAGAAAATGTTAGAGAAAAGTCATTACAATCTCCAAGATGGAGATACTGATAGGCAACATTCTGAGGGTACCCAGGAAGAATGTGAATTAAAATACATAAAAAGTTATTATATTTTGTCATAGCCCAGATAAGAATTAGGAACGCTAGGAGTTAGTACTGTCAAAACCTGAGCAAAGCACAATAGGGCACATAACTTTATTTAATAATGACAAATAATTCCAGATGTTTTAATCCCAACAGGATCAGATTCTTGGCTGAACAGCAGAACTGAATGGAGACCATCTTTCTTGCATCACTCTCTAAGGCCAGCTGTTCTGTTTTGACCACTTCCACAGGAGAAGCAGCTACGGCATATTGGTCCCAACAACACCAGGCATAAGCCCCATCAAAAAAACAGGAAAAGTACTCCAAACCTAAATCTTCAAAGGTCATACCCGCACAGTGTCGGAGGCAGGCAAACAGCATCACTTTTCTGTAGAGCTGCCTGCGCATCCCTCGGTGCCTGCTGCAATTCTGTACACCACCAGTACAAGCACAAGATGACCAGAAAATTTTATGATGAGAGAGAGCAGAGCTAGGCTGGCTCCCTTATGTTGCATTGCATGATTTATTTATATCTATTAATAAACTCTATTTGTAGTAGTGCACATCCCAAAACTCAAGGACAAGGAGAAAAATACAAACACGTAACTGGTAAATACCACAACTTTTCCCAATGTGCTCAGGTAAATCTGGATTATTTTCACATAAACATGCTGATCAGTAGAATAAGCACCGCATACACATTTGGGGTTTGGTTTGGTTTTTTTAGAAAGAAAGATCACATTACAGCAATGTCAAACACAGCTGGTATCTTATACTTTAACCAGATGAACAGAAATGCTGAGAAGCTAAACCACTGATCAAAATTTTAAATACATATTCTTTTAAAAGTAAAGATGACATGAAAAGAAAGCAGATATCTACCAACAAGGTTTTCTGATTTATCTTGCATCTTGTTGACATCTGAAGCAGAGGCAACAGGTTCAGGGCTCTCATTCTACTAAAGCTATTTAACTTTCACAACTTGTTTTCCCTTTTCTCATCATAACCCTATGTCCTTCACCTAACCTTAAACTCTAAACAGAATTAATGTAATTACTGAAGAAAAATTACGGCACACATAAGAGGCCTTTACAGCTATTTATAAGCAAGTTAACCAGAAGACAGAGTTGGAGAGGAAGCGTGCAGGCAAACCTGCCCCTAACTCATGGGCTGACCTTGGGGAAGTTGCCAAAGAAGGATGATAGCCCTCACACCTGGCCTGACCTGGCATTTCATTTTAATACAAAGATTGGCCCTGCTCTGAGCGGGGTCTGAACCAGGTGATGGCACAGGTCCGGTCCAGCTACACTGTATTGATTCCGTACCATACCGTTTAGTGCTTTTCAACTTTAAAACTTCCATAGCTCACTCACAATACTCCGTTCAACAAAAGCAAAACAAAGCCAACTTACCCAAAGTATCACAATAAATTTTCAATAAAGACGGAAGACAAAACCAGGTGTCCTGAGACCTGTAACTTCAAGCTTTTGTCATAAATTTATTTCCTCCTTCTCACTCTGCTTTGCTTTAGTGCTTCCACCTTTAATCTAAATTTTGCATTCTGAAATTATGGGTTTGTGGTATTTAAGTGCACTTGCAAAGCACTTCAAAAGTGAAATGTAACTACTAGAAGTGAATTCATAATTTAAAAATATCTGTTAACATTTTAACACATAGCATTTGTCATTTGTCTTTATTCCCGTAAATATTTGCTCCAAAATATGCAGCAAGAGTGCTAAATGAAAGATGTTACAGTGCAGTCTCTACACAACATACAGAAGAAATTAGAAACAGCACAAATACTGGAAAAAAAGTGCTTCCATCTGTGATTCAAAACATACATCATTCACACATAACAACTACGCAGACCTCCACACCCCCCCAGGTCATTATGCGGGTATCAAATTTTCCTCCAATTCTGTATTTCCAGCCCTCTGGGACAAAGCACAAACATCTGCCTTTATTTCAGCTGCCGGTCTAACAGTAAGTTTTAAGATAAATCACCCTCTATGAATAATTAATACCGCCTTCTCAGTTGCATTTGTGATTATTATGTCATTATTTGGTTATTTTCACTGATGATTATTCTGTTTTCCCTCCTTGCGTTTAGTCATACAGCTCTGGAGGAAAAATGAAACTTCATCAGATAATTTGCAAACTCCGGTTAGAACTGAGCAGTCAATTCTTAAGAGTTTCGTATTTTAAAATATCTAGCTGAATAGTTATATACCAAAATATGTCAAAGGATATTCTGCGATAGGGTTTCATATGCACAGAATCAGCCTTGGATTATAAAGTACTCCAGCAGTGGAAGGTCTTAAGGCTGAAGCGCTGAAGCCCAGAGAGAAGGGCATCGGTCATAAGACACAGTTTTTAATGAGGATCACATAAAGAAGTGTTGGGATAGGGATGAAGGAGATTCCACTTCCTTAGCAAACTATTTCCTCTCTCTTTTGGGGAACAGAGGATCCGAGCCTTCAATTCTCAGAACAGTCAAGGTGATCTTCCCAGCAGCGGTTCCAATCACTAACACTACAGAAAACTATCTGCATTTCTCACTGGGTTTGTCTTCTGTTGGACTGGTGTGTTAAATCAGTGCAGGGAAGTCTGGCAAGAGGCAAAGCTGGAACAAATTCAGTAGTAAAAATGCACAAAGTAATTGAGGAAATAATCTGGAGGAAGACTTGGCAGTGAGGGAAGAAAACTGTTTTCAGAGAGATCAACTCCTTAATTTGACTTACCCGGCACCTATACAAACTCTAGTGCCAAAACCCAGGGGTACAGAGCCGGGCAGAGGGGAAGGCACAGACACTCCCTCGTAGCAGCCCTTAATTTAGGTCAATTAAAAGTCCTCCTCAAACTACACTTGAGAAAGGAAAAGGAAAGCAGCGGGCTGCAGGATCAGGAGGACACTAGGAATTTGAAATCCCAGCTGAAGTTCTTCAGAGCCTTGATACTGAACTGGGCTTGGAATAAACTGGGAGCAGATTTGTGGATGTTCTACCTGCAATTACAAATGAAACCTTTTCCTAGGGGTGGTTTCTTGCAATTCCAGGATGAGGAAGGTCTTTGGGCAGAACTATTCCTGTTATGCTGAGGAGCATATTTGGAAGTTTTCACATTCAGAAGGACATAAGCCTAATGCCACCTCATTGCCAAGCCAGTGGGAGCTAAAGAGAGTAACAAAACAAGAGTTGTGAAACAGCCAAATTACAAGCAAAGGACTACTCTGACATTGATGTGTAAATAAAGATACTGGAAGTAATTCAGTGTAGAAAAACATTTGCTTTGCTTATTAATCAGGGATATTGCCAGAAGCAAAGTATAGTCCCATAGTTTTAGTCTAATTTCAAAACTGGCGTGAAAGTCACACATTATTAAGCCCTGAATAGGAGACATTGTTCGGACCAATCATTTTCTAAGCTTTATTCACCATCATTCATTCCTAGTGCATTTTGAGCCAGTATCATAAATGAGTCATTCACTGGTTAAACCGGGAGGCTGCGAGACTGAGCTTCCCACTATATTACTGTCTTATTTTGTAGCCTGAGGCGAAGTAATGATCTCTTCTTAGTCTGTCTATATGTAATATGCACATTAAGCTTCTCACAGGGATATGATTCCCTCACTGATGATAAGAAACATTTCAGTGTTCTCAGAAAAATAGCATCATAAATTCACAAGAGGTAAGCAACAGAGTGAAAACAACTGTCTCCTCATACAAGCGCAGTTGGACAATTTAAAAGTTACAACAAACTTTTTACCTAGATAAATGCCATTCTCTGGTATCAAGCTCTCCAAGGTTTGTGGTTTTTTGAAAAATAAATAAATAAAATCAGCTTCCAAATCAGCTTCCAGCCTTATAAACATAATATTGGCCAGAAAAGAAAAGTCAGAAGTTCATCCTGCCCTCAGAGAAAGATACGCATTTGACTATTTCAGGACTTCTAATCCAGAGCCAGAAGGAATGAGATCTTCCACGTCATCCCATGAACTCTGGGAGAGAACGGGAACGGCAAGACTTTAGCTCCGTCAGCTCAGGACAACACAAGCCAAGAAAAATTGAAGAGATGCTGGAGAGCATATTAGTACAAGCTGAGTTGGAAAGCTGACGCAGGAAAAGGAGTTCAGTGAAGGAACCAGATAAAATCATGAAGATAGGATTTGCTTCTGCAGTTAAACAGACTTGATAATTTATTTTATTAAAATGCCACTGGAGCCTTGGTCAGCGATGCAGTTGCAGAGACTGGTAATTATATGTTTCCTCAGGTATGCACAGTACCGAAGAGGAGCTCTAGCAGTTTTGTGGGAGAACTTTGCAACATTTTCTTCTGGGAACTAGTTAGAAACTTGAGCTATCAAAGAAGCTATCTGCTTACGTAGTCATGTTTCCAGCTCCTATTTCACTTTGTTCTTAGATGCAATGCATGATGTCCAAATTAGACATCTTCACAGGCTTTGGCATCCCCACATCATACCTACATTCTCCTTCCATGTTTTTAAAAATCAGCTTGGATTATTCATTGTACAGTTCCTAGACTCAGAGTTATTGGGTGAAAAGGCAAAATTATTCTTTCATCTTCAACTTTTATTCCCTCGGAACAGATTGATTATTTAGAAGTCGCATGTGCTGGTTGAGGTATTCCCTTCAGAAGCGCTGAGGAATGTTTTGGAAGGAATTTTTTTGGCCTACTGTAATGCAATTTGGCAGCAACATGGTTTTCCCTGATGAACTCTTGGCTTATTTATCTATGTTTATGTTGAATATATCGCAGAAAAAAATCTGTGAATTAACAAAGCAAATATATGTTTTTATGTAGTTACTTAGACCTCTGTATGGAACAAGCCCGTAGGTGTATTTATGCAGCAAACAAATTATGTGTGTGGGCAGGCAACAGTAACAGTACCTTTTATCACATCTTATCTACATTTCCGGCATGTCAACAACACACAAGTCAGAATCCTGAACAAAAAGGAAGATTTTTATATTGAGACCTAGTCATTTAATTGACAGCAAGAATAACAAAGTTCATTTCCAGAAATGTTTTACCCTGAAGTATCCCAATTTAGGATTTTGTTAACATAAATTGCACCAGATCCCAAATGTTGAAATGCTATACAGAAAGAGATGCAGTGAGATGGGGCTGCCTGTAGCTCTTAATTCCTTCCAAATCTTGAATGGCACCCAACCACAAGCAGGAAATCATGGCAAAACCGTGTCTTAAGACTGTTTAAGGGATTCATGAGAGCTTTAAACAGACAATAAACCAAGTCAGTACTTATACTTACCATCCACTAGCAGCAAGTCACTAGTTACACGTAAAATACATCCACTTAACAAAATAGGACTGGAATCAAAAGTCATCCCAGCTTTGCATTACAGAGGCAGCATTAGCATCGACAAGGCTCCAAACTGAGCAAATTTAAAGGACAGGACAATTAAAATGTTAGCCACTGCCTGCAGCTTTATTTGCAGAAGCATTCTCCACATTGCTACCATCAAAAACTACTGCTTCGGGCAGAGTGAAACACTAAGACCTAGTACTTCATTTTAATTTGAACTGGATCTACAGCACAGGCTCTGTATATACAATAAACTGAAGCCATGGATTAGCTCAAGTAGATAAACTGAACTCTCCAGATACTGCTCTGTACCAGCCAGAAAAGCTGCAGCTGAAATGATGAGATTCTCCGATGTACATACAGTTTTGCACAAGTCTCCACACATCTCTCAGAGTGACTCAATCTTTCTCTAATAACAACCCTTGATATTTCAGTTGTTGCAAAGAGATTTAAACTGAGATTCCTAAACTGAAACTTCAGCTGTGTCAGGAATTGTTAATCCTTTTATATAGTAACCAGGAGCCAAATACATTTTGTGATGACAGACTGCAAATAAAAGGCCTTGCAGAGCCATCAAACGTGCTAGGGGCATCGCTACAAAATGCAGCATAGGTATATGAGGTCAGAACTAGGTCACATTTCCATACTTTCTAGAATTTGCCAAGTTTCGAATTAGAGGCAAGCGCACCATAAATCTTAAAAAAAAAAAATGAGTACGAAGATAAAAATTCCCCTTGGTTAACAAACAAATCAAGAAAAGAATATGCAAGTCTCAGATGCAGCAGAAAGGAGAACAGATAAAACATCTCTCACAAAAAAAAAAACATTTTCAGAGAACAGTAATTACAAGCATGTATTTTTGTCTTCACTACAGATACGGCTCTGACATTTCCACTCTCTCACAGCAACTATGCATTTAAAGTGAAAATATGAAACTAGTAAAAGGCAACTGTCAACTGCTGCATGTTCGCTGAATCTATGTCAATAAAGGCCAGCACGTCTACCTTGCAATTATTTTTAACCTATCTCTGCACACAGAAGAGATCCAGGGGATAATTTAATGAAAACAAAGTGTTTTAGTAACTGACTTGCATTGAATTTTACAAATTTACAGCGAAGTTGAATGTCAATAGTTACCAAAATCTACCCGTCTTCAACTTCACACCAATGCACAACAAAGTGGGAACATTAGCCCACTAGACTCCAAAAGAGCTGCCTTTACATTTACTAACAAAAGCCACTGTTGGTAAAAAAAGAAAAAAAATCCTTTGTTTCTCCCAAGAATGCTTAACTAATAAAGCAAATTAGGTAGTATGTGAACAACTAACTGTAAAAAAAGCAACCACAAAAAAAAAAAGACATCATAGCGGTTGTGAAATTGCAACAAAGACACCACCATCAAAGTAATTAAAGCTGGTCTAAGCCCAAATAAGAATTAAACAGTCTGAGAAAGCAGGATATATATCTGCAGCACATATAGCAAACCTACATGGAATTTCACAGGACTAGCGAGTATAAAAAGCATCAAGATTAACTAGGGAAGTTGAGGAAAGTTAGAGTAGACATCAGGATTTCCACAATACTCTAGTAGCTAGAACAGCAAAATCATATGCATTTGCATACCAAATGCCATCAATCAATCAATCATTTATTTATTTATTTATTTGATCAGTCTGTGACCTAGAACTTTTTTTCCCCCCCCCCCCCACAAACACCATGACTACTTCTGCAGGCTATGAAAGCTGTAAATAACTAACTTATTAGTTTGCAATTAAGATAATGGATTATGAGTTGCCATAATTTTTTATCATATTCTCCACTGATTCCTTCTGTCTAGCAGTTACAGGAAGAAACAAAGATCATCTGAATTCTTTCTTTTGAAAGAAATCTTTGTGCTACCATCAAAATCCCAGGCACTTCCAGTTCTCCCAATATATCAAATCCATCACTGATGTTTGTAAAGTTTCTCTTTCATTAAGAAAGTGTGTATATATACACACCGTGAAGTCAAGAATTCAGAATAAATTCCTCCATTCCGTATAATAAGTGCATATCTCACGTATGAGCAACCACCTCCCACGTCAGTGTTAAGCTCCAGGTAGCATCCTCCTTCTTCCAAGTCATGCATATTTGAAGACAACAGATCAATAGAAACAAAAAAATACGCTGGCACCAGAGGACCTAAAGCTATGAGGAGCAGATACCAACGTAGGTTTAAGAAGTCAGAGCAGGGATGGGCCAAGCCCTTGAACGGCGTCAGGACAGCTTCTGACAGCCCCTTCTCAGGACATTCTCTTCCACATGAAGACTGGCTGTTCACACAGGGTTCCTCCTGCATAATTGAGCCTCCCTCCACCTATGGTCCCTGATCCTCATGGCCTTCCTCAGACTTGTTCCCATGGTTCACATGATGGTAAGTTAAATTAAGAGCTCATCACCTCAGCAGGGAGGGGGAGAAGCTGGGCTCCCTCCTGCCCTCCTCTTCAGCCCCCCTGGCTCCTCACTGCATGAGCCAGCTGCTCCTTTGCCCCAGCACTCACCGCCCCCGTGACAAGGCATACTGATTGAACCTCCTAACCTGACCCCTCCCGCCAAAAAAGAGGAACTACTTCCCCCTCCAAACCCCGCTCCGGGCTTTTTCCCTGCTGTTTTAGTGAGCTGAATTGAGTCACTGTGCCATGAAGTGACAGAGCCAGAAACACATGAGTTTCTTTCACAGAAGAGTGAGAGATGAGAGATAATGGGACTAAGCAACATCTGTCGGTTTTGGTAGGAACAAGCCATTAATGTCTTGTCTTTTCATGAAGCCACACCCTCCTTTTCTCTGTCATTCCCTTCAGCCAATGCCCATTTACCTAAATACTCTTCGATTACAAAAGAAAAATAATTGTAGAATTGAGATCTCTTCAGTTTCTCCAATCCTTTTTTGACAATCCTTCAGTTTCTGGTTTATTTATGTACGAGATCCTGGGGACAGGAGCTGTCTATTAATGTGTGCTCACTCTGTGCTGCTGCCTGGCACGATTCGAGCAGACAGAACAACGTAATGGTTATAACCGCATGGACTAAGTCAAATACTGCCTATAGAGAAAGCTTGAGAAAGATGGTGTTAAAAACTGCTTTGGGTATGATGAAAGAGTAGAATTGAAATAATTTCCTGTTTTAAAACGTATGTGATAATGGACTCCATGTGTCAGAAGATAAGAACAACCTCCAGCACCAAGACCTTGAAGAAATTCTTAGAGGAGGAGTACAATTAATCTCATTATCACCTGAGAAGCAAGTGTACCTATCAGTGTATTATTTTACTCATACTTTTCCTATGCTACATAATGTTTGGTGAATAAGAAGGGTTACACAGCACCTTATTATTATTAAAATATGATGACAGTGCCTGTGTCTCCCCAAGCAGCACAAAACTCCAGACTCATATCCTCTGGAAAATCTTTTCATTTTTATAAGCCATCTGTCAACAGGACATTTCTTCTCTGCCTTTCCTTTGATCATACAGCCCTAATTTTCTCAATGTGGCAATTAATCTCTTTTCCCCCTGATTTTTTCATAAAGATATTAGAAAACCCTCTGAAGCCTCCACATTGTACCCTCAGCTAATATATGCAGCCTTGTATCCCTATAATTATCCCCTTTTCTCCCCTCCTTTCTCCCTTCTCCCTTTTACATATCATCTATCATATCCTGTTACAATAGGACCACATGATCTTTTTTGTGCTTGCTGAGTACCTATCCAGTGTGCTATGAGCTGTCCTGTAGCAGATATAATCACCACCACCCACAATTCTGTTCCTCAGATTACCAATAGAAATCTCCAGGCTCTTTTTTCTTTGGCAAACTTCACGTTCATATTATATCTTCCGTTCATGCAGTACGCTGCTAAGGAAATGAATGGTGTAGATGTCAGGCAGAATAGCATGTACTTAAAATCCTTCGCTATTTCAGCAGATTGCCTTTTGCTTGCATTAAGTCTTAACCCCTTTAATAAAAAACTTTCCTAGAATGAATCTTGTGACGAATAGGTATTGAGATAGTCTTTGGGAAAATAAAATCATTCACTTAAGGAGAAGTAGAACATTTAATGTGATTGGATACATCATCCCTCCCCGAGTATTCACTTCATGCACAAAATCCTTCTGATGCTTTATACCTTTAGTGTCACAATAAAAAAATCTTCTTATTACTGAAGAACGATAAGAGAGTAAACAGCAGCTGTGTGATAGCACTGATGTAGCAGAACATACCCCCGTGAGGATTCTTGACCTTTCAGCCTCGGTTTTCAATGCTGCAGCTAAAAATATCTTTTCTCCACTGACAAACATTACAGCTACACGCTGCAGAATAGCAATGAGGAGCTTTATGCTCTAATGGCTTTACTATAAATAGAATCTCTTCAATGTTAAAAGCTCTTCATTAAAAGGATTAGTGGCTACAACACACAACAGGAACAACCAATACCAAACCTCAAGCTTTGTAGCACAAACTGATTTTAAATGTACTAGATTTAAGATTTCCAAAGTACCTGTGTAATTTGGTGAGTAAAGCAGAATGAAAAAGAACTCTCTCCTCCCCGTGCCACATTTTGAAGAGCTGTCTTTGATATAAAATTAACAGTTTGAGGCATCGGCTACTATTCTCATTTTCTCCAGTTCAACGCCGAATTGACTGGATAATGCAATGTCAAAATGAAGTACAAAGTCACGACAACTGATGTCAGTACTTGAGCATAATAAATGATCAGTTATCTGCTAGAGCAGAAAAATTTTCTTTCCTGCCCGGTTTAAGACAGGGACGCAAATTCTCACAGGGCTGGGCTGCGGCTCTGCAGCGCTCGGCTACACTGCGGTAAGAGTCACTCTCTGACTGAAGTAGGAGGGTGACAAAGGCAGGGACGATGAGGAGACAAGCCGAATGAGAAACCTACTTACCATTTCAGGCTAAACACTTAATAAAGCCAGCGGTAGGAGGTTACTTTGAGATACATTGGCAAATATACCATCAGACCGATGTCTCACAAATACTATGCCATGGGAAAAAGACTGGAGACAAGATGTAAATTAAAGCAGAAATAAGCCACATTTTTTAAGTGGTGAGCTATCCTAACATAGCAACAGTGAGACTGACTCAGAAGTCAGAAACTTTGAGGAAGAAGATAGATGTTACCTGCCAAACATGAGACAAATTGACCATCTACACACATTAGAAATAACAAGCTTGTCGAGTAGCCTGTTAACAAAAACGTACCTGAAGCATTCAAAGATTTTTAAACTTCACTGATAAAAACTGTGTTGCATGTGCAATCAATGAAATGCAATCCCCTCCAAGACTAACCGTACTCAAAGACACTCAGTAACCCTGCACAGCCACTGTGAAAGGGAACTATTTCATACTTGGATGCAGTTTACTTGCTCCCATCTTAGCCTGAACTACCAACCCATCTCGCAGCGGACCATGCCTACAGTTAGCAGTGCTTACTATGAGCTTTAGAAATGGGCTAAGTACGTCACCTAAGTACTAGTCATCCCTGGGCAAGGCAAGCAAAACTGCAGCCTGTAACAGAAAGGTGTTCCTTGCAGCACCTTGGAACACATGTGAAAATCTTACTCCAAAACACCCCAACAAAAAAAAATCAGGCAATCAGAGGACATGTACTGGAAGACTAGAGGGTATATCAAGCCTTCAGACCACTGAGGTTTTTAAAAAAGGACCATCTGTCTATGGATCCATTCTATGCTTTTGATGGACAAAACAATGCACCATCAATGAATTCCACTCCTCGCCCTTTGACTTCTTTTTCTGTGGTTCTGCAATTATGTTTGTGCTTCAGCATTTTTAGCCTGTTTGAATTAAAGCAGATGTGGTAAGGTAGTTCAGATTATTTCTTTAATAGAAGGCATAGTTTCGATGAGTTGGAACTAATGGCACGTTTAAATACATTATTGGTCTTCCTCTTTTATATTTGTTTATTGTTAGAGAACACAAATTTTATCACACATAAAACAAATTTAGACTGCCAGAATAACTAAGGATGGCTTCTTCCCCTCTGACATTTAGACAAATGGCAAAGTTTGATTCTCTGCAAAAATTGCTAATATGCAGAACTACATACTTTTTTTCATTTTAAATTAGAGGATTTGCTACTAACATGCCATATGCTGTGTGATATGTTTAACAGAATGTTACACTTCTAATTGCATACCAATCAAGGGCTCATATTTTCCAACAATTAGCAGGGTAAAGTATAAATTTCCTGGTGTCGTTGGTGCTTTCAGGCATCCAACAGAGCCTACAATATTTTAATCTACACATCTTCAAAATCACAAACATGATTTGGCTTCAGTAAGAGACCTCCATACACAGGCGACTGAAAAGGGGAGGATGGGGAGAGAGGAGACTGGAAGATGCATTTCTACCGACAGCACCGTCCTTTCCACTTGCCAGGATCTCCCATAAAAGTTCTAAGATATTTAACCCCAGAAATGGGGTAAAGATCTCAGGTGGAATTTTATGGGTGGGCTGGGGTTTGGTTTTTGGTTTTGTTTGTTGCTTGGTTTTTTTTTTTTTGGGGGGGGGGGGTGGTGCGGGGGGGGGGTTGGGGGTGGCAATCAAGGTATAGCTATTTATAATGCCTTGACCTCCCATGAGGTTTCTCTTCTAACAGGGGCTGAAAGGAAGAAAAACACAGCTATTTCTGACATGTTAAGGATCTTATAGAATACGCTTATCTGAACATTTGAAAATCACCCAGTTTCATGGGTAAGCCCAAGAAACGAAATATTCTATATTCTTGCCAACTATAGCCAGCTTGAGTGGGGTACGGGAACAGAAAAATCAGGACACAGCTCTACGGGTAGATCTCGGTAACTTCCACTTTCTTGGGCAGTAGAAGGTATCCAATCCTGATCTTCATCATACGGCTTTAGAAAGTTTCAAAGTTATTTTATGCTGACATTAGCTTGCTTTTTATTTGTATCTACTAACTTGCTGATATTCAAATTTCACTAACAAGTGACGAATCTTCCCATCATATCATTTATTATTTATTATGGAGCAGGAGTGAGCTACTTAATGAATAACAAGATGACTCCGATTCATTTTAATCCCTGTTTCAAAATAGAAAGAGTCCCAAATGACTTTTCACCTAGACATTATTACATATGAGTAAGATTTTACTGAACAAAATATTTACTTGTGTTTATTTCAGTGTTTGCAAACTTTAATAAATTCACTTTGCCATCAGAATATGAAGTAATGACAATTAAAGACTGTCTAATCACTGCTTATAAAGATAGTTTTGATTTGCTATTAATTGCCAGATACCGTGTACTCAGATTTAATTTCTAGTGAAATGCTCAGGGCAATTCCACTTCAGCAGTGAAAATATTTGAAGCTGCACTTACATCTCCTGTTTCTTCAGTGTTATCTCAGGGCTCAAAGGAGCCCTTCATATAGTCTCCTCTCTAGATTTTAGCAGGTTAGGAAAAGCATAGGAGTCATCACTACAGTATTTCAGTTTAAAGCTTCTTCCTAAAGGCAGTTCAAAGGCTTTATTACTGCAAGCTTGGGTATAAATAGTACCATCCAACAGTACTACCCAATGGTATCCAAAAGACTGGCATACTGGGAATATGCACGTGGTTAGCGTGAACTTTCATGGAAAACAAAAATAACTGAACAATCAAGGGTCACATTTGGAATCTGTGCAACTGAGGAATGTCCACTATCTCACACAGAATACAGTGAGTTTTTAATTGGAAGAGTAAACTATAAGGTGAAATAACTGAAGGCACAGACAACCTGCTCCCAAAATCCAGTGGACCAATGTTTTAGTCCGTATCTACAGACAACAAGACCTGAATAAAAAGTAGTTCCTGGGCTACATGAGATCTCTGGTTTTCTGTAATACTTTGGGCCCTTCATCTTTAAATTTAGACACGTAAAAATTTTCTGGCGAGTTCATACCATCGAACTATCCAACTTAATTTGACTAAAGATTTGCTGACTATTGTGGCATGCCGTATGGCAAACAGCTCCACAGACTGAAACTCCAGATGAAAGATAGAGGTAAACGCCATCTGTGGTATTTTACATAAATCAGGTAACACTACTGGATTATTACCAAGTTTCCAGCACCAATGCAAAACAAAAGATACTTTAAAAGAGAACAAGAAGGATAAAGCATGATATTATACAGTATGCGAGAGTTGTTCTTAATCTCAAACAATATATTGCCTAAGAAAAACTTTATTACGAGAACAGGAGGAAACCTGTGAAGCTTAGCTCTGCATGGTGATCAAATAGATGGATTTTTTCACTCTCTCAAAATAACAGAAGAATGTCATTGTCTGCCACCATGCCTTTTAAAGAACAGCTTCCAGATTATCATCACCAACCTCTATTACAAACTGCTTCCTCCCTGTCAGGCATGTATTGCTACATGCCACAGTTCTGGTTTACCTCTGCTCACCTGTACTTGAATGAATTATGCACAGCTTTCTGAATGGACCTCCTGTACCAAAACTATGTACTGTGACAGCTAGGAAGCCAAAATAATTTCTCACAAGCAAACAATACTGTATTGTCTCATTTTCATTCCTTGCTGGGGGTCATTCTAGCATATTTTTTACCGTTATGTAGTATCTATTGCTTTTGCAGAGATTTCTGAGTGTTACTGGCTCCAAGAAATGGCAGGAACTGCACTACAACCTCCCCAAAAGACAATAATTGGAAGGGAATATCCAGATATTGAAGGAACACTCTGTGGTGGGTTGAGCTTGGTCAGCTGCCAGGTGCCCACCCAGCTGCTCGCTCACTCTCCCTCCACAACAGGACAGGGGAAGAAAAAAGGATATAAAGGCTCATGGGCCCAGATAACTACAAGCAGATTGCTTACCAGTCACTGTCACAGCCAAATCAGACTAGACTTGGGGAAAATGAAACTTATTGCCAATGAAAATAGATTTAGATGGTAAGAAACTAAGTCATAATTTAAAACACCTTCCTGCCCCTTTTCCTGCTCCCAGCTTCGCCCCCTCACTCCCGACCCCTCTCCCCACCCCGAGGGGCGCAGGGGTGGGCTCGGGGGCTGCGGTCAGCCCATCCCAGCCCCTCTCGGCCGCCCCTCCCGCCTCACACCCCTCCCTGCTCCCGCGCGGGCCCTTCCCCGGGCTGCAGCCCTTCAGGGACCCCCTGCTCCCGCCTGGGCTCTCCACGGCCGCAGCCCCCGCAGGAAACATCCCCCGGCTGCGGCGTGGGGCCCTCCCCGGGCTGCAGGCGGGGTCTCTGCTCCGGCGGGGCCTCTGCAGGGCTGCGGGGGGTCCCTGCTCCGGGCCTGCACCCCCTCCTGCCCTCCTCCCCCTGCTCCGGCCTGGGGGTGCCTCTGCTGCTGCTCCCTCCTCGGCTTCCTCCTCCTGTGCCGTGTTTTGCCTTTGGCCCTTTCTGAAGCCCGTTTCCCCCTGGCACCCCCAGCTCGGCTGAGGGGCTCAGCTGTGCCCTGCCGTGGGGCCGCTGGAGCCGGCTGGGACCGGCTGTGTCCGGCACGGGGCACAGAGGCAACACTTGGCTATGGACATCCCATACATTTTGATTTCCAAGATTTTGCACGTGCATGTGATGAAACTGTAATTATTGTGTAATGAAAATCAATCTAAACTTGACATTCATCTGTGTATCTGTGTTTCCTAACAATTGTTGAATTTCCAGCTAACAATACCAACAGATACTACAAGAAACATGTCTTTGATCCTACATTCATAAGGTCAATACAGGTCATCTGGAGAGACAAATGTCACTTTGTCACTCAGAGTACAAGCCTAGATAATAGGAAAAAAAAGCTGTTATATATCTGACCGCTTAGTGATCGAGCTGCAGGCATCAATCCAATTCTTACTAGACAGCTATGCAGGTGCAAGGTTCACCGCCACAAATGGACAGTTTTCTCAGCATCAGGGCAAATGACAGCAGGAAGGAGCCTTTTCTTCAGAAACTATCTTCTATAGCAACATCATCAGCACAGCCAGTAGAATGTCAGAGACCTGGTGAATACGACATCATTCCAGCTGTTTGGAGAAATGACTCCCAACATTATGTGGAGCATCTTCCTTACTGTTTGCTAAGAAAGACTTTAAAGTGATGAAAAAAACTAATAACACAGGAATTTCACATCAACGGACAAACTGTACTCCATTTGAAATAGTATAGATGCGTTTTTACAATATGATATTAATCTTTGACAGAAATAAGGCCTGATACTGCTTTACTACACTATTGGTCATGGCGTTGAGTAGCTGAAACTTGAAATATAATCAAAATTAACTTCTGAAAGTTTTGGTCGTTTAATTATTGTGTATTTACTTCGAGTGATTACATTATTATCCACCTTAGAGATCCTGCTACGCTAGGGAGACAGCAGCAACTTGCTAACCACTGTGTTGTAGCCACATATCAATAAAATTCACCCTGGTCCTAATATATAAACTTTGAAATGAGCCAGAAGGTTTAATAAGCTGAATTTATTCCATCATTGCCAGTTTCAAACTAATGTTTGTGAGAGAGGCAATGCTGGTTTCAATAGCCTACATCATGTTCTGTGAAATAGTAAATATTCACTCTAATTTTGGTGATTAATAGGGGATAATAGATAGTGTTTACAATGAAAGCACAGATTTCCCTCATTAAGGTAGAGATCACTAAGGATCTGTGTCAGGAATGATCCTACTGAAGATCTAATCTTGTACTCCAGATCTAAGAAAAAAAAAACCCTTTTCAACATATGCAGACAGACGCTACTGAGATAATTGTGGGGTGGGCAATAAAAAAGCCCCACTACGCTATCAAGGAGACTAGGAGTAGTCCCGGCTGCTGTCTCAAAATGCACAAAATAAAGAGAGAGAGTGAAAAAAAAGACAAACATCAGAGACTGAGAGAAGCTATTTAAACTAAAGAACAATATTGACATGAGAACAAAAGCACTGGAAATGAGTCACAAATAAATTTAATCTTGAAATTCCTATTCACAGCAAGGTTCTCAGACGGAGCTCGATAAGTTGACAAAAGGCTCTCCAAACAAAATTATATTGAGACACCTTCTGCAATCTACTTCTGAATTAAATAACAAAGATGTATAGTTCATGTTATGAGATTAATTTAAAACAATGTGCGGACAATACAAATCACTGTCTATCAAATACCCACAACCAGAAATCATTTCCTTCAAATACAACTTAACTGTTTAACAAAAATAGTTCATAAATAGCGAATAGTGAGCACGCTGCTGATTAACACCTTCATTAGGAACAGATGTGCAGAAACTCACTGGTTGCTCCAGCAAGTTATACAAAATTATAGTCGCTAGGAAACCAGAAGAGGTCATTTTGCCTCTTCAACAGGCAAAGTTCAGGATGTTCACTCCAGCTGAGAGCTGTTTACTGATCTCATTTTCATCCAAATCTCAAAACTTAGATTACATTTCTCACTCATTTTTAATTTTCTTTGTTTCACTACCACTTTTTGGCAATTTCAGTAGTGAGAGAAACCTGCATGTTTTCTTTCTGGAAGTGGAGCATATATGGGAAAAACTGTGATAGTGAAGGAAGAGGTGATGCCAAATGCCATGAAGGAACCCACAGTGTGGACGCCTGTCCCTATGGAGTCTGCCTCCATTTTGGAGAGTTTATGCTTGGGCCTCAATTTCTGGGCAGAATGAGTGAGCTACAAATATTTGAAACAAGGGCTCTGAATCAAAGTGGCCTAATGTATAGGTGCAAAGTCATGTTTTGCCCAGTCTACCCATGTGAGCTACGAGTAAGGCAAAGCCCAAGCCAAGAAGCCCTGCCAGATCTGAGCTGCTGATGCCCCCACTCAGGAGTGCTCCAGCTGGAGTCTGGAGCTTGGGTCCAGCATAAAACCAACTCTGAGCCTTCACATCCCACTAAAACAAATGGACTAAAAGCTCCCACAGCTGGGAGCGCTGTTGGAAGACTTCCAACCAGAACCATTCAGGGCTGGTGGCACCCATTTCTGCTCTGAAGTTTCTGTTTTATGGTCTCCAACACTTTTAATCCCTGGGCTTTTCCTTTAGCTTGAACAACCCAACCCCATCATTTTGTCAGATAACTGACAGTTGACTGTTTATCAGAGCACAGTAATGCAATTATCCCCTAACACTTCTTTTAATTATTGAGGATTGCTGCTGCCTTTTTTTTCTTTCCTGAAGTTTTCACATGAGGCAACCAATTATTTCTCTCTGTGTAATTCCAGACACCGCCGAGACATTTTACCCTTTCTATATACTACTAACATTTTTAATTAAGATTCTTCCTTATTTCATCTCTTGTGTCTGGCCTTGATGTAAAAGTTCTTTAACAGCCCTGTACATGTCTGATATTATTGAGCCACAACTTTATACAACACTACACAAAATGTAATGCGTAACAGAAAACAACTCGAGTATCTTTTGATGAAAGCCCTTTTGTACAAAGCCACCCTACAGAAAACACTTGTTCAGTTCCTCTTTTATATCCCAAGATGCAAAAAAAAAAAAAAAAGCTCCTTCTGTAACTTTTTCTAATGTAGCCATAGATAATCAGAAATGTTATTAAAGTGAGGCTGAATTTCTGTCTAATAAGGAAACAGATACTAAATAAAAGGTCTAAGTTCACTACTGAGTATACAGTACCAATGAGCACACAGAATCACAGCTCAGGAAAGATCTTCTGTTTGACTGGCTGCCTTTGTAAAATCAGATCAGTTAATGATTCAAGTCAATCAAATGAAATTAACTTTTTTCCTGGCCTAACACTGTACAACCTTTCTTTTCAAAAAATATTATGATTGCTTAATACAAAGGTCTGGGATACAGAATAAGAACAAAAGTAAAATCAAGTTCTGGCATTGTTTTACCAAAGAGACAGTGGGGAGAAGGAACAGGCTAATAAAAATCCTAAAATGGAGAAAAATAAGACGGCAAAAAACCCTCTTATGCTAAAAAATAGAGAATTGGCTTCCAATTCTGAGAGAGGGAGACTAAAAAGGAGAAAAGGCGAGAACATGAAAGAGCAAGGAGTTCAGCCAAAGCTTCTATTTCCTCATACAAATCTGTCTGTTCTGGTCTGTGCTCGTCCTGTTGAGGGTTTGACAGTTGGAAGCTATTAATTTCAGTATTACAAGGCTTACTGAGGTGGATTTATGTTCTTTACAGTTGTTAATTCACTTCTGCTTCCCTGATGAAATAAAGGCCTACTTCAGAATGAACACTCAAAATTAAACCAACTTCCCTCCCTACAAAACGTCTGTTTGCCGGAAAACTTGCTGATGATAGGTCACACTGGCCTTAACTGATGAGTCAAAACACATGGGGGTGGAAGGACAATGCCTGCAATGACTTGGAAAATTCTGCATTTAGTAAAATACAAAAATAAAAGGAAAATTTTCTATTTGACGTGATTAAGTACAAACTTCAAACTACAACAGAGTACGCTTGCACTTCAACCGAGAAGATGTAATAGTCCAGTCAAATGACACACTTTATTAGTAAAAAAGAGTCTGATCCAAAGCACAATGCAGTCAGTGAAAAGACTGTTTTCCTTTACAACATTCATGGCATTCCGTTCCAAGCACAGGCATTATTTTTTCAAGGGAAATAAAACAAAAGCTGAAAAACGTCAGAAGCCAGATAAGGAAAGCTCATCATATGCATTCTGGAATAAGGCCTCCCTTCTTGCTTACTGCCCGAAACCAATTACACGCTGAACCTGTCCTACACAGGCTATTCGGAATATTCCTCCACTGTAATTAGCATATTTTCCATTTCTCATTCTCTACACACTTAACTGTACAATTCATTTAATTGCTGGGTAATTAAAATCCTGACTGATCAAAGCATCTTTCTTGCCTCTTTTGTTAACACATACATCTTCTGATCTTTTATCCTGTTTTCTTTTTTTAACTGTCCACAAGCTGAATCATATTTTTCTAAATTTTTATTCAAATGGTATCTTCTGTGTCCATCAAAGTAATAGAAATCTATTTCTCTGCAGATTCAGTGACACTTTTCAGCAAGTGGTTTACAAGACAGCTTTTTTGTGTTTTCAGTCTTCTCCCTTACAATTATCTTCACACCTGGCTTTGAAAGTGTAACCCATTTTCGTAATTATTTCAATAGCTTTTCATTTTTTAATTTAGATGCTCAATTAATCTATTATTCAATTTACTTCTAACAATACCTAGAAAATTAATCACCTTGCATAACTGTGTAACAATTTATCATCATTATGGTGTTCCTCAATCACCTGTTATCCCTTATCTGAAATGTCGTAAATGATATTCCTATAAAGAAATAAACTATGCATAGGGTTGGGGGTTTTTTTGCTTTAAAAATACAATGGTTTTGTAAATCAGATATTGAAAACAAAGTCAGTCACTCAACATAATGAAATGTATTAGGCACATGTGCCTGAATCAAGCTTGGAAGAATTAATTTTCCTGCTACCACAATGTCCTGTTCTTTTTCTCCTTTTCATATCCGATTAAACACCATTATTTGGTACTTTCTTCTCCAGCTGTAACATTGCATCAAAAACCTTAATGGTCTTTAAAAAAATCTAGACTGCATTTATTAACACCCCGTTTCTGTTCAGTATGCTCTTATGGCAAGCTGCCCTACTTCAGCAGGATTTTTCCTTCCTTGAGACCCCATCCTCTGATGGATTTCTGGAGATCAGTCAACTCTTGATGTTGCTAAATTAAAAGAAATCGGTCTCAGAGAAAGTGCAGTTCAAAGCAAACAAGACTGTATTAGACATCTCAGCAGTGAACACAGAACTCAACTGCCAGATTTACCCAACTTTTGAGAATTGATCTAATTTTATTCAGGGTAGTATCTCCACAGCATAAACCCAACAATAAGTCTTCATTCTTTGATCACCTCCAAAACTTTCCTTTTTCCTATTCCACTTTGATTTGAGCTCTTCTTATAGAAGAAGTTTCCCATGTGAGGTTCCATTAGACACTTCTACAAATGTCACATACACCTTTCTTCCTAGCTGAATTACACCGGTAGCTCAGAGTAACACGTCACTAAATCCATTCCAATGGCTTCAGACAGCTGAACTTCTGGCAGATTTCTGTGTTACTGGTCTCAGAACAGATAACCTTCTTTTCTGGGTGACATTTCAGCCATTTCATTTATGGTACTCTGGTTTTTGAGATTACTGGAAGATTATAAGAAACACAGAGAGATATTTTTTACCAAGGCCCATAGTGACAGGACAAGGGGTAATGGTTTTAAACTGAAATAAGGTAGGTTTAGATTGACCATAACAAAGAAATTCTTTACAATGAGGTGGTGCAACAGTGGAACAGGTTGCCCAGAGAAGCCTCGGGTGCCCTGTCGTTGGAAGTGTTCAAGGTCCGCTAGGATGGGACTTTGAGCAACCTGATCTATATGTCCCTGCCCATGGCAGGGGGGTTGGACTAGATGATCTCTGAAGGTCCTGTCCAACCCAAACCATTCTATGGTTCCGTGATTCTGTGTAGTAGCAAAAATCACTAATGATTCACATTGGTGAAACTAGACCAATACTTAGACAGCTCCGTTAGTATTTGTTACTCCATTTTCCCTCCTGCCTCTTCTCACTGCATTGTTAGAAATGCTGGACCTGCAGCTTCAGCTACGAGTTCTTTCAGAAATCTGAACTGAAGTAACCACTGGCACTCCACCCAAAC
Source organism: Phalacrocorax carbo (assembly GCF_963921805.1). Lineage (NCBI taxonomy): Eukaryota > Metazoa > Chordata > Aves > Suliformes > Phalacrocoracidae > Phalacrocorax > Phalacrocorax carbo. The sequence goes on along the minus strand of NC_087514.1, from coordinate 5,471,948 downwards.
TGTCTCAACCTGTCTGTAAAGATATAGATAGAGATGTAACTCATAGAAGTTTTGTTACTTTATTTTCACTTTAGGGTGTTCTCATTATTCTTAGCATCTTTTCTTTGAAATCACTACTGGGCCAGTTATGTCTGAAACCCTTTCTCTACAAGCTTTTCCTCTCAGTTTAGAGTAACCAAGGCTTCAGTAGGAATTAGAAACAACAGCTGATTCAAACATATCACACAATAGCATGTTTTGACATGCGAGAACATTATCCGTGTGCCAGATGCCCTAGTCTTATCAAGCTAGTCCATTTTTTTCAATGTACTACCCCAGTCCTTAACACTTCCCAGTAACTAAAGCGTGTTGCTTGTTTGACATTGCCAAAATATCCTCCAAAACAGCCCTCACACAAGCTGTTAAGATATGAAAGTGTTCCCACCTCTCTTGCATCTTAAAAATAACAAATAAAAAACCTGAAGATTTTTGTAAATGGATGAGAAAGGTCGGTTACCTAGTAAAATCCATTTACCACCAGAATGTTTCTCAGTTTTGGTCTTTCAATGAATCAGACTGTGATTCTCTACTTTATAGACAGCTTACTCTTGAGAATTTCTGGCTAACGCTCATGGTTTCATCTTTCTAATGATCCAATCTACTGTAACTCTAAAATATAAATAATTGAAGACTATTTTAGTTTGAGGAATTAACAGAATAACATCAATAATTTTTTGAAGGCAGACCTTCATATACCCTGCTGATCTCTCCGTATTTCCAAGCTTGTATCTATACAATCTACATGCTTCTGAGACGGGCCTATGAGGGGTTTGCTTATTAAAAGAGAAAATAAAACTACTTCCTTACAGTTGCCCATTAAAAGTATTCTTTGAAAAAACATCCAAGAAAGCCTTGGAATTTCAAACATAGGGCAGGAGCAATATTGTAGGACTCCCCTGACGAAAGCAAAACTGTTAACAATCATTACGTCTGCAGAGATCTGGCTCTTTTTAACTAGGTCCTTGGAGACAACAAGCTGTCAGGGTGTCAAGATGGCATCCAAAACATGCTCTGTATTCAGGATGCGGTGATCTGACACTGCTGCAATCCCTAAGAGTTAATCACATGAATTGTGGAAAGAAAGATTTAATTATGGTCTAAAGTCAGACTGGAAAATGCAAAATAAAACGGGTGAGTAGTTTCTGCAATGAATTTTAAGATCCATGAAATATATAAGCTGTGAAAATTGATTCTGATTTGACACTCTCTAAAACATACAATGAATTATTACGATAATTTATTTTAAAAGTAATGCTTCCATAAGATGTTTTGTGAAACTTAACCAGACAGGACTTCCAAACAAGCTGTCATGAACCGCATGCTCATAAAACACTTCAAAATACTTTTAAATCTACCTCTTCTATTGATTCCAACTACCTGCGAGGGACAATTTAAAACCACCTTTCAATTTTGAGTTTCTGAGTTTTCTCTAATTACAGTATGCCTACGTGATGCAGGTAGACACACAACTTAGCGTGAACCCACAACAAAATGTGTAGCAATCGCTACCTCTAAGTGAGCAATTAACACTTTGGCTACTAACTATCATTTTTCTTAATTATGATCTGGAGAGCATTCAGCAACACCGTTGTTAGTTCTCCCTTCAGTCACATCCTAGCAAATGAAACGTTTGTGAAATGGTATCCATGACCTATTTAAATGTTATGAACTGTCTTGAAATTCATGTTTATTATGAACGAAGAAGCGAATAATGAAGGAAATGAGTGAATGAAATAAAAGAATGAATGAAAACAAAAAGCTATTTCTGGACTTTGCCCATGGTGATGCTTTACCGATGTATGGTGTTTAGAGCATTAATACAAATACTGTCTTCGGAGTTCAGGTTAACGATTGGTTTTCAGTTATTCAGTTAGTTTCTACAGAGAAGGAAAAGCTAGGTGTTTGCCCAATATATGAAAACATTTGGCACGTTTAGATTTGTCTACAGTTCTAAATTCCTAAATCAAATTTCTCTACTACATCTTCACTTTTATACATATGAGGATCATCAGGAAAAGATGTTTTTACCTGGTGGTTGCAGGCAGTGAAGGAAGTTAAGCTTATTTTGATTTATGTCGGAGAACTTGTAAGTTTCTGTTGTGAAATTTGTGTAGAGCATGCAAAGTGTTGGGAACCTCTCGCTTAAGAGGTACTTCTCATCTGAATGTAGGAACACCCTGAGTCCAGCCTATTCCAGGTTCAACCAACAGTCTATTTCAAACTCAGTCTATTTCCAGTTCAATAACAACATTTTGTGCACAGCATTTATACCTATGATAATTTTGCTATGAAATGCAGAAGAGCACCATCAAACTGATAAGTGTTTGGCCTCAGAATTTTGCTTGCTCGCAAAACTCAGCAACATAAATCAAATAAAGTTTGAAAAAATATCGCACAGCCAGCAACTACAAATGCCTCCATCTCATCATTCTCAAATCCAGCCACGGAACTTGCACGACATATGCCTTTGAAGAGTCTTGGTTCTCCTCATTAAACTTTGGAGGCTATGTTTCCTTGATTTGAGGATATTAATATATTCACCTTAAAACCGCATCTATTCCTACATTTGGTTTGTTGCCCAGCAGTAAAAAGAAAATATGTCATAAATTTTAAAGAACATCAAACTTGCTGGTGTTGAACAAGATTATGGCTTGCAATTATGTGTGATTTACTAACCTCCCTAATAGACAACTTCATTTTACAGAGATGTACTAAATCTTAAAATCAATTTTAACACCATATTAAGAGCTCTCACTCTAGCCTTTGACATATTTTCTTTTTATGGTTCCTCATGGTTTAAATACCTTTCCCCTCATTTAATTATATGAACTCACAACCAACACGGTTCAATAAAAGCCACTTTTTTCCTCTATCTGACAACCTTCAGAGCTGACTTCTGACTCTCAGACCAAAACTTCAGTGCCACTAAGTTTTAATTCTACTCTTTGTCTTCCGTTTAATGAAAAAAAGGCAAGATTGTCAAATTTACATGAAAAATTATTTCAATATGCTTTTATAATTTTAGAAATGTAATATTAACTGTAATATGAATTAAATATGCCAAATTTAAAAGGAATTCTGAAGTCCAGCTTTTACAAATTTGAACAAAAGCCAGTCATTTTTTTAATCAAAACTCTGTTAAATATTCATTCATGTTTCAGTGTGAGCACTTATAACAAAGTAAACCCTTCAGTGTTACCATCAATATAGCAAAAGCCTGAATAATCATAGAATCAATTTTATTGCATAACACTAAGGCAAGATTTTCAGCCAATATATGCAAAGATTATATTACAATGATGGCTAATATTAAAGGGCTCAAATTAAAACACAAGTTATTCTTAACATACAGAAAAGCAAAACTAAAAGCAAAGCAAGGCTGTGAGTACAGTATTATGATTAACAGAAAAAAGATCTGACACCATTATATTACAGTATTTTTACTGAACCTTTTCATCAATGACATCAAAATACTGGATGAGGCAGGACAAGAAAAGAAAATCTGTAGACTACTGCCTTATTAATTATATGTATTAGGCTTCTAGATCTCCTTTAGTAGAAATGTTAATAGTTAAAGAATTTTTAAGATAGCTTTCTTAAGTTTATCTCACTGGTACTCAGTACAGACCACTACCACTACAGGAGCTGATTCTTACAAGATAGTTAAGGTCAACCTCTTCAAAATATCAAGGAAAAAAACACAGGGAAGACAGAACTCGCATTACATCCTAGATGATTTGACACACGTAACACTTTACCATGCCTGTAAGTGTTGAACAGGAAATACATTCTGGCACTGAAAGACAATTTGAACTCTGAAAGACAACACGTCACGTTGTTGAAATATATGTGCACACAGGCGCGTGCACACGCACATGCTCTTGATTGTCCAGACGTTCCAACAACTCCATATTACTCCCACCCACCAAACTGTAGAAGACAATCTTTTAATTCCTCCTCCATCCCACAGATTAATACAACCCAAATTAGCCTCGATTGCCAGGGTGCACCTTCTGGAGGTAGTAGCTTTCCTCACGATGACTCCAGGTAGGGCTACCTGGCTACAATGTTTTGCAACCAATTAGCAAAGATTTAACTGCTGAATATTCAAAGTTACGGTTAATTAAAAGAAACTAAAATGTCTCAATTGTTTTTAATTTTCATTTTTTGCTTTTGTTTTCAAGTAAAATCAGGCATTTAATCAAAATGTGCTCTTCAATAATCTCCACAGTGAGCTATGGCTTCTACAGGGACATATTTTTGTATTATACAAAATAGATAATACATGCAGTAGTCATTTCAGATTGAGAAAATATTAGACATAAAAATAGCCTTCTGCAAAACCACTAGTTTCTGCCACCAGAACTTTCAAAGAGGACATATCATATATAAGTTGTGGCAAACCAAGTATTTGTGATCCCAGAGGATCTCCCTTTCCCTGCTTTATTTAATGCCGAAAATTGACATATAGGCCATAATCAGCCAAGAGATTGTGCTTCAGAAAACTCTGCAGTTATGAGGCAGAAAATATCACAGAGTTTTGCCTGGTGTTCATACATTCTGAAAACTAAAGTAAACGGGATTCTTTAACTGAATTAAGCAACAACCTGAGAAATTACCAACTCCACGGGCAATCAGATTTTATGGTAAATCAGTGCTACATTCACGTTTTCCAGCTAGTGCATCAGAGTACCTATGAGCATCACCATTTAGGCAGGAATACCAGACACAATCCTATGACTCTAAAAGCCTCTTTTACTAACAAAATAGTGGAATTTGGCATGAAAAGAAAATTAAAAGAAGAAAACCAAGAAAACATGAAAAGGAAAAGACTACGGTTTTCATTCACAAGGCAATCTCCCATGCAAAAGTGCCAAACACAGAGCCCAGGTTACAAATGTTTTGAAGGTCAATGGCTCTCCGCAGAACTAAGGCGACTCTCAAGTGACCTATCTGAGCTCTCAACACGCATCTGACACAACAACTCATTTTACTGATGAGGACCAGGGCAATCATGGCCAAAGCCAGTCACACAAGCAAGTGCTACCAAATCCTTGAATCCCCTGAAGAACAGAGGCCAGGTAAGCATGATTTCAGAGACAGATGATTATGGTTAAAGTTTGACAGGCTTATAAGAAACAACTTTAAACCGTTACCAGTTTAATCTTCTCATCTACAAAGTACTTACAAGTTTTAACACATGGGTTGAGGACGGTCCACATGCTTGAAACAAACACAAGCATTTAACAGAATAGACAAATACTAGGGCTGGGGATCATTTTAGTTTTAATAGTTAACACAGACAATAGTGATGGCTCGTTGTTCCTTAAAAACGGTCCTCTCTAGGTCATCAAATTAATTAAAATAAGGAGCATGGAGTTAAATTTGCTTTAAAAGCAAAAGCTTTGAAAACAATTTTCTGATGAACTGGATCTTTTTCTGAAGCCTGAAACTGACAGAGGAGAAGTGTTGGGGATAAAACATTCCATGTTTCAAAGCCTCTGAACAAGCCTTATTAAGAACCTCAGACAGAAGTCACATTATTACAACTCCTCCAAATTAAATTAATTCAGTATTTCATCGTTGGAACATCATTCTGCATGCAAAATTAAGAGAAATTGTCTTCCTTACTACACAGAGTACCAACTTTTTTGTACCTATAAAGTTAGCAATGTAAATGTCTAGATCATGATAAGCGATATACCATAAAGTATATTACAATTCCATACTAAAATATTTCAGAGAAATTACTTTAAAAACACACATCATCAGGCAAAGGGAAAATGAAGTAGCAGTGACCTCTCATCCAACACAACTGGGACTGCAAATTGCAGGAAAGAGTGCATACTCAGGTTTCACATTTACTAGCACTGAACAGTGATACTTCAAATAAAATAGATATCAATTCTACATCTATCTTCAGCTAAGTAAAATATCTAAAGGAAAATAAAATTCCTAGCAAATTCTTCTGTATCACAGATTATCAGTAAATGAAAACATTATCATTCTCATGCTGCTAAAAATTACAAGCCAGTGTATCCTCTAAAAAGATCATCACTAGATTTCGACATTACTCACCCCACTGGAGAGGAGCCAACTGTAGATGCTCCAGGACCAGTTGATTAAGAACGCCTTCCACACTTGCTTCCCCTTCACGCTTCAAGGAAGGGTAAATTGGAATTAAGGAAAATTTTGTTTCAGAGAGAAGAGCATGTAATACATACAACTTCTATTATTCCAAATCAAAACTGCAAGCTAGAGATTCATTAAAGGTTAATGTTACGTATTTGGTTTATAAACCCATGAACTGGCTAACAATAATAATTAAAGGAGGTGATACCTTTACAATATAAAAACTCCACTGAGGAGTGTTAAATATGAAGATGCAAAGGTAAAATGTACCTGAACCATAGTAAAACAGAAGGGGAAAAGAAGTCTGGAAGCTGTAAAAATGCCAAACCTGTAACTATGTGGTGCAGGATCAGAATTCAAAATGACATATTAAAAGCAATCTGAAAACAAAAACGATAAAATTTCATAAGGCAATACAAAAGGGAACAAAATTGGGCTAGGATAGCTTTGAACAGTGGCTCGGTGCCAGTTCAGTGGAGGTATAGGGACGTTAGACAATGCAGTGCCAGTGTCGTTATCGGGGGCAAACATCATACCAGAATCGTACAGGCACATAACCTGCAAGCTTCCCTTTCTACTCGCTGCTCTCTGAGCTCAGCAACAAGCTCAGACTGAAACGGAAGAAAAATAGGAAACATTCTTACTCTAAGAACAGTGAGGCACTGAAATAAACTGTTGGGAAAACCAGATTCTCTATTTTTAAAGGGCTTCAAAACAGGTTACGCAATTAACACGAAGATAATAATTTCCATTTTAAAAAATTAAGAATAATTTCACGTGTGATGCATCAACCAAGATAACATGTATCCGCTTAAACGAAGAGCACTGGATTTCATTTTTCTAATGCCCTGACTTCAGAAAGACACTGAGTACAAAGGGCTTTGAAGCACGTGCAAATGTCGGCACCATCTTGTATTTGGCCAAAGCTGCGTTCACTGGCTTTGGCACAATTTAGTAGCACAAGACGCCCCTGTGGCGGCTCCGTTGAGAGGAAGAAGCGGAGGCAGAACAAGCACAGATCCTTCACGGACGTACATGCAGCATATGAGCGCCTGTGTACTCGCACTGGAACACCTCTGGCAAAACTTCTACTGTCTTTACAGCTCGGCTCATGCTCTCCGGAACGGGAGCATCACACAGAATCAAAATACAGAGAGGTGGGATCCGCTCTGAGACTTGAAAAAACTCCATTTTTAACTTTGTAATCTCCAAATGAAACAACCATAGGTGAAGTGGTGTCCTACAATAATAAAGGGCTAAGCTCCTAGAAAGATTGATCAAGGTTTCAACCAAGGCCTCCAAGAGTACTGGAACCATCTTTCTCAAAAATAGACTAAAAAAAAATTAGAAGACTACATGGGCTTTTATAAACAGCTCCTAAACACAATCGGTCCTTTTTCTGCAAAACTCTGGAAAGAGAGGCACATCATCTGACTGATAAAGTATGTTCTCATCTGTGTCATTTAAAAGAAAATTAACAAGTTCTGCAGATGACTAATTTCTACCACAGGACATAATTTAACAGGCTCTCCAGAAGATTTAAAAGAAAAGTCTTGAAACCTCAGATTAAAACGAGATCTAACAATTAGTGATTGAGACTCGAGAACTCAAGATGATAGAAGAGGAAAGTTAATACATTGTATAGCATTCCTGCAATTTTTTTAAAATAATTCTCATCATACCCTGGAAAACTTTTTTTCCCCCCTAAAAGCACTACAAATGAAGAATTCACAAACCCCGAAGAGTCTGAAAGCCACAAACACCATTGAAGAACAGAATGTATTTGGGAAACTGAAGGCAGCAGAATAACACCTTAGAAAAATATAGCTGCTGAAAACGAAGACCCAGGACATCAGCACAACAGAACAGTTTCCATAAACCAAACTATAGGATAGAGAATATGAAATTTGGATTACTTCATAGATAGAGCAGATGAATAAATGCTATCATAACTTTAATGTAAGGAATATAAGTGAGAGAAAACACTAATAAAAAGGCAGTATTTAAAAGAAGTTTTAAAACAGAGTGGATGCCATTAACTGTAACTTTAAACTAACTGAGCTGTAATTTACTTACAACTGGCTCACAGCTGTGTGTGGAATATTACAAATTTTTACTGCTTGAAGCTCCATGGAAAGCATAATGTCTCTGATACCATTATAAAATGACTATAAAATAGGTGATTCTCCATACTTTATAATTGGTAAATGCTATCAAAGCAGATCCATGTATTCATAAGGAAAACACATTTCGCAATTTCAAATTCTACACAACTACACATTATTTCTGAAGCCAACTGCTTCTTAGATTGGGTGCAAAACCTATGCATAGCTATACCTCAACTAATAAAAAAAAGACATACCTACACTTCTTAAGTTCTGTGCCCAGTTTCGGTTTCCCAGTTCAAGACACAGGAATATAGGATGAAGTTCCCCGGAGGGTTACCAAGATGATTAAAGAGCTGGAGCATATAACATATAAAAAGAAACTGAGAGAATACGGTTTGTTTGGCCTTGAGAAGACAATAAAGCTAAGAAGACATTTTATTGCTGTCTATTATAGTGGGAGGGTATAGAGAAGATGAAGCCAGACTGTTCTTGGGGGAGCACAGTAATGCAAAGCGGGGCAATGGACACAAGCTGCAGGGCAGGGTGTTATACCAGACCTGAACAGGTTCCTTCCAACCTAAATTATTCTACAGTCAATGTAACCTCGCTGCCTTCAGCTTACTCCACAGGAAGACCTGGCAGGGCCAGTGGCATTCAGAGAAGTATTCAGGCTGCCCCATACATATGACAAAATAGACTTAAGCATAATGTAAATGCCTCAGCTGCACAAACTCATTCCCTTGCTAGCAAATCAAAAAAGTACTTAGTACCTTCCATCACGTCAAAAGTACTTAGTTTAACCAGTAACCAAAATCTTGCCCTCGGAGTATCTAGTCCAGCTTAAGCCCTGCTGCCAAGCAGACTCAAAGACAAAAATGGCTGAAGTTGACAGAGAAGCTCAGTATAGTCAGTATAGTCTTAACGATTCCTAATGGACACAAATAGCATTGAATTTCATATAATTGATCCTTGTCTCCTGACTGTATATCATGCAATTATACAAAATTGCTCATTATTGTGCAAATACAAACTGAACATTGTAGCAAACTCATCACCTTGGAGATGAAAAGCAACCAAAATATGCAGTGATGAAATGTCAGAGCAAAAAGCCAGAAAAGCATAACTCATGAGTTTGCCTATTTTCTAAGACAAGCCTTTAGAAGTCAATGAAAGCAAAGCAGTTGGAACAGGGGGTGCCAACAAACCCTTTCATTCTTAGCTCAAAGTGGAACTGGATAAATGGCAAAAGTGTAAGGTCCAGAATTTAAAAGTCATTGAAAAAAACTGCACGGATAAATGGAAGCACAGACTGCCAAAGTTAAGTCTGACCTTGCAGAATCTGTCTACTTAACTAAACCTCCAAGCATTTTGCTGAAATCTCACTGTGATTATAATCCCGATCTTCCACAGGAGACAGATTCTTGAATCCCTTTGTTGACCCAGGCCTCATTTCCAACAGTCAAGTCTTTGTTATTCACAACACATGCATCAGCCAGGACTGACATAGTTGACTTCCAGTTTCCAGTGCAACTGTTCACATGTGGCAGTTCAAGACATTTTCATTTGAACAATCAGATGAGTTTCAATGGGGGCCTCAGAGGCAGTGAACACACAGCCACCAGATGCTGTTTAAGAAAAATAAAAAACAAACCCTAATTTTTCACAGTAGACACCTTCATTTCACGTTTCTTTAGGAACAGATTATATATGATATAAACTGTTTCATACCAAAAACCCTGAATGACAGTCAAATTAACTAGTTATTTCCCCAAGGAAAACGTTGGTCTTTTTTACTATCTTGATTGTCTAATGTGTAGCTGGGCACCCACAGTTATAACAGAGCATGTTATCTACTGCTTAAAAAGACAACAGATTTTGAAAAATAGTTTCTGATGTGAAGTTACTAATGTTTTCTCTCTCTGTATCCCTCTAAAAAGATTTCTTTTCAATAACATATTTCTCAGTTCCTTTGCAAATAAATACAGGTGGAAACATGTACACAATCATAAACAAAATAGCAAACGTTCATAAATAAAAATTATACTAATAAAAACAAATTTAAATTATTAATGATCACAGTTTATTTATAGCAGTAGCCTTAGACATACTTTAAGCTTTCTGCTTGATTATTATTGTGGTACTTTATTATTAAAACTGATTACATGCAGTTATTGAGGTTCTTAAAGAACAGTTACTTTCGCAAACAATTGTCGATGCTAAGAAGCTGCATGGAAATGTAAAGCTCCTCCAACTGAAGTATTCCTAAGGAAATCTTTACTGATGTACAGAAGTCGCACAACATGCAATGTTCTCATAACTGAAGATTCATAATTATGATCAAGATGAAGTAATCAAAGGCTGAATAGACAAACAGAAAAGTAAATTTCAATAACAGTTATCAGTGGTTTACTGTCAAGCCCAGACAGTATATCAAATGAGATGACTCAAGGTCCTCTCTGATACATAATAATTTCAAATTTCTGATTGGCCATTTACATGATGAAATGCAAAAACATTCCTAAAATTTATGTATTTGAAAAAGATGTCAGTGTTCACAAACCTAATAAATGATTCAAACTTATGAAGATCACTTAGATGAAATTCAATGAAGAAAAGTTCCACGTATCACCCTGGAAGGAATCAAAAAAACTATAAATGGAAGTTGGGAATAATTTTTCAGTCAGTTATGCTGCACCATGCCAAAATATCAATCAGACATGGGACACCTGCAAAAGAAGTCAAGACTAGTTCTCAGAGCAAGCATCCGATCTGAAACATGGAAGGTATAAACTTTTATTCCATGAAACACCTCGCCTGAAGTGTTGCTTCCAGCTTTTGATCCCACATATCAAGAAAAATATAGCTATACTGCAGAACAACATCGGCAATATGACTGAAAGAAAATGTGCTTTAAAAAAAATGTTGGCTTAATTAGGCTTAAATACAGAAAAGAAAAAACTGAGGAACAATTCAACTGAGTACATTTTCAAAAATGTAAGAAAACATTGCAAATAGGACAGGCTTCATGCAAATCACAGAAATTAATACTGAAGTAAGAAAACAAATGTGTAACTATTAGAAAAGTTAAAAATGGAACACGATATTTAAGCTGGCACCAGAAGTCTCGTTTTTTTACTGGCTGTTAGGGCCAGGTTTAGAATATTTTCAAGAAAATTACTCCAAAATATTATAGTCTCATTCACTGAAGTAGCAATTCTTTCACAGTGCGTCAGAAAACTCCTCTGGCTGCAATCAAACCTGGGGAGAGCAGGAGACGGGGGGAAGAAAAGGAGTTCACTTTTCAACATTCTCCGACCCAGCCCACTGCATGGCTGCACAAATCACAGAATAATTTATATTGAAAGGCAATTCCAGAGCCACTGTCCAACCCTGTGCTCAAAGCACAGAAAATATTGAAATTGTATGGGGCTGTTCAAGGCCTTGACCAGAATTTTTCAGTAGCTTCAAAGACAACCATTTTACAGACCTTCAGTCAACCTGTTCTGCTATTTGAGCACCCTCACGGTGAAAAGTATTTTTCCTAGTACCTAACCAGAATTTACCTGGCTGCAACTTGCTACAGTTACCTTGTGATATGCCTTGCTTGAAGCGTCAGATGTACCTTATTGACTGCTGCAACTCTTGGGCTTTGAGAAGGTTGCCCCTGGAGGTGCATCAGCTTTCCTGGACCCTGTGCTCCTGAGGGCAGCCTCCTGTGCAGTCCTGCCTATCAGATCCCCAAAGTTTCCTCTCCTAAAGTCCAGAGTCATTACCTTGCTACTTGCGTTCCTTACTTTCCTCAGAATATTAAACTCCACCATCTCAGAGCGACTAGATTACTAGGCTAGCAAGCCTGCTGGCAAAGATGTTCTTACCTTCAGGAGGGTGACAAGAGGCATTCAGAGCAAGAGGACAGAGAAAGACTGTTCCTTAAGCAGCAGCAAAAGTTATGACAAACTAAAATAGTTATAAAACTGAAGCATAAATAACTTCTTGATGCTACCCCTAGCCAAACCTTTCTATGCTTCCTATGAAAAATCCCTTCTGCCATCTGAACTTTGATAAATCCTTACTTATTCTCCTAAAAGTGAGGATCACCTGCATGTGACCAAATTCTCTGAAATAATTCTGAAAATATTTGAATTTCTGAAGTCAAAATGTAGATGACACAAATCAATGGAATACTTTGAAGAATGATCATCTATGGTGGGTCTAACATAGAATGTGTAAATACCACAAAGAGAAGTTTAACGTGCCCTTCATCTTCCACATGGGTAACATGACATTTTTAACTCAAGATTTTGAGGAAGTCAAGTACAAAGTATCAGTAAAAAGACTAAAATATTAAAGCACTCAGCAACAGACAGCGCACTCTAGAAACTTCAGAGGACACTTAGCACAGATTCCTTGATCCACGAGTCAGAATGCATAAGTCTCTGAAGAAAATATAAACCTTATCTAAAAATATTTAGGAAATATGAAGAAAAGCATAATTTGAAAATATCAGCCACCTTAATACCACATGTGCTCCGTCTGTTCAAATCCTGCGTTAAAACAAACCCCAGTTGTTAAGCTAATACCAGATGCCACCTAACAGATGCTAAAAAACAAGACAGCATGTTCTTAATTTAAATGATCTCAATACACCTATAATCTCAAAGCTATACTAAATTACATTACTCCAGAATTTTTCTTAATTGAAATGGCATGGCGGTAAGCCTTCTCATAAGAAGGTCTGTTTTCCTAATAATTTTCGTTCTATCAAAAATGTACAAAGGCTGAATTGAATAATATGCTGCCTCCTACTTTCAGCCCTCCAAAAGTAGATGAAAATTGATCAAGTTTTACAATACTTTGACAAATGAAACACTGAAAATCTCATCACTTGAAACACTGAATATTTCAATGGATAAAGCCATGAAAAATGGACTTCCCATACTGGAAAATACTTCTGGTGCTCCTCAAGAAAACTTGAAATCCTCATCCTTTGTGAACTATATTTGGCCCTCACAGGGGTTTCCTGAAACTAACTTTTCACTGCAGTCAATGCAATCCACGCACTTGAAGCCTTTGTTTATGGTTCCATGTGGTATCAACCAATACAGTGAGAACTTAAGGAACTGCAAGGTAAATAACATAGCCCTTCCCTTGTAAACTATAAGATTACTTATAACAAAATTGCCTGAACTGTGTCCTCTAAAATACACATTCCTCTTCTCATGCATATACTTAGCAGAGAAAGGGTAGCTGGAGAGCTCAGAGATGGCAGACACCAAAGAGATCACTTGGTCTTACCATCCAAAAGACTTTCCCAAAAATGCCTTCTCTAAGTAAGAAATATAAGCAACTATATCCCCCTGTATCTTTGCAAATACTTTTTATCTCTTGGCTGCATTTAGGCTGGCTTCTGAAGGAAAGCAAGGCTTATGCGGTTAAGCTATGCATCCATTTCTCCATGTGTCTGTCCATCAGTATGTCTGAAATAAACTCTGCTGGCCAGTGTCAAATTACTCTGGTGGGAGGACAGATGTCTCAGAAACAAAGTTCCTCAAACTTTGCAGCAGTGAGAGATTTTTTTTTTTTACTGGTTCACATCTAAATGCAGCTGTAAGAAGTAAAAGGATGAGAAAGACTGACTCTAGTAGGGCTGTGAAATCTGGAAAACAAGGTACACGTTTCATCAAGAATTTTTAAGCACATGTGCAATTTTTTGCCTCTCATTAGAATAGTTTTAGTTCTAGGAACAAAGAGAACATTCATAACAGATCCTAAAAGCACAGAAACTAACGCTTGCACTGGCTTTAACACACAGAATTCAGGCACTGTTCTATTGGTTTTCTAAGGTACTGACTTATATGTCAGCCATGATACTTTTGGTATCAAAACTGGGTTTAAATACAGAACACAATGGATGTAAACAGTGTTGCTCAGCAACAGGAAGCAAAGGGATGTATTTTTACACCCCAACAAAATTATTACAACTATGCATTCAATTCCAGTGTAACAATTCAACTATGCTATCAAAGAATATTTATATCTTTCCATACCACAGAAATTTTCTGAGTGAGTTCTGGTTAAATATTGACATTTCTGCATAAACGTAACTCTTCCTGTAATCTTGCTTAGGGAGCCTGGGCAGAACCAGGTACTAAGAATCTCATTTACGTCTCAAATCTTGCCTTTGACAAATCCTGTGCAGTTAATTTAATAATTAGTAATGAAAAATAACTTCAGATCACTAGATAAAAATACAATTAAAAGTACAAAAAGATGAACCACGATTTGATTGCCACTCTTCTCTCATTTCCTGCCACCCACTATCACGCGAATTTGAGGATGATCTCAGTGAAAAATATAAATCTCCTGGAAGATGCTGAGTATCAACACATGGCTTGGGGGGCTGTTGGCTGCACAGAACATTTCCCTGATGAAAATCATGAAAGAGTGTATTTTTGGCAATCTAAGCACAGGATTTTTTATGGAAATCATTACATTTACAGAAACACCATTGGTTTAACTCTAAATTGAATGCAATTTCTTATTAGTAATCATAAGGCAGTATTTACTGCATATAGAATGATTATGCAGGTTTTATGTTTTGAAAATTCATCACACAAGTCCTTTCTAACCCTTAAAAAGGATACCCACATTAGATATATTACTAAATCTGTAAAGAGGACTTGGAAATAAATTATTCTAATATGTTCTGATTTGTTTAAATTTAATTAAATATATAAAAACTGTCTAAATCCAGCTTCATGTATTTCTTCATGCTTCAGTTACTCAGTGTGTGGGAGAACAGAAAAATTTGACCCTCTAAAACTACTACTCATCAATCTTAACTACACTTCCTCAGTTTCCTACAAGTTGGGAGAAACACACAGGGTTTGTGGCAGGCTCAATGACTCAGAAAAAGCCGTTATAGTAAGACCCAAGCATCGTCTATATAATATACAGCACAATTAACCTTAAACAGTCTATAATTATGATAAGCTTCATAGTTCTAATTACTTTTCTTTTCAGTAACACTGACATAAAGTGAGTTGAATTATAAAATAAAATGTGTCATAGGGCATCTATTTATATATTTTTAAAGCAAGTATTTATGAAAGGATATAATTTTCCAGCAAATATCCAGCTTGCTGTTAATCTCCAGACCTTTTGCTTGTTGCCTTTCTTCTTCCAGCTGCTTTGCATTTGCAAACTGTGTCCCATCAGTAGGAGATTCTGGGAAGCTCTCAAAGTTGAACTTGTCAACTTGGATAGCCATCCTGTGGCAAAGGGAGAAGAAAGAGGAAGAAAACAGGATTTTTACTAAGACAACTTTACAGATATTACTTCTGCAGAAAATGCAGACCAATGCGAAACCAAGCACTACAATATTAGTATATTTGTTTCAGCGGCATCTAGTCTGTATACTAATGATATAGAAGCCATATGATTTATGCTCCTGAAAGCAGAAGTCTAAGCCTATTAGAGATGGTAACATTTTTTACAAATCATCAGTCAACATCTTAACGCCTTTGCGAGTGGTACACAAGGTATCTGTTTTGCAGTTGCAACTAGTTGACCTTATTGTGGTTCCGCAGAGGTTCATCTGCCCTCACCCTTGGTACGTCAAAGCTCCTGGCGTGCTTAAGACTTGCTGAAAAAAAGCAACAAGACTGGGCCAAGTGCTGATGAACATACTATTTAAAGTTTATTAACCCCAACCTATACACAAGTGAAGCAAAATCGTATATACAAAAGTGTCTCCTGAAGTGAACAGTAACACACGTAGAAAGCCATATGCACTTCATCGGTTGTACAAGCCAACTTCCTAATTTTTTGTTTAAAAATTTCCTTACAAAACTCAGGAAGGAAAGACAAAATAAACACAGTACTAGGGCCTAAATGTGGCCCTTGTCATTTTCTTGAAGAAGATCTTCCATCTTGCTTAATGTACCTTCATGAATTGCAGGCAATATTAATTTCAATATCATAATTCATTGGTAGTAAATGGTTAAATAACTGCTTTATTAAATGTACAGTAAGGCAT
The DNA here is from genome assembly GCF_963921805.1 of Phalacrocorax carbo. Taxonomy (NCBI): domain Eukaryota; kingdom Metazoa; phylum Chordata; class Aves; order Suliformes; family Phalacrocoracidae; genus Phalacrocorax; species Phalacrocorax carbo. The sequence continues at coordinate 5,455,631 of NC_087514.1, read as the reverse complement.
AAAACAAATTAAACATATTAGGCTATAATACATACTAAATACTTATATGTTAAACTAGAAACACTAATCGAATATAAAAGGGAATTTAGACCAGCTCTCATCACATGAAATGTGGTTATAGCAGATCTAATATACTGTGCTGCCAAAACAGCTTTAATTTCCCAAATCGTCTGAAATAGAAAAATAATTAGGGAAGAATTAAAATACATTGCACTTGAGATGACTTTGCACTTAAGGAAAACAGAAGACCAAGCAACAGCTTTGAAAACCATTCATGATGAAATACACCTACAATGTAAGACGGGGTATGGGAAGGGCATTTCACAAAACCACAGGATCGCTATTATTCCTTTATCTATTTCTACATAATCAAGAGGGAAACATATTCTATAAATGTTGCTAAAAGGAAAATACTAGTAACAAAAGTCAACAAGAAAGGGCTTTGAAATCCCCCCAGAACAGAAGAGATTTTCTATAATTAGCATTAATTTAAGAGAATCTTGACCCTAAAAGAAACCGGGAGAAAATACACGGCAATTACAAGAGCAAGGAATAATCTAGAGCCTATGAAGTTTACTGTGGAAAGATGAATTCAAACAGGCTCATCGTGCTTCACCCTGAGCACAAACTGACATCTCAGGAGAAGCTGCTAATGTTCAAGACTACCTTCATCATTAAAAAGTACAAATACAGCACTGAGACAGAGGTGGCACAATTACTGTTCCTATAAGCCACCTCTTCTGCAGCTTTGCTGATCTTCACATTTAAAAATCAAAAAAGGCAGAGGAATTAATCTATTCCTCTCTAAGGGGTGTTTTTGTTTTGGGTATTTTTCTACAGCAAGAAATCATTAGGAGTTCTTCATTAGCATGCAAAGACCATCTAGTGCTGGGCATATAAAAAAGCTAACATGAGCTACAAAAGTGTATCACAGTAACTGCCGGATCAAGCAGAAATAGAGAATGTCATGACAAACACATAGATACAATCGATAGAGCGGATTTAAAAAAAATATATCAGGTCTGAAACTATGACTAGCAACATCAACTCTTACTGGCATTGAAGTATGATTCGATTCTGCAAATGCCAGTTGAGTGTCCCAGATTTTGCATGGGCAATGCATGTGGAAGACAGAGATGCAACTGGAAGATTACAAATCAGTTTTGCCTTTGTTTCTGAGATTACTTCATCACTCTGCGCTACACGAGCAGATGCAAACCCAGTACTTGATTTCTATTACATACACATCACTGCTTAAATTCTCACATAAATACTCGCAGTTAGTTACCTATAGTCATATTTCAACAACAAATTATCTTAGTTCCAAACAGTCAAACGTACTTAGAATCTGCCTCCCAACAGACCTGGAGAACAGCTCTCATCTAATTCTTGTGCACGCTTTTCTAAGTGAATGATATATTAGAAAAACATTCCTGACTAATTGAGGGCATTCAGATTGCAGTCTTCTGTTAATGGATCATTACTGGCAATACAGTAATTTTTTTCCTGGAAATTAAATATGCATGTAAGCACTTTTTCCCCCAATACTCTACAATAAATCCACATCAGCTTCAGGAATACGGCCTAGATTACTCTTAACAACAGTTCATTGTCCAGCTCTGTTTGAAATAACTTTTATTAAGCTCTAAGCAATGAAAAACTCTAGTAAATAGGACTCCTAGGACTCAGACCCTCTATTAATTTTTCAGATTTTTTAACCATGGTTTTATTTATACTGTGTATAGTGTGTTTAGCACAGTGACACCTCATGTCACATGAGAAGATGCAAAACCACCCCCAACAACATACTTGCCAACCAGAAAGTGAAGGCGTCCGAGTAAAAGAGAACTATGGCAAGAAAAGTATCACACAAAACAATATTACGAATACAGCTGTAGGCAGAATATATGAAAGCAAAAAACAGAGATAAAATAATTTTTTTCAAGACTAGAGTTACACTCGAGGTACAGCACGACAAAATAAAATCCTAGCCTTTTTTCTTAAACATATATGCATTTTATCATCAGTATTCTGCTTCCTCTTGTGCTAAAAATATTCATATCAAGTCTTGTCTCTGCATTTTTTATCAATAATGTTTCTTTAGTATTTATTCCTCAGCCTATGGAACGTGCAGTAAATTGGAAGGCTTCACACAAAAACCAACCCACAAATAAATACCATAACCTAAATCAGTCACTCAGCCTTAAAAATTTACCCCTACACAAACACAGCTTCTTCGCTTCACTTTTAATATGGTGATTTCTCCCATCTCAAAAGACGCGTTTCACCAGTGAGGTATTAACCAACGGACATATAATTCCCGAAGCCCATTGACTGAAGGAGAAAATAGATAAGCTGCACACTGGGTTAAAATCACCAACTGAAAAAAAGGATTTTTTGGTTTTTAAGTCATCTGTACAGACCACGTGGGCTTTATCCTAAAAGAAGCAGAAGGCAGTGAAAGGCAACCTCTTGAGCATCACTCAACTTTGTCACTCTGCTGTGCATCAAAATAATGAAACTGAAATGCAGTTTAGCCGTAAAAGTCTTTCTCCACTTCTTCCCACAGTTACTTTACAACCTGTGCCTCTTGTCAAGAGTTCTCTGCACTTCTCTCACCAAATTTGTCCTTGTTTGTTACAATATACAAGGATCTATAGAATCTATACAGAAAGAAGTAAAAAAAAAAGTCAATTCAGACTGAAACAGGCATTCCGTTTCTTACAAACGGCTAAGGATGGCTCACGTTGTGCAAGGGTAACTGTGCACACAGTACCTTGCCCTTCACAGTAATTACATATCAGGGAAAACACAAAAGATCTTAAAACTCAAAAGTTTAAACATATACTTGCTCCAGGAAAAGGGACTAGAATTTCATTTTAACCTTCTGTGCCTCGTGGGTAGCTATCCAAATTTCCTACGAGGAGAGTTTTCAATAAATCATGAGATATTTGTATAAAAACACTGCATTATGTAAAAATATTAAATAGCCAATCCTGCAAATGCAAAGCAGGTTTTATTTCTCTCTGGCTAACCTTCCTTGTGTGGGAGGAGGGATAAAGTAACAAGTTTTCATGAATAATGAAACAATCGTGTTTTGAAACTACTGGGTTTTGTCATGAAACGAGCCCAAGCCGTTGTGACAGCTACTCAGACAACCAAGCATCGTTACAGGGATGCAAATTATCCAAATACAAATTAAGTGAATAAAGAGGAAAAGGTCAGCTCATTGGCAATGCTGATGATATGCCTGCACGGTATCATCTCACGTCACATGTCAGGATGACTTACAGGGGAAGAAAATGACAAACCTTCTGATGGAGCAGCAGACATTTCAATGACAGTTATCTAAAGTCCTATTAAAGTAACAGTACAGAACTATTAAATACACCAGATAGTTCATTTCATTTCACCACTTCTCATAAAATGGGCTTCGACTTGACTGGGAATAGTACTCTGTCCTGACAACAAAATACACAACAGAAAGGCCTTCGTATCAAGAAAAAAAAAACAAACTGTAAATGGCATCGTGACTAGTCCTGAGCGAGGGCCCTGCACATCCCTCTTTCCTAAAGCAGTGCCAGCTAAACTTAAGCAACACCAACGGTTTCACAGAACTGGCAAGTAGCAGATAAAATTAATAGGTGAAGAATTCAGTAAGGGAGTATTGCCTGTAGTGTTATAAACCCCTGCCTCCTGCTCCGTGCCCTCGTTCCTGGCAGGAGAGCGGGCAGGTCCCAGGCGTACCCTCTCCCTCAGTGATGCATCTCAGCTCTTTTGATGTCCTCATCTCTTATTAGAGGATGAATCTATCAAGTGAAATTAAATATGTCACAGTCACCAAATAAAACAGGGTTAAAAGCAGGCATGGTATTAAAAGAAAAGCAGCAATCTGGTTAACATAACTAGATTTCATCTTTCATTAAGTAAATAAAATACTGCTGCTTAGGTTGGAAGAATAAAATCTAGAGATAGTCCTTATTCAATTATCTTTAGGAAGAAACAATGTAACAGGAACACAAAAGCTCTTCCTCATGGCTAACTACCTATTTAAGTACTATCATCCACAGATGAGTTTGCAAGCTGTTTCCATAATGAAGCTGAAAGGAGGCAGTTGGAGACTTTATTCAATATTATGCTTCCTGTTCATCCTCCTTTTTTATATAAAGTAGACAGTGGGGACACAGAGCCAGACTGTATTACTACTACTTATGTAAAATGCTCATGTATATGAATAGTCCCTGTATAGTCAATGACTTTACATTTCAGGAAAAGCTAGAAGTGAGGATGATACTCTTGTTCTCACTTTCACAAGGAAAAAAAAAATGCATAAGACAAGCCTACTTAAAAAAAGAAACTTCACCTGACTCTACCATTGTGCAGTCTCAGTAATAATGTTTTTATAACGTCATGGCTGAACGTGAGCCAGCAGTGTGCCCAGGTGGCCAAGAAGGCCAATGGCATCCTGGCTTGTATCAGGAATAGTGTGGCCAGCAGGAGCAGGGCAGGGATCGTGCCCCTGTGCTCGGCACTGCTGAGGCCGCACCTCAAGTGCTGTGTGCAGTCTTGGGCCCCTCAGGACAAGAAGCACATAGAGGTGCTGCAGCGTGTCCAGAGAAGGGCAGCGAAGCTGGTGAAGGGTCTGGAGAACAAGTCTGATGAGGAGCGGCTGAGGGAGCTGGGGTTGTTTAGCCTGGAGAAGAGGAGGCTGAGGGGAGACCTTATCACTCTCTACAACTCATTGAAAGGATCTTGTAGTGAGGTGGGGGTTGGTCTCTTCTCTCAAGTCATTAGCAATAGGACGAGAGGAAATGGCCTCAAGCTGCATCAGGGGAGGTTTAGATTGGATATTAGGAAAAATGTCTTCACTGCAAGAGTGGTGAGGCATTGGAACAGGCTGCCCAGAGAGGTGGTGGAGTCACCATCCCTGAAAGTATTTAAAAGAAGGGTAGACGTGGTACTTGAGGATATGGTTTAGTGGTGGACTTGGCAGTGATAGGTTGGCGGTTGGACTTGATGATCTTAAGGGTCTTTTCCAACCTGAATGATTCTATGATTCTATGTTTCAGGTACACATAATTCTACCCTAAATACAAGTGCTGCAACTGATATAAAAAACGGTAGAGTAGTGACACTCCAGTGCATAATAATGTATAAGCAAAGACAGACCTAAAGAATCAAATCGCTTGCGGATGAATACATATATATCACTCAATGAAAATGAGAAAGTAATCCAAACTAACATATACCTTGTGTTTACTTCTAATTATTTCACTGCTTTAGAAGTGCAGTCTATGTTTCATTGACCTCAATAAAATACATCTATAAAAATAACTTTCTCAAGTGACCCGTAAGTAATGGTGTCTCCTCCTGACCTCAAACAGACTTCATAAAGGATTGCTTTAATACCTGAACTGTGCAGAGCAAAAGATAAATTATTCCGTTAATCTCAAAAAGGTCAATTAAATGAAAAAAATTTGCATTAAGAACTTAATTATTTATTTAAAATAATTGAAGAAGAGATAAAAGTCAAAGGAGAGTGCTGAACTCTGTAAAATTCAATATTTTACACTTATCTGATCCACAACATTTCAGACGGTAAAAAGTTAAAGCAGAAGAGAATAGTTCCACTGTATATAACATAATATTTGAAAATGGAGCAGTGCTAAGAGATATTTAGCTACATAAATCCTCTGTTTAAATGAGATTATACTACGCATGCTGAGAATCTGGCTTTTTAATTCCTAATGCCAAATCTGAAACCCATGAACTGGAAATGAAGAGGCCTAACAGTTAACTTCAACTTGCATCTTTTTTCACTTGTCCATTTACAGAATTTGGACTTCTATGGCAAACACCATGCAGCAAAACTACTTAATGAAATACTAGATTTAAAATAATAATAATAATGGTAATAGCTTACTCTATAAATACACAAACTTCCATAGGGTGCACGAAGAGAGTAATAAGCCATAGACATTCACTCCATTAGGAAATCTAGAAAAGCATAAGCACGATAATACTTGGAAGACTGAGTTGAATATCCTCCCTTTATTTCTCACAGCTGAATTACAAATGGATTGTCATCCGATCAGTATCCAAAATGAAGCCATACTGTATCTCCTACCTCTCTCTCAGTGGAATATTAATAATCAGAAAAATAAATTTCAAAAGGTATATTTTCATATTCAGTACTGTTTTATATGGCAGAAAGTTCAAAAGAAAACATAGGTAAATTAAAAACATTAATTTACATTGCACTTGCTTGTTGTCTTCTTTATATACAAAAATAACATTTGCCCTTTTTCCCAGAGCACTGCAGTAAAAGTTAAAAGCTCACTTTGAGAAGATTTACTGTGATAACCTAATTCTTTTCCAAGTCATTGTTTTCCCAGTTTCCCTTCCTAGATGTGTACCTCGTATACTTCTATCACATGTGTGATCTTCACATTTTCAGGATTTCTTAAAAAAGCAATAGCTGTTGAGAGTGCCCCTTGGTTAGTTCCTTGAGGAGTCTTGTATTCAAGTTCACCCAGTCCATGGACTTTAAAATGTGTGTTTTGCCACAGCCTCATCATTCTTTTGGTATATAAAGCAGTCATGCAGACTTTATTACAGATTCTCAAGTCCTAGAAGCAAGTTTTGTGAGTGACTCTACTGAGTTCACGTGGCAAGGTTTTGGTAGCACAGGGCTACAGGGCGGCTTCGGTGAGAAGCTCCTAGAAGCTTCCCCTATGTCCATTAGAGCCAATGCCAGCCGGCTCAAGATGGGCCCACCACTGCCCAAAGCCAAGCCCATCAGCGATGGTGGTAGCACCTCTGGGATAACTTATTTAAGAAGGGGAAAAACTGCTGGGCAACAGCAGCCAGAGAGAGGGGTGAGAATATGTGAGAGACACAACCCTGCAGACACCAAGGTCAGTGAAGGAGGGGGAGGAGGTGCTCCAGGTGCCAGAGCAGAGATTCTCCTGCAGCCTGTGGTGAAGGGACCAGCCGTGGAAGGGACCAACACTAGAGCAGTTCATGAAGAACTGAAGCCCATGGGAAGGACCCACACTGGAAAAGTTCATGGAGGACTGTCTCCTTTGGGAGGGACCCCATGCTGGAGCAGGGGAAGAGCCTGAGGAGTCCTCCCCCTGAGGAGGAAGGAGCAGCACACACCTGTGATGAACTGACCCCAACCCCTATTCCCTGTCCCCTTCACCACACTGACGAGAAGGAGGCAAAGAATTCAGGAGTGAAATTGAGCCCAGGAATAGGAGAGGAGTGGGACGAAGATGTTTTCGTTTTTCTTTCTCATTATCCTGCTTTGATTTGATTGGTAGTAAATTAATTTTCTTGAAGCCGAGTCTGTTCTGCCCATGATGGTAATCGCTGAATGATCTCCCTGTCCTTATCTCAACCCACGAGCCTTTTGTAGTATTTTTCTCCCTCTCACCAGCTGACAGGAGTGATGGAGCAGCTTTGGTGGGCACCTGACATCCAGCCAAGGTCAACCCACCAAGTGACACCATACTTGAACTAGCCTGTGAAAGAATAAAGTTGGAGGAGAACCAGGACATAATCAGTTTAAGAAACCAAAGCACCAGTACAACAGTGAACACCTCCCACTGTAGCAATGTGGTCCATGAGTTTTGACCTACAGAGCTTATTTTATAACTACTACCAGGAATAATGTTCACAACCATGAGTGGGGGCACAAGGAGCTTTAATCATGTTCCATAAATCTTAGCTCCCAGTGAGGAAGCTTCTCCTGAGGTGTACAGGTTCCACAGCAGTCAACTGCTCAGCACTATTAAGTAAAATTATACACATCTCACCCACATGCAGACATACACAAAATTTTCACCTAAACAATATTTTTCTCAAAAACACCATGTGCATATGAAGTTTATTAAGTTCTTCCATTCTTCCTCCACCAATAAGACCTAAACATGTGTTTAGAAGTCTGCTCAGAAACAAGCTATTTTCAGAAAACAAACTCTCCCACTGAGCAGTGCAGCAGCCTGAAAGACCATGTTGGCCTTACCAGTTCTCTTAGTTCTCTTCAACTGTTGTATCCTAAATGAACGTTAATGTGATAGCCTCAAAGCACCTCCCCCCTGCCCAGGAAATAATGGTTAACAAACCAAGGCGTTGCTTCTATTGCTAATTATACTCAGGCTTTAGCAGCCCTGGATCCAACTTCAGCAATACGCGGAGCTAGGACTGTCTCTTCTTGTATCTCATCATGTTTATATTGATTTACATTTTGCCCCACAGATTGCTGTGTTGCATTAGTTGTCTGCTTTGCCTGATTAGTATACCAGAAAATGAGCGCTGCTCTAAAATACTTTGCTATTTTAGGCAAAACTCAACTGCTGTAGCTTCCCAATTGGAAATTTCTGTATCTTATCAAATAACTGTCCTACCAGTTGCTCTCTTATTCAATGAGCCGTGAGCTCAAGCTCCTATGGGAAAGGGCAGTAAAAGCGAATGGCAAGGAGCCTTAGGTCTGAACATTACAGCTAGAAAATCAGTATTTATTTAATTATTAATATGGAAAAATACTCATTTTGGAGCAGTTGCCTGCCGCATTAACCTACCTCAGTCAATCAGGATGGTCTAGACCACACGTTATACGCGGACAATCGATCGCGCAGCCCTGTTTGCACGCCTGCCTAATGTCCAGGCAGCAACACAACCATCTTCAAAGAACCAAAACAAATTTTAAAAAAACATCAAAATCCAACTAGATCAAAGGGCTTTTGAGCCTTCTTTCCTATGGTTCAGAAATAGTTTGAACATAGTAGTTTGAATTTTAGAAAGGAAAATTTCACCCGTGAGCAAAGTCACGCTTAGGAAGCTTTCACAGAATATGCAGCTCATGTAAAAGAACTCACAGGTAAAACCAGGATTTTCGGTGCTACTAATAAAACAACATTTCTTATCATTTTCATATACTTAAATTTCTTATATGAGAATGCATTGGAGGAATTGGAGGGAAGGAGGATTACAAATACTACAAGTTATATGCAGTCAACTAATGGTGTCCGAGATAAAGACGCTTTGGCTTTGATAGAGTTCCAGAGCACCCTTGGTATCATGGCAAGGACAAAGCCCCCAGCTGAGGAACAATTTAAAACAAAACCCCCAAATTATGACCTTTCCACTAAAAGTACACACTGAAGGTATTATTTTAACTATACTACTGAACTTTTTCAAAATTTTCATGCTTATTAAGAGAAAGTTTTCTTCTTAAAATGAGAAATACCCTGAAAGGATTAAGGAGTGCTGTAATTTTTCATTTAAGTAGTTCACTCATGTCTACTTGAAATAATGCTGTAAAAATGTCTAGCTTTAAAAATATATGTTTTAGCTTAATCCTTTCAGTGCTTCCTAAACTGAGAAAATTATTTCAAGTAAAAATGCAACTTGTTATTATTGAGAAACCTTGGTAATGTTTTAAAATATGTACATGTTGAAGGTGGGTTTTTTTCAGCATTTCTTTTTAATCTAGAAATTGAAAAAGTCTTTTCATTCATCTAAATCAAGATTTTATGAACTAAAAAAAATTCTAATCAAAATTCTGTGAATCTCTCTTTCTTTGTAGCATTCCTTTATAGATAATAAAAGCTCAGAAGATGATGCTATCCAAATTTCTGCAAGACAATTTTTCCTTTAAAAAAATGTAAGCTGCAAGGTAAAATCCAAAGGCACCAAAATGGAAAATAATTATTTGAGATGTCTTGTATGAAAATTTCATACACTTTCCACTCATTGACTAGATTTTGCTGACTATAATAAAAACATACGTAGGCATATCTAGACTTAGGCATCCATTTCCAATTGAATCCCAGCTTAGGAATCAGTCTTATTCTCCACCTTTACAGGGGGGGAAATCAACATATTTTCACTTCCAGAGTTGAAATTCATTTGCGTATAGATCACCAACTTTCTTTTTTAAAAAAAGTCCCACCTCGTTCCCAGTTCCTGCAAAGAAGCCAAAAGCCCCCAAAAAATACAGAGAGGGGCACACATACCCAAACACACACACAGTGTTAGGTCAATTTAACAGTTTACCAAAACAACAGCAATAAAAAAATTCTTTCCCATCCACAAAGAACAATTTAATGTAGCAAATCCCAGAGTCAGATCATCCCAAAATGATAAGCCAGTGCTATCAGGTACCAGGTATATTGCACCCCAGAATTGTGCAGCAGCTTTAGAAACCTTCCCATTCACAGCTGAGAGGCCCCCATGCTGCCAGTGTGCTAATTTGCTGAGTTATTCAATTATACAGGTATAAATGGATTACCATGTTAATATCAAAACCTGGAAGCATATATTATTAAGATTGGATTTCTATATCCTATACTAAGCAAATAATACTGTAAATATACTAAGCAAAGATTACACAGTCTGCTTTTTTCTGAAACTAGGTTTTTTATACAAAATGTTTCCCTTTTATTGCTTACTGTTCTCCATTTCTTTTCTTCCATACAACTAAAAAAGAGACGCCATCAAGCAGTAAATCGAGGATTAAAGCTGCAGAGATTTTTTTACTCCCATTTATTCCCATTGAGCCTCCCTCAGGGATATACAAATTGGAAATTGTTAAATTATCATCTAATAGGCAGAAACAACGTAGGCGAGACCAATTAAGTAAAAAGCAGAAAGTTCTATTACACATGTAATTAAATGAAATTCTTTGACTAGACTACATTAGACTCATTCCCCAAAAAGGACAGAACTTGACTTTAATCAGCACACGACACATTGTATGACATGTCGATAAAATAGTACATTAAGAGGTTTGATATTACTAAAAAGAGCAGTTTTGTTAATTGTAAATCAGGTTACTTCCAGGTGGTAGGAAATAGGCTAAATAGCAGCATTCCCTCCTATATACACAAGGCTCTAATGACACATAATTGAGTACAAAGTCATAAAAGAGTAGTTTTCCTTTTTTTTTTTAGCTGTAATATCCTTCAAATAGGTACCTACACACATTTTTTTGACTATTCTCTTACAGAAATCCATACATTATCACGGAACGCAGGAAATCATTAAATCAAATCACCACCTTAATCACCAACTGTAATGTGAGTGACAATAACCAGGGATAATTTGGGCTTGTAATCACGAACATCATCAAAACGAATAATGCAGCGAGGGAAAAAAAATGCAATGCCAAAAATTCTCTTTTACAAGCTCACGGGCTCTTCATCCCTAGCCATTCTCAGCACTGAGGCAAACTCTTGTACATTACAGGCACCAGCTCAGCAGTGCCCGGAGCCCCATCCTCGTGCCACTGCACGGCACCTTTGGGCCAGCCCTTGGCAGCCTCTTCAGGAGCTGGAACGCGGGCTGGGATGAAAACATACTCCAAAAGGCAGATACAAGGAACTCTCCTGGGCTACAGAAGCCAGAGGAGGAGGAGAAAGAACACTTACCTCTCCTTTCTGAAAATTGTCTAAACTTATCAAAATGTAAGGCATCTTCACGCCATTTTGAGAATAAAACAACAGGATTTAGTTCAACCAGTAACTGTTTACCAAACTGATAATCAGAATAGCAGATATGGATTAACAGCTCTAAGTGCAAGTTGCATTTTGGAACTAAATTAATTCTGCAATTTTTCTGCAAACGAGGAGGTAAACAGTTTCACAGACCTGGGACAACCTCTCAGCCCTAAGCCTAATCATCATTTTCCTTCAAGTAATTCCCAATAACCCACATTTACCTATCCCTTTTTATGTTATATTTCTTCAGACAAAACCATTTCGACAGCAAATCTGTGACCTTCTACCTCAAGAAAGTTCCTATCCATTGGAAAACATTTGCCAAGCAGACTTAGAAACCCTGGTTAAACCATTATCATTATTTCAGTATTGGAAATATCACTTTATTGTTTCTGTCATACACGTACACAAACTAAAATGGAAGACTTGGAAAGGAAATCAAGTGATTTGCTTTCTCAGTTGAACACTATGGAAATGCAGAAAATGGAAAAGCCACATGGTTTAAATCCCCTTAGGAAAAAAATATCAAAAAAATATATCAAAAAAACCAAACAGCTTACTTTTAAAAATGCTTAATCTTTTAAAATGGTAATGATTTGTATAAATCAGTTCTTGTGCACAAAGGGATCAAAACTACGTGAATTTGTGTGGTTGACAGATGCGCTGAGAACAGCAAGAGGCAATAGGAAAGACAAAACCCAGGGCTTGTTTTGGTGAGCGTGTTTTCAGGACAAGTAGTACAGACATAACCAACTGTCTAATGTCACTGTGTGCTTGAAAATATCATTGTACAGGAGTCCAGCCTGCACAGCCTCTCAGATAACGCCAGATAAAAGACAAGAAGGTCTCCTTGAGAATTACAGATGGCCTGTTCTTTCCAGAAAAGGAGACCTAATAGCAAAATACAAGAGAAATACACAAAAGAAGTTGACTTGTACACACATAGAACAGCCTGGGAAACAAACAATAAGGAGTACTGACGTAAGAATATTCCTCATCTAGATTTAAATTCCACAATTAAAGCCTGTGTATATGTACTTATTGCCTGATGTCACCATTTTATCAGCGCTCACTAATCACTCCATAGCTTACTGTCATGACTGAACCCCAGCCAGCAACTAGGGACCACACAGCCGCTCGCTCACTCCCCCACACCAGGATGGGGGGGAAGAGAATCGGAAGGGTAAAAGTGAGAAAACTCATGGGCTGAGATAAGAACCATTTAATAATTGAAATATAACAATAGTAATAAGGAAAAGGGAATGGGAAAAGGAAAAAGGGAAAAGGGGAAAAGGGAAAAAGGAAAAAGGAAAATAAAACAAGACAATAAAAAAAGTAATGCAAATGAAAACAACTGCTCACCACCAGCCGACTGATGCCCAGCCAGTCCCTGCGCAGCACCCCCCCGCCAACCCTCCCCCTAGTTTATCGCTGAGCATGACGTCATATAGTGTGGAATATCCCCTGGGTCAGCTGGGGTCAGCTGTCCCAGCCGTGTCCCCTCCCAGCTCCTTGTGCACCCCCAGCCCGCTCACTGGTGGGGTGGGGTGAGAGGCAGAAAAGGCCTTGACTGTGTGTAAGCCCTGCTCAGCAGTAACAAACACACCCCTGTATTATCAACACTGGTTTCTCCACAAATCCAAAACACAGACCCATGCTAGATACTGTGAATAAAATTAACTCTATCCCAGACAAACCCAGCACACTCACTTTCATTAAATTCTCCATTTCATATTAAAGAGGTCATGACTCTGAATATTCTTGAGTCTTCTCCTACTCAAGTCCCTGTGTGTTCAGAAGGAAAATAAGTGACAGCTGAAATAAACCACTAGTGATGCTCGTCTTAAGATATGCTTTCCACCAATATATCAAGGGGAAAAAAGGAAATATTGGTAAAGCACAATAATCTATTATGCCTGACACCGCTTGGCATGGCAGTGTTGCTGTAGGATGAGACGGGGTAAAGGCTGCTCATGAGTACATACAAAATACACTAGCAAGAAGCAGCTTAGATCATTATTTACAGAACACAGCACAACCTGTTATTTGAGCCCATGGATATTTTAAAAGACATCTCAAAGACTTAACACAAACTTCACTTTCTAAGTTTACTTTAGTACTTAACAAGTCTAAATTCAAATGAAAACCAGGACCTCGGCTCATGACTTCAAGCACGACGCTTGTGCTCTCCTATCTTTATGTTTCTGAACTTAACTTTCACCTTTCATTTCATTTTCCATACATACTTTGCTTTTCCCTCCAGTGAATAATGAATAATACACAATATAGAGTGTAATGCTTAGGAATAAATCTAAGCTGAATTCAGGGAGGAAAATGCAGTTGAACTGTTACATTCATGTCAGGATCCAAAACAGTAAGATCTGATCAAGCAGCTAAAAAGACAACACTTACAACAATAATGGATATCAAATATATAAGGGGGGAAAAAAAACTTAATATTTGTAAGTGCATGGAATTAATAATGATAAAATATTTACTAAATCTACAGATGTTGCTGCATTCATTTACTCCCATTTCTTACAAAGTTCAGTGGATTTAATAATGCAGTTTCTTTTGTAAGGGTAAAAATTTTGGTTGTTCCATGATCTTTATTGCCATAAGCCTCTCTAAAAAAAGAAATTACTCTTTCTGTGTGACAGCTTTAGGAGATGTAGGTTTACTGATCTCAAGGAACAAAACATTTTGTGTTTTGACGTACGCTGTTTATTTCAGTGAAGAAATCATCTATTCTCAATCTCAGTTCTATTAATAATTGAAATGATTTTTCATAACACAAAAGTTTTCTCAAAAATATAGGCAAATCTTTTGACAAAAATTGAGCCCTGCCCATAAATCCTCATTGATTAAACTGAGTTAACTTGGCGGATAATAATCCTTTGTTTAATGTGCCCTTACATTCTAAAAAACTCTCCTATGGTTTATCGGGTCAGTGACTCCAAATCAAAGTTCTTTCATTTATCGTTTAATTCCTCCCTTCCAGTCTTCTAATACCCACACTCAGGTTATTAATGTTTGTGATCTTTTCCCCATTCATCACTATCAATAACAGGCTTTTCCAAAGTCTCTGCTATGCCCAGAAGAGGAGGAAGTACAAAGGAAGGCCAGAATTTGGCCAAGTAATTAGAATTCAGTTAACAATCCTGTAGATAATACGTGGTCCAGACTATAATGACACCCTTTATCATGCTCTTCCACTCCAGTGACTGAACAATTTAAGATATTTATAAATATGGAAAAGGAAGGCTATTCACCAAAAACTGGAAGATCTTTTAAGATGCCGTGGCCCACTTGAGCGTTTAGCTATTGGTCACACTCACCAATATGCCATTAGCTACTTTTTTAGCCTTACCCTCACCACCTCACCTAACACTTCCCTCAAGCTGCAACCCACCCACGTGCTGCTGGAAAATTACCCAAAAAAAGACAGCATATTCCCCTCACCCCCTTCAGCTTCTCTCAATATCCAAACTAAATTCAAAAATAAAAAATGAGACAGATAAAAGGAAAAAGTCAGCTGACTTTTTAAACTGGAGGTCTTAAGAGTTTGCACTCTACTCCATTAAGCTCTGTGTTAAATTAGTCTCTGGCCTCTCCACCACTGTTGAGAGGAGACAAATTTTATGTCTTGGCTTGGCTTGTATCAGGAATAGTGTGGCCAGCAGGAGCAGGGCAGGGATTGTGCCCCTGTGCTCGGCACTGGTGAGGCCCCACCTCGAATCCTGTGTTCAGTCTTGGGCCTCTCACTACAAGAGAGACATTGAGGTGCTGGAGCGTGTCCAGAGAAGGGCAACGAAGCTGGCGAAGGGTCTGGAGAACAAGTCTGATGAGGAGCGGCTGAGGGAGCTGGGGTAGTTTAGCCTGGAGAAGAGGAGGCTGGGGGGAGACCTTATCACTCTCTACAACTCATTGAAAGGATCTTGTAGTGAGGTGGGGGTTGGTCTCTTCTCTCAAGTCATTAGCGATAGGACAAGAGGAAATGGCCTCAAGCTGCATCAGGGGAGGTTTAGATTGGATATTAGGAAAAATGTCTTCACTGCAAGAGTGGTGAGGCATTGGAACAGGCTGCCCAGAGAGGTGGTGGAGTCACCATCCCTGAAAGTATTTAAAAGAAGGGTAGACGTGGTACTTGAGGATATGGTTTAGTGGTGGACTTGGCAGTGATAGGTTGGCGGTTGGACTTGATGATCTTAAGGGTCTTTTCCAACCTTAATGTTTCTATGATTCTTCCTGCTGTCAATGAAAGTACATCTAGCTGATATGGGTAAATTTGCTGTAGTTCCGTGAGGCACTCAGGTAAGCGCAGAGATGCTCGCCAGACCATACACTTTTGATCTGAACTTTGGGGCAATTTTATAACTTGAAAGACCAAGCAGCTTTGGAAACTTAGTCACAATAATATGAATATAATTTCAGGAGCAGCTTCAATTTCTTCTTCCTAAGGTATTTTTAAAGATTTGGAACCAGGGGGAAGCATCCATCGTTAGTTACACTGAGTGAATCAGGAACACAAATCAGTGACTTAGAAACACTAATCTGTTAATCAGAAACACATCTGATCTGGGCCAGCAGAGCACCCACAACAGAGCCAAATCTCTTGTTGGTGTCCAACACAAATGAAATCCCAGACATTTTTAGTGCTGAAAATTAAGTAGAGGAGATTATCTTGGATGTTAGCTCTTCTCTTTGGAAGCCAGAAATGACTCAGACAACTCAAAATGCTTTGTGCTTCATTTTACACTCATTTCCTGACTACATATCACACAGTCCTATCAGTACCCATCGAGACCTGCAACATGATTATTGCTGATATAAAACGAGCCCAGAGCTCCAAAGCACTTACAAGCATCAGACATTTTGTGTCCTAACCAGGGAAAAACCGTAACAGGGTAGGGCTGAAGATGAAAGGCTCATCGTTACAGATGCTGGCCATGTCTCATCATCAAAGAAAAAGCATGGCTCAAATTATCTCGAGTAAGTGAAACAGCTGCACAATCATCTCTAGGAATCTTTGTACCTGTTTGAAGTAATGATAAAAAATAACTCTACTTAACTTGATGTGTACATATCTACTGGTGCGGAGACCTCCACGAACAGCCTGAGAATTACAGAGAATCCAAACTACACACCCTTGTGCTGATAGTGGTCTTGACCTTTGACAAACTGATTATATTTACACAAGAACATGCAAAATAGGAAACGCACCCCCCCTCATAGGATGGATAGAAACAAATCTGTTCTTATGAAGGGATCAATTTATATTTCAACCAGTTACCATATTTAACTTCAACCACAAAAACTGTTTGCCAGTTTCTGAAATTCAGAATAAATCTGTCCTTTTTTCCTCTTTGTTAGCAGAAAACAGCTGAGTTAAAGCTCCATTCTTCTCAAATGAGAGGAAACCTAGTGGGGAATACTTTAGTAGTGTGTCTAAGCAGGCTTTCATGAGAAACATTTCTGAGAAGCATGGAGAAAAGCCAGTGGGCAAAGTAGTTATTCTTACTGGCAAGGGATCTAACAGTGGGATTTACTTCAAGATAAAGAAAGAACCCTGCACTGGTGTTTACACAGGTATTTAAAGACCCATTGAACTCAAGGGAGGAAACAAAGAGAATGGTCCCCTAACAAAGATCTGGGGTGCCATAAGAATGACCCTTACTGCTCTGTATCAACAACTGCAGCCAAAGCAGATAAGGGAGACTGACGATCCCCTTGTAAAGACACAGATCCTTGCTGAAGCCCAATTAGGGGGGTAGAGGACAAATGACAGCTTTTGTAAAGTTAGTTTGAGCGCAGAGGCATTCATTAAACACAAGGAACTGCATCTCCCTGGAGATCTCCAGCTCTTCCACAGTGGGGTTTCTTGGTGGCAGAGTACTTCGTCTCTTACAGTTCTGAGAAAATAGTATCTAAAGCTGCAGGACGTGCCCATCGCATCAACATGTGACACAGTAATGACGTGCCGTTGCCTTAATTCAGCATATCGGCTGTAGCAAGTATGTTGTAAATAACATGTTATGGATGGGAATAATTCCAGGTATCTCAAGGGCGCAGATAGATCCTATACTTCTACTAAGGTAACTGCATTACCAATAAGGTTCCAAGACGTTTTTGGGAAGTCCTGGAAGTCTTAATGCTGTGGAAGCTCAAGGGAAAGACTGGGATTTCCCTGGAACTGCGCAGTGTGGGGCTCACTGCAGAACACTGTGACCCGACAAAGGGCCGTAGGAAGCAGTCAACGGCTGAAACACTCACAGTGTAAGCAGATGACGACTACTTTTCTCCTTCTGTTATGGCTGATAAAGGCTGCTTGACTGAGGTCTGACCCACCCCACACTGTAAATACCCACGGGGCCATAAGGCAACAGAGAAGGTAATTCTGCCATTCATGACAGAAAGTGTTTCCTCAAGATGGAGTATTCTGAAACTTTTTGTCTTTTTCATCTGAAAAGAGGAAATCAAGAAAAGAATATCTACATGCTTTGGGATCACACATGAAAAATTGAGATTGAGAGGTAGAAACAGATTGAAACAAGTGAGACCCTCAAAGCCCAACAGCTTCAAAGTCAACATCCAAATGTTTTTGTCTAAGCACTCAAAACACAAGCAAGGCAATATTCTAAAAGGGACAACAAGGAAGCTAGAAAAATGCAGCTGCGATGTCACGCAAAGAATGACACAGGTAGATGAAGCGTCCTTCAGGAGGTACCCACGTATTTTATGAGCATTAGTCCATTCAGCACAGGAGAAGTTAAAGTATTTGGTGGCAAGCAGTTGGAAATGCACACATCCTTGTAAGAAAGTGTGCATGGGCAATCACTCAAAGAGAAAGAAAAACTATGTTTAACAACAACAAAAAAATGCATCAAAAGCAAACTAAACAAAGAGAAGAGAGGGAGATGCTATAAAGCATTATTTCCACAGCCAGTTTTCATTAACAGAAAAATACCTGAAGATCCTAGACTTTGATCAAATAATGTGTGCAGAAGCAGCAAGCTATTTTATGAGATTCCAAGACAAGCTTCTCTCAATTCCATCAGGGAAAAAAAATTAGAGAGACGAAATGCAAGTTACTGCATGGTGAAACTGTACCTGTTCCAGCACCTTACACATCAGTCTTTCTCTGGGCTGTTTTAATTCTGAATTTATTGAAAATGTAGTGATTAATGTGGGGATAATTATGGCATCTTTTTTTTCCCCCCTGGTTTAAATTGCTAATCAGCACATTTGAACCTTAGGCTATTTTATGTATAGCTGGGGTTTTGGTCTTATCCTGTGATTGCATTGTTTTTCAAAAATACCTGCAATGTCAGAAATGAATACCCATTAAAACAGGAAAAGAGCATAAAGATGATACACAGTACAAGCTTTACCTGTTCTTTTTAAGGGAGAAATCCACGCAGCCAGAAACCACTTCCCAGCAAACATACAGTTGCATTGAATCATTAAGCCAGCACAGGGCTTAAAAGGATAAATCTCAGCTTTTAAGTGCAAAATAGAATTCAATTTTAACTACTGAGCCATGACCACTGCCTCTTTAACAATGTTATAAAAAGCTACTTGGCTTTTCAAATTTAAAAAAGTCAGAGTCACATAAATATGCTCACAAAGGGTCTAAAAATAAGCTGCCTACCCACAAGGTCAGGAGCAGTAGACGCAAAGAACTGAAGCTCTAGAAAGAGCTTCGAATAAGGAAAATACTATTGACAAATATGAAAATGTTGCCACCAGTTCACAGTTATTTCAGTACATTTTTTCAGTGTCAACTTACAGCGAGTTATACTCAAGCTAAAATGGCTTGAGATGTAGGAGTAATCTCGAATACGTGGTTCTCATCAGTGAACCACCTTACTGGTGTTCAGAGCATACTTATTTTAACGTATTAATTGAAATTAAACTTTGGCGCGTGTCCTTTCCACTGTTTACTGATGATGTACTAAAGGAGAATAAAGATAAACGTATCTGAGACACATTAAGGCAGAAACCAGTAATTCTCAACAATTCAGCGTACTCCAGCACGCCTTGTTACTATGAATGCAGAGAACATGTACAATGTCGATCACACTACATCAGAAACATGTCCATGTAGATCTTCTAATGGATTGTTCTCCAACTCCTGATGGAAACTAAATCAGCTGTATCACAACCGTTACTTTAACATACTTCATGCTTCTCAGAGTTGAAAAATACAGTGGAAACAGTGATAATGGTGGGGGCTCAGGCTTCCTTGAGAAATCTCTTTTTTTTTTGGCTGTGGCAGGTCTACACCTGGTAGAATATCGTATCACAAGACAGAGAGCTCCTCTTTGTAGACCTTGAAAAACAATCTAACACCACCATTGATAAGTGTGCTCTGAACACCAGTAAAGTGATTCACTGATACAACAATTTAGGGACTTCAAAGATTCTGCATCGAGTTGAGTTTATCTAGCTTGCAAAAGATGAAGGACTAAGTCAATCCACCTGGGATTTGAACCTCTGATTTAAGGAGTGTACATATTTCAAATCTGATGTTTCAAGCATTCTCGCATCCCCTCCAGCTATACTTTTTTTTTTTACTATGCTTTTTTTAAACTTTAATGTTTTCCCTAGAAATGGGCATAGAAAATATTTGATTACAGGCATACGAAGTCATAGGCTGAAACAAAGCCATAAGAAATACTGCAGCCTGTCAAAGGTGATAAGTGCCTCTGATTATCCTTGACTGCGTTCCCTGGGCTCAGCATTTCATTAAATAGCAATGCTCTCTTTTAAAAATAGATTTACCACCATCATGTCCTGAGGTTCTTTCATGTTTTCAGCTAAAGTTATGTACAGAAATGCTACTTTCCTTAGTAATTATATTTCATTTTCAACGTTACTGATAAGATCTGTTCAGTTTGGGTAATACAACCTAAAACAAGTCATGAACCCTAAAACAGCTTTTTCTCTCTATTTTAAGAATCTCCCTTCAACTGGATGAATTAATAACTTCCTCAGAGAAATTATGAAATGCCTTAAGAATTATATATTAAATTATACGAGGTGATTTGGGCTGTTACATCCTTGAAGAAGGACAATACAGTCAAACATTGATGCATGTCAAAATAAATTTAGATTTTTTGTTGTATACCAACAAAATTCTTCTAGCACATTTCAGGACAAAGTGTCTGCAGCACCTGCTTAATAATGCCTGATCAAAATATGTACCTTTTTTTATTGATTATGATATTGGTTCAAGTAAAATGACTGACCATGTATTAAAAGTAAGAAATATTACATATTTATGTGGATGGAAATCTTAACAGAACATTGAAAAGAGCAAATATATTTTGAAATAAATCTTTTTTCTTGATGCAACAGGCATAAACGGCCCTGCTCTGTGGATACTTATCTAATTGGGCACAACAACAGGAAAAAAGAATTGATGTACTGTTAATAGGAACTCAGAAAACAACACTTTCCACAAGATGTCAAATTTCCATTTCCTTTCTTCATTGGTAGAATTTATCAAATACCAGATGAGGTTAATGCAACACTAGCAGCAGTCAGGACAGACAGACAGAAAAATTAAAACACAACACTGTCTCTGAGAAGAAAATATAAGTTGCAGCATCCCACAGATAAGCTTTAGGGTACCACCCAACTACAGATTAATTACTTATAGGGAAAACATAGTCTGAATTATCTAGCGCTTCCTGGAAGTCAAGATACACTTCTAAACTGGAAACTCTAACTGAAATATTGATAACATTTGACGATAGTTTTGAAATGATCTACCATCACATTTGTGATAAGGAGATACTCTGTTGCATTCTAATGACAGTCTCTTAAAAACACCATACCTATAACTTAGACTAGTAGATCAAAGTAATAAGGTATATATTGAAGAGGAAGGACTACCACTGAAAAAGATGGAGAGGTGAAAAGAAAGGAATGAGGTTGGAGCTGGTATCCCAGTCAACAACTGACTGATTTTTCACTGAATATAAAGCTAAGGCAATGCAAAAATGTGCAGCATTTTGCGCTTCCTTTTTAAAATAAATACAGCAGCATTTTGAAATAAAGACCTTTTGCATCACTACTTCCTAAGATGTGAAAATGCGTGCTTCGGAGGCTACACTGCATCCTATATCAATGGAGAAAATACTTCAGCTACAGGTTGAATTTAAACTCTTAGATAAAACATAAATTAATAGAATAGGTATGATCATTACTCTTCTCTTTAGTCGAATTAAAACATATAGCTGGAAAGATTCGCCAAGGTCACAGACTCCAGCTTCTGGCTGTAATAAGCAATATATCATGTAATGCAAAGTCCCGCCCCAGGAGGGGAATAACCCCAGGCACCAGTAGAGGCTGGGGCTGACTGCCTGGAAAGCGGCTTGCTGGAAAGGCCCTGGGGGTCCTGATGGACAAGTGCCAGCAACGTGTCCTTGTAGTGAAGGCGGCCAACGGCATCCTGAGCTGCATTCAGTAAAGCAACACCAGCAGGTCAAAGAGAGGGGATCCTCCCTGCTCAACACTGTTGAGACACATCAGGTATCCATGGCTGGGCTCCCCCATACAAGTGAGACATGGATATACTGCAGCGAGTCCAACCAAGGGTCATGAAGATGATTAAGAGATGAGAGTATCTGTCATACAAGGAGAGGCTGAGAGAGCTGGGATGGATCAGCCCAGAAAGGAGAAGGCTCAGGAAGGTCTAATCCATGTGAATAATTACCTGAGATGGGGCAAGGACTACAGAAGACAGATCCAGGCCCTTCTCACTGGCACCCAGTGACAGGACAAGAGGCAACGGGCACAACTCAGAATACAGGAAATCCCATCTAGACATAGTAGAAACCTTTGGTTTTTACTGTGAGGGTGGTCAAATGCTGGAACAGGTTACTCAAAGAGGCTGGGCAGTCTACATGCAGTCTGTGACTGAGTATGTGATTCTGTAACCTTACTCATAAAATTATCAATTCTGCCTTCAAACTACTTAGGAATACTGGAAGGGCAAAAAGCCAGTCTGAAGGTTATTCCAGAATGTCTGTCTTCTAATAGTTCCTGATTCCAGGTTATGTTTACTAATAAATAATTAGAAAGCAATGGGGAAAAAATCTTCAATTGATAATAAATAAAATATTCCCAAACATTCAAGGGGCTGAAAAACACAGAACAAAACATTTAGAAGATTGCTCTGCAGGAATAAATATTTATGCCATCTGCAAAATGAGATCATTTTTATTTATCAGGTGAAGTTATGCAGAGTTGGGTTGTTTGTTTGGTATTTTTTTACATTCAAGTAGTTGAAAGATTGCTTGTGTAAGGCATAGTTAGTTCAGAAAACATGTTAACACAGTGGAAGAGAAATGTACACAAGAACCTGTGGGATCATCTCGTGCTCATTATCTCTGCCCTCACAAAACCTGAAAGTTTTCTTGTACATTCATTTCATACTGTTGTTTCAATTAATTTCATATAAATGAATTCTCTGTAAGGAAATCTCCAACCTTTGGTTATTCCTAACATCTACACAAAATATTACCTGAAAGGAGAGGGGGGGGGAAAGAAAGGAAGACCTTCTTTTGCTTCAGAAATCTGTTCATTTGAGATGGGGAGCAGCTTAAGGTAAACGGGTAAGAGGAAAACAGAGGTTAAACTGGGGAATAAGTGAGAGAGAGAGAGAGAAGGGGATCAAGACACAATAGGGAACCCCTAAGGAATTTTATAATGCTGATTTTTATATATGGCTTCGTCATGCACCCAGAATTAATATAAGACAGACATAATACATATTCCAGGTCAACACCTGAGAACAACCCAGTAGGTACATCTGATAAACACAGTCTGCAGAATTCAGCACTTTAGCACCCAGGGACAAATAAATAGATAACACGAAGACAAGTAACCTTGTACAGGTATGCTGTTCCGAATCGCCAAGCTGCTTTCAAAGTGAGCTCTGAACTTAACCTAACGAGAGTTTTAATGGCAAAGCCCAATCATCACAATGATTGTGGAACTGTATTTTATTATGGCCTTTAATTACTACAGTTTTTAAGGTTGCTAATTTACCCAACAACATTCTGTATCAATAAAGCATATTATTTATAGAGTACTTAATAAATAGGAAACTGGGTTCCAACTCCTGAAGTGCTAAGTTCTACCAAGCAAGGAGGAGGGTGCTGGTTCAGAGAGTCATAAGTAAAACTAATCATAATACACCAAGATAGCTCAGATGAAACATAGAATCATAGAATCATTAAGGTTGGAAAAGACCCTTAAGACGATTGAGTCCAACCACTAACCTATCACTGCCAAGTCCACCACTAAACCATATCCTCAAGCACCACATCTACCCTTTTTTTAAATACCTCCAGGGATGGAGACTCAACCACCTCCCTGGGCAGCCTGTTCCACTGTTTGACAATCCTTTCGGTGAAGAAGTTTTTCCTAACGTCCAACCTAAACTTCCCCTGGTGCAGCTTGAGGCCATTTCCTCTCATCCTATCGCTTGTTACTAGGGAGAAGAGTCCGACCCCCGCCTCACTACAAACTCCTTGCATCATTAAACTTCAGATAGATGAAGACTTTGCTGCAACAGTAAAAATTCTATTCTCTTTTTATTTGAGAAGGTCATAGAAGTTAGTGCATCTAAGCTCAGTAGCATTTATCTTCTGGCAGCATCTTGGATCACTAAGACTTGGGATATAACATAGTCCTTCCTAAACTGGGGTTCAGGGATGACTTTCTGCTGGATTCAGAAAAAAAGCAGCAAATCCTCTTTGATTGTTCTCTCAGATTACTGACTATCTTGCAACAGCTCACCATGCAGCACTTATAAAATACCTACATAAACTCAAAATAGCATGTTCAGTATGTGGTATCCGTTCATTTTTCATTAGCAGACAGTTCTCCTCCACCAGAACTGTAAAGCTTCTTTCTTAGTCTCATGTTCTCTTTTTGAGCATGTATCTGACTCTAGTATCACAAAAAACTTGACAACAACCACTTCAGAAACAGAAACTACTAAAAGCCCATCAAATCCATACTTTCCCTCTGCTACAGTTTCATTGAGGATTCTTGGTGAAATTCAAGGTCTTGAGCTTCATTCCCCAAAATGCTCCATGTTATAGCAGTAACTATCTGTAATTCTTTTATTATGGAAATGAAGTGAATTTCAGGATGATGTTAAATGGTTGTAAATACTTCTTTTAAAAATAAAGTATTCCTTAGTTTATACACTTCTTTCCATTAAATCAATTTTTTCACAAAACTCTCCACAATCTGAAATATTTCAAAGATTAGTCATAAAAGCAGATTTTTCTTTAGTGTCCCCTTCTGTTTATCGCTACTCTCAGCACTTAAACCAGAGCTTGAAATGTGTGTGTTAACTGATTCTTCTTGTTCATCCCCCTCTACATCCAAGTATATCAAAGAAGCCTGACCGCTCCTTCAACAGCAGCAGCTCCTGTTGGATTAACAGGCCAAAACACTGTCTGCCTTCATTAACACTCTCCTGACAAACCAGGAGGATTCTTAAGAGACTTCACAACAAAAAACTTGAGAGAATCTGCATTGGTCTGAAAAGGCTTGAAGAGTATAAATAATGTCATATTAATTAACTAGTGCCCTGTCTTTATCACGGCTATCAAGTCCTTGACCAGCCTCATTATTACTTTTACCTAGACGCCACTACAACTTGTAATAAGTGTTCTCCAAAGTAAAAGGATAAAACAATAGAAATAAGGAGCAAATTGCCAATACATCTAAAACAATTTTCTGAGGTTATACCAGTATGTTCAAAACAAGTTATTTTAAATTAATTAGTACTGATGGGTGCAAGCAGAAAAGACCAGGCCATGTACCCCAAACATTAAATCACAGTATTCAGCTTATTTGGGTATTTCTTTTTATTTACTTCCTGTAACTTTTACTTCTAATTCTCGCACTTTCATTTCACTAGCTAGCAAAAAAGGTAGAAAACTAATACAATTCTCCATCATAATCAGGCCTTATCTGACTTATGACCATTTAATTCCTTATTGATTCTTTCTTTTTTTAATCATAGCCAAAATGAAACTGATTTTTTGCCCGCTGAAGACAAAGCTGAAGACAAATACACAAATTTGCTCAGCGGCATAATAAAGACTATCATGTCTTACAGACAATTCTCTCTGTAGGAGCAAATCTTTCCTTTACCTTGACAGATGCAATTCAAAATGGGGCACGGTGTGAAATCAAAATATTGAAACTGTCAAATATAATCGCTCTTCTGGCACACCATGCAAAATTGAACCTTTATTTTATAGACAAGAAAGATGTTTTATTGCTTTAGCAGACCAAGGTCTCGAGGATGACTCAGACTTACCCTGAGGAACATAGAGTCTAAGAAGGCAGATAAACACAAACCACATCATAGACAAAGCCCAGTCTTCTTTCAATAAAGCAAGTGTAGGGTCCTGCCCCTGGGGAGGAACAACCCCAGGCACCAGTACAGGCTGGGGGCTGAACTGCTGGAAAGCAGCTCTGCTGAGAAGGCCCTGGGAGTGCTGGTGGGCAGCGAGGTGACCCTGAGCCAGCAATGTGCCCTTGTGGCCAAGAAGGCCAATGGTGTCCTGGGGTGCATTAAAAGGAGTGTGGCCAGCAGGTCGAGAGAGGTTATCCTCCCCCTCTGCTCTGCCCTAGTGAGACCACATGTGGAGTGCCGTGTCCAGTTCTGGAAATACCCAGTTCAAGAAGGACAGGGAACTACTGGAGAGAGTCTAGCAGAGCTACTAAGATGATCAGGGGGCTGGAGCATCTTCCTTATGAGGAAAAGCTGAGAGACCTGGGTTTGTTCAGCCTGGACAGGAGACAGCTGAGGGGGGATCTCATCAGTGCTTATAAATATCTGAAGGGTGGGTGTCAAGAGGATGGGACTAGGCTCTTTTCAATAGTGCCCAATGACAGGACAAGGGGCAATGGGCACAAGTTGGAACACAGAAACTTGCACCTGAAGACGAGGAAAAACTCCCTCCCTGTGCAGGTGCCAGAGCAGTGGCACAGACTGCCCAGAGAGGCTGTGGAGTCCCTTCCCTGGGGACATTCAAACCCCGCCTGGACGCGGGTCCTGTGCCCCCTGCCCTGGGTGTGCCTGCTCAAGCAGGGGGGTTGGATGAGATGATCTCCAGAGGTCCCTTCCAAGCCCTACCATTCTGCAATTCTGTGATTCTAGTGTATGTCAGAGGGGAGTCTGCAGCAGGGAGAGGATAATTTTACTGCTGAGAACTGGAGAGGTGATACGCATAATTTTCCTCTTGGTTCTCTTCCATACTAACAAGCACTATGGAACAAGAGTGTTGTGTTTTTAAGCACACACTAAGAACAACTCTTCTTTCCTGAACTCTCCTCTCCTCTGATGTTTTTGTCATTTCAGCAACACTAACCTTCCTGTTGCACAGGAATGTAGGTTCTTACCTTCTCACTTCTTTCACTTGTTTTCTTTCTACATTTTATTAGATTGTTTCCTTATAATGCAAGTTTCTTTCCAGTCTAAGAAATTCCAGCTCTTTATCTTCTCTATCCCCGAACACAATCTCTATGCCTAGATCTGAAATGACTAAATGTGTTATCCAAACTTTCAAATTCATTTCCTTAGATCAGTTTCTGACACTCTCCAGCCTAATCCTTGCTTCTTCCATTTCACAGTCTTAACAAGGATTACAAACATCTCATCAAGATCAAATCTGAACTTCTGCATCATTATCGTCCATAATACTTGTGCTGTGTTTGACACAGCTGACCCTTGCTACTTTTTATTTACATTGCAAGCGAGAGAACAACACTTCATTCCTACTAGAAATGTCTGATTTGTGGCAACTTTGGTTTTTGCTGTGCTTTTATGTCAGGCTTGTTGGGCTCAAATTGTAGTTTCCAGTTCTGATCCAATCATCCAACCTAGCTCAAGCTCTGCCCCTGCTCTTGTCACATCATTAGTTTTCAACATGAACCTCCCAGTCTCCTTCCTTCAGCCTCAGTCCTGGCCAGGGACACATTTTAGTCCTAAGTTTGTAGACCATTTAGGTCCTCTGATTTTCTAAGCTTCAGGCCAGGTCAGCCCTGAACCCATGTGTTTTGATTAGGCAGTTGCTTAATTACAACTTTTTCCTGTCTGAAAAATTGGGTTTTATCCAACTTTAATCCATTACCCAGAGACAATACCCCAAAGATCATACTGTCTACTTGGCATTTCTTAAAATAGAACGCTATTCACTTGCTGGCCAAAGGCAGTGCTGTACCCTCTTTGCTTACCTGGGTGGTACAAAAGCAGTTTAATGACAGCAGAGGCTCTGGTATTGCTCGTCAGAGAACTCTGGCTGAGCGTATTACTGCTTTTTTATCTTGTGCATGTTGCCACTGTTTTCTAAAACTGTTTCTGAAAAGTGAAGTATTTATTTCTTTATCAGCATCTTCTATACTTTATTCAAGACCTTTGACGATAATTAGTTTTGCTTTAAACACTCAGAGAACAAGATTGGGTTTGGAAACTTGTCAGACTTATTTCTGAACAGACGCAAGGAAAAACAATAAAAACGTGCAACGAAATATGTGTGTAATAGTAAATGATGATTAAAAAAAAGATAATCTCAGACCAGCAACAGAATGCTACCATAATATGTATTATTTACTTTAAATGATTTTAAAACCCTGTAGATGTTCATTATTTCTGTGCAAGATCATTACTTCTGTGTAAACAGATTAGCCGCTGCACTCAGATGTGAATAGGTTTCATTTGTATGAACTGAACCAGACTTGAAAAATTATAAATTTCCAAGTGATTAGCTCTCAGCATGTTTGTTTTTCAGTCGATTCATAAAAGTATATTCTATTCCTTGTTAGTTTTTAATGCAATGTATTTGCAGCTACAGAATTGTGATTATGTACTTTTTCTCGGCATCAGTCTTGTTGATAGTAGATACGGAGCTAAACTGACATGCAGCACGCAGCCCACAGGTAGTCCGCAAGGCATCGCTGATCACTCGGTAGGCTTGCCAGGTACCGACAGAACTTTTGGGAGCCTAAATCAAAGCTAAACATGCTTCAATCTAACTGTTCGATTAGCTCATCACAGTTAAATACGTTAATAGAAAATTACAACTTTTTTTCAGATTCGGTGTATGCGCCCTGTTCTTATAAATTCTACTGAAACAATTTCCTACTGGCTGCAGTTACATACAGGATAACGGCTAAATCCGTATTTAATTGGATCTGACAGGATCATTTTTGTGACATGTGCAGTGGAGGTACCAAGGCTCAATCTTTCACCAAAAGACAGTATGGAGATCAGGACTGCAAAACCTCTTCCTCTTCCTCTTCCCAACATGAACTGAGACCCTAACACAGATTAAACTCCTAAAGGTGCCCAAGCACACTGGTACTGTGGGATCGTCCACACCTGAGGGTTGACAAAAAATTACATTCTGTGTTCTTCAGTTTCACTTTTCATTATATATGCAATCATTTTAACTGAAGTACAACAGCGAATACCCTGTTGGGTTAAATTTTCTAATGTGAGGAATGGAATCCCACATCCCTGGAATAAATCCTACAATTTCTACCATTTCTGTTTAAACACTTCCAGAGTTCTCCACACCCAAATAAGGATAAAGTACGCAGAACTGATCACTCTGGTACTGTGTAATGCTATACCTGTCAGTATTATCTCACCATCACTGAAGGAAAATATATCTCTAATGATTGTGGTTCCTCTAACATCCTGCCTGAAAGGTTTACCTGTAATTTGGGTGCAACAAATATCTTCTAATAAATGAAGTAATTTTGAAACCCTGTTAACTTCTTTTAGATCCATGTATTTTACTCTTGATCAGCATCTATTCAGTTTTCATGCACAGATGGACATAAGCTATTTGTAATTTTAATTCAATAAACCAAAGCAAAATATTTTACCTGAAAAGAGGGTACAAAACAACTTAAAGCCAACCCAAATTTTATTTTAACAGTACTGAGGCAGCAATGATATCTCTTAGAATTTAAAAATAGTTAAGACCCTAATAATCTTTGGTCTCAGAGATCAGACATCAACCACAAGCACAACCACCACCGTAATTTGAAAATTACAAATGTATTCACACTTAATAAACTGACCTTTTAGTTATGAACTTCTAATTAGTTTCTAATTACCATATACCAGTAGAAGAAAACTCTGAACTGAACGAGTAACTTCTGATTTTCCAACATATTTCCAACATTCCTCAAATGAAGGCTAGGAAAGTTAAGGGATATACAGGATGAAAAGCTTCAGAAGCCTCCAGTGTGAAAAATCAGCTGTGAATATATTTTTATAGATATATATTTATGTATATATGTACTCTACAAAAGAGTGAGGCACCAGTCTCTGACCCATTTCAGACCTGATCAGAATAGATTCAAGTGAATTGCAGAAAGCACACCAACAAAAATAGAGATGCCAACGGGATTGTGAGAAGATCTGATCATCATGAAAATTTCCCATTAGATACTCAAAAACAGTAAGGAGTTTTTGCTAGCATAAAGAAAACCCATGAATGAGGTGGGGAAAATAACACCTGATTTTCAGTTTCTAGGCAAAAAGACTGGGTAGATTTCATGTCCAATCAGCAACACCAACAAAGCCATCTTTAAAAGTGATATAGAGCAGCTCAAAGAACCTGAATATTGGAACTATGTTATCTTTGAAAGGCAAAAAACTAAAAAAAAAATTTCCATAAACCAAAACAAATCCTCCTAAAAATCTTTTTTAATAGACCAAGATTTGAAAAATAAGGGGCAAAAAGTCATAAGGTTGGACCTCAGAAGGACCAACTTTTATTGGGACCATATTTCCTGGATCACTGTCAGTTAGGGGAGGACTTTCAGCACCCTCATCTTGCATAACTCACTCATCAGCTGCTCTTTGGGGAACCTCTCTATTCCTTTCATCATTCAGGATGCAGTCCCATCAGAAGTGGAGATAAATGCTTGGACTTCTAAAACTGTTCTTCAAAGACGTGGCAGCAGAAGGCACATAGCACCTTAAAAGAATCATATCTTTAAAAACTCAGTCCTTAACAGAAAGAGTAGCCTTAATACTAGGATTCTGCTCTTTGTCAAGTTACTATATTGCTTAAAGACAATATAACAAGTTATCTCAGGTGGAGATAAAAACTCAGAACCTTTTTTAACAAAGGTAAAACAGAAGCACAAACTCCTTCCCTCTGAGACATTTTAGGGAACGCTACTTTTAGTCAAATAAGTTATTTCATAAGTGGAAAGAATAATAAAGTCTGTTTCGTAAGGATTTGTGTTCTCTCACTCTTCTTTATCCCTAACCTCACGTGATTTCCGTACGTTCTCTGACAAACAACCAAAAAGCTCCAGGTGTCAAATCAAATATACATTCACAAAATTCTGCATCTTTCCCAGAATAAGGGCAGCAATTTCTTTCCCCTCTACGCATCAATGATTTTGACAGAACTTTTAGGAAGTAAATCTATCTTTGAGACCTCCATTCCTCAATTTACTGGTGAATTCAAAACTTAGCAATGAGAGAGCAGAAAAAGCAATTGCATATAACTTGCTTTGTTAGAAAACCAGATTTTAAAAGGGAGCTTGAAAAGTTCAGGCAGAACACTAATCCTTGCCATAACCACTAGATTCCAGGCTCTGATAATGAAAATAAAATCACAGTGTTTAAATAGTATGTGTGGCTTTGCAGCACATAAAGCTAATTACTTTTTACAGGATTTAAGCAATTTTTTTGTAAAATAATCAGATTTAATCAGAGCTAAGTCCTGAGCTTCAGCTTTTGTCAATTTGTACAATATTTGGGAGGTACCCAGAAACATGAAAAGTCTTCCCAACACTTTGGCCCCTTGGAGAGGCTGCACTCTTCTGTCCATCGAGGGAGCTTTCTTCCCGGTGGTCTGGTACTTTTACCAGGTCTGGCACCCAATAGTAATAGCATTCAAACCAACTTCCGTACATCAAAAACACACTTAAAATTCATGCGATGTCTACAGTACGACTTCGTATCATAGAGTAATAATGTTTGTACAGAGACAAGAATGCATGGGGCAGTGCTTTCAAAAATGGAAGAGTATATTGCAAATACCTAGCTCTGTATTTAACTAAAGGCCAGTCAGCCTCACCTCAGCCCCTGGTAAGGTGATGGAAACGCTTTCCTTGAAGAAAGCATTTCCAAACACATAGAGGACAAGTGGATGATCGGGAGTAGTCAGCATGAATTTATGAAGGGGAAACCATGCTTGAACAACCTCATTGCCTTATACAATGAGGTCACTGGCTTGGTTGATGAGGGGAAAGCAACGGTTGTTGTTTCTACCTCAAATTTAGTAAAGCTTTGGACACTGTCTCCCATAACATCGTCATAGACAAACTGACAAAGTATGGGTTAGATAAGTGGACAGAGAGGTGGATTAAAAACCAGCTGAACTACTGGGCCAATTGGGTTGTGATCAGCAGCACAAGATTCAGTTCAAAGTCAA
Organism: Phalacrocorax carbo; assembly: GCF_963921805.1. NCBI lineage: Eukaryota > Metazoa > Chordata > Aves > Suliformes > Phalacrocoracidae > Phalacrocorax > Phalacrocorax carbo. Next base: position 5,423,617 of record NC_087514.1, on the reverse strand, counting down.
TCACCAACAGTGTATCCCCCGGTCAATACTGGGGTCCAATGCTGTTTAACATCTTCATTGATGACCTGGTTGATGCGTCTGAGTGCACCCTCAGTAAATTTGCAGATAATACAAAACTGGAGGAAGAGGCTGATACACCAGAGGGTCGTGCCGCCATTCAAAGGGACCTTGACAGCCTTGAGAAATGGGCTGAGTGGAATCTCATGAAGTTCAACAAGTGGAAGTGCAAAGTCGTGCACCTGGGAAGGAATAACCCCAGGCAGTCGTTTATGGTGGGGACCAAACAACTGGAAAGCAGAGAAGGCCCTTGATTTCCTAGCAGACAACAAGGCAGTAATGCACCTCTATTTCAAAAAAGGCAAACAGCTTCCTGGGCTGAATAAGGCAGACTGTGCCCGCAGGTCAAAGGAGGTGATCCTTCTCATCTACTCAGAACTGCTGAGACATATCTGGAGGGCTGGGTCCAGTGCTGGGCTATCCAGTACAAGATATGAACTTAGTGGAGTGAGTCCAGCATAGGGCCAATAAGATGATTAAGGGATTGGAGCACCTTTCATATGAGGAAAGGCTGAGAGAGATGGGACCCATTCAGCCTGCAGAGATGAAGGCTCAGGAGGGATCTCGTCCATGTGTATAAATATATGATATGAAATGAAGAAATGAAGATGAGGGAGCCAGACTCTTCTCAGCAGTGCCCAGTGAGAGGCACGGGACACATTAAAACACAGGAAATTCAATCTGAACATGAGAACACACTTTTTTACTGTGAGGATGGTCAAACACTGAAACAGGTTATCCAAAGAGGTTGTAAAATCTTCATCCATGGAGGCATGCAAAAGCCAACTAGACACGATCCTGGGCACCTGTGCTAAACGACCCTGCTAGAGTAGGGGGTTGGACTACTTGACTTCAAAAGGTCCATTCTAATCTAAATGATTCTGTGAATGATTCTGTGAACACGTATTTCATTAGTATTTTTGATGGAGCATTCACATCCAAACCAAGATGGTCTTAAATAAATTTCCTGAGTATTTAAACAGTATTTATTGGCCTCAATAATACAAAGAAAAAATTTTGAATGACTCAAGCTGTCAGGAGTTTATGATTTATATTTTAATGCATGAAGATTAAATTTAATGTCACTTTAAACAAGTTCATTTCTGTTGCAGATTTTGTTAGACCATTACCCTCCATGAGCTGTCACCAACCTTTTATGGTGACTCATTCATAAACTAGATTTGTATGGCAGGAAGACACAGAAATGTGTTAACTGCATGAGCATTCCATTCAGTTTCTATGTCTGCTTAGTTATCTGGAATTATCTAGATCTAGGGTTTAATAGAGACTGCAGAGCAGATTCTGAAAAATCACACTAAACACTTATTGTACACTAACTGAAATTCTTTTAAAATCAGGTATATGACTAACTCCCATTGAAACTCTCTGTTACCTTAGACTTTGCTTCAGCACCTTCTGCTTGTCAAAGATTTGGTCAATGTTCTAGTAAAAGGTAATCTTTCCTGTGGTTTCCACTCTAGGCCAGCCTTCTGCTGGGTTATCATGAATAGCTCTTCCTAAAAGTCTTGCCCCCTGAAGCCAGACTCCAAGACTGCTTTGTTATGTACATTGATCAAGATACTCCAACACTTACTTGGTCAAGAAAATGCAGTATTTCCAAAACTGTACTACCTGGTTGGAATCAGTCAGGATTCAATCTTATTATTACAGATAGGTTTTTGTTTCTGTTATTCACCTCTTTTCTGGGGCATTGCACAAGGCACTGAATGTAGTGGTCTTGGGGTGACACGGTATTTTATGAAGAATAAAACATGGAGTTCATAGTTCAGTACAATGCGTTATATTCTATCACAGTATCGAAAATAATTTTTATAGTTCCCCAAACAATAATAAAATTACTATGACGTATTAGATGCATTCTGTATGCCTCAGTGAAAGATCTCAGAACACATTTGCTGCTGCAACTTGAATTAGTATTTTCTTCTTTTTCCATAACTTTGTATTATTCCTTAATCTTTTGTAATTCCTGCAGCAGCAAGTATAGAACCTAAGTGCTGATCAGAATCACTTTGTGTCAGAGAGAACACATGCACAGGAAAAAGACATCCCATTGTCAACGGATTTATAAACAAAACAACGATATAAAATTGCTGAGAAGAACAAAAATTATAGTTAATGGTCAGCACAATAGAAAAGTCAACACAAGACGAAAAACTCTTCAGTAGGTGTTCAGCTAGAAATTCTTTCATGCAGCAAATGAGTATAATTTGCTATATAAAATTTAAATTTAAATGCCGCAAATGCTTGAGAAATTATAACAGCTTGTGAATGCTGTTTTCTTCAATCCATATTTAATTCTAGATTTCCAACAGGGCTCTGGCATTTCCAGGACTGACCACAGGAAGAAATTATTTGTCTTTACCAATGCTGTAATTTTCTGTGTGACTGTAAATCATCATTTACATTTCACACCACTATTGCTGATGTATTTAAAGTAAAAACTTCTGGAAATATTCAAGCTGCTCCTTACACATCCCAGCGCTTGGTATCACTGTATATATATCTACACTCAGGTACACGGTACAGGCTCAGCTGCTGCCAGGGCAGCGAATGCAGCGCTCACGGCAACAGCTACAGCAACCCAGAAAGGCAGATTGTGTTTCTGCTCTTGGCACTTTCCTGCTGAGTGACAGCCAGAAAACTGTTTACCGTTTTGCCTCTCAGGCCCCAAATCACAACACACACCTCTTTTATAACATACTTAAGCATATGGATGAAAAAACATGTGAGACGGGCTTTGTTATCCCAGTTCACTACCTGTTACATTACATGACTGAAGTTTCCAAAAAATGAGCAAATGTCAGTCCTGAATTCTGTTCCTGTTCAGCCATACCAAGTGAAGAATATAGGAATATCTAGAAAGCTCAACAGTGTGTTAGGAATTGAAGCAGCAAATACATACAGAAAGAGAATGAGGTTTCTAGAGAAGCACACTGAACTGGCTTCACAGTGACAAAATACCAATTTCGTATCCCACAAAGCTGTTACCTGCATTTTAAATTATATGAAAGGCAGACTTACTGTAAACAAGATATAAATCCTGTCCACTTACTTAGCATAAAGTTGTCCTCCACCTTATCCTTCAAGTTGAAGGAGGAGAATTAAAAATGCCAAAAACCAATTACAATCTTCCAGAGATTTCCATTTCATTTTAGTATTGAAAAAGAGGCTACTGGTCAAAGTTATACACCAGAAAAAAAAACAATGCTGAATGAAACTTACTCCTGCACAGCCCTTGAGGAGGTATATAATTCCCAAATCTCTTTTTTTTTTTTTTTTTTAATAGCTTTGTAGCAACTTTCCATTCCCAGACATGAATTAACAGTCCTTGTAAATTCCTTCTGACAAAGCATGGAAAGAAAACTAAATTGTTCTACGAACTTCTAGTGGATGTATTCTTGGGCTTCAAAGCAATTGAATGCATCAGCCCTAACGTCTCAGAAAAAAGTCAACTGTGAATAAACATTTCTTACTTCTTTTAAGTTTGCTGTGCCCTAAACTTAAGTGCTGATCAAAGCTGAACTGAAGATATTAAATCGAGAAAGTCTGATGTTTAAAGGTTGTTGAGTTTTAAGAGTTTTTTTTCATGTGCCTCAAAAGAAAGAGGAAGGTCAAATGACTGCTGGCTGCACCTTTGGGTGAACTCTGCCATGCAGAAACTGACTGTTAAAGAGTGGGTTGAATGTGTATCTGTATCCTTCACCTTACTGAAAAGTTGAGAATCCTCTGCCCCTTCCCTTCCTCTAATGGCGCTGTTTGATTTACTCCTATCGTGTTGCCTTCTTTATGGCTCCATGTTGTACCTATCATAGCTGCAATCGCATTTCTTGCTGTTCAGCAGAACTGAACTACTCCTTCCACACTACCAAAAGTTACAGTGGTTGACAGCACCCCGTTCTCGCTGTAACTTCTCTTCTCTGCTGCTCTGTACCCATGAAATGCATACTGTGGGACTGCTCATCAAGTCACTGCTTTGCTGTCTCAGTCCTGAGCCTGAAAAAATGTAACTGAAGTCAATCAAGTTGAGAGTTCTTGGCCACTGGAAATGTTGTGGCAGTAGTCCTCTAAAACACCTACAGGAAATTAAACAATGATATCATCAGTCTATGAATGACTTTTTAATTCAACCTGCTGTACCAGCAGATGCCCAGTAACCACATTCGTACTAATATAGCACCGGTCCCAGGTGCTAAATAGCACAAGGCTAACTCTTCTTGTTGTGCAATCTTCTGTTTATTAGAAACTTACTTTAAATTAACTCTTCAGGTCTTCCGGATATGGCTTATTTCCCCATATCTCTGCTGGTAGTAATATCTGGTAATAAACAACATAACTAATATTTGGTAATAAACAATAGTAGAAGCCTAAATAAACCAAAACCGTGTGTCAAGAGTATCTATATTATTTCATTTCAAAACATTTGAAGGACAAAACAGATAATATTTTAGTTACCACTGAAGGTTATGATTTAGATTTTTCTGACCAAGCACTGAAGAGCAAAACGCAGAGTTTAGCTGCCAATTAGTCCTGCCCTGTAAAGCATATTCTCACCAACAGCCGTTCTGCCAATTCATTCCATTTAGGATCTGTAACTTAAATAGAGGAGGAGGGGACGAGTTAAAAATAGCAGCAGCAAAAAAAAGCCAATTAGTAGGAATTGCCACAATAACCTTTGTCAGGATAAATTTAAGGTATAAGGCTCAGAGATAGTTACTATGGCAACCACAGGCACTTGCAAGGTACCATTAATGAGAAATGCAGTATCTGTCACACAAGGAAGTAGATGCAGCAGCAGCCTGACAGGCTATTTAAAGACACTGTTTTCTTCCCTGCCCCCTTTTTTCAAAGAGCAGCAGGAAAGTAAACTGCTACACAAGTAGATTTAATATATGTCTTTTTCTAATTTTGTATTCTCTTTCCACTTCTTCAGTCACTGAACTGTTAAGACCTCAGCGTAAGCTTTATTCAAATTGAACAGGTTAGATTTACAGACACTACCCATGGTTCGTCTACTCCTCGCAAAATAAATTTAGCTCACAACTCGTACAAAACCTCCAAGTAGCAAAAGGTGAAACGCTTCACCTAGGTACCAAAAAAGACAGAGCCACAGGACTTACGGTAAAATAATAGTTCTACTGTATTGTGAAACACAACATGCTGAAACTAAGACAAATATTTGTAAAAAAAAAAAAAGTATAAATTCTCTTCTTTGCCAATACCATGTGCAGCTGCTGTCTTTACAAAACAATATTTTACCAGTTGGGAATTGTCTCAGATATACGTCTGGTACTTTTCCCAAATACACACAAATGTGTATTCAGTGTGAATAGCTTGAAAAAACAAGGTTTCTCCTTTCTCTACACAAAGTCCATTTCACTTCCATTTCTACTTTTTACTAAAAAAAAGCCAATTTCAAACCTGGACTGTCACCGCCACCACAAGCACCCTCATTGAAGACAAGCCTGCATTAACTCGTTACTGCGCACACAAAATGCCACAGTTCCCATCAGGACCCTAAATAACATCTTTTCCAGGACTGTGAAAAAACAACAAAATGTGTGCTGCTGTGACTCCTGGCAGCCCGCCTGAGTACTGCGCCCAGCTCTGGGGTCCCCAGCACGAGACAGACCCACGGACCTGTTGGAGCAGGTCCAGAGGATGGCCACAAAACAGGTCGGAGGGCTGGAACACCTCTCACGTAAAGAAAGCCTGAGAGAGTTGGGGTTGTTCAGCCTGGAGAGAAGGCGGCTCCGGGGAGACCTTATTGCAGCCTTTCAGTACTTAAAGGGAGCTTATAGGAAAGAGGGAGAGAGACTTTACAAATGCCTGTCATGACAGGACAAGGGGAACAGTTTTAAACTGAAAGAGGGTAGATTTAGATCAGACATGAGGAAGAAATTCTTTACAATAAGGGAGGTGAGACACTGGAACAGGTTGCCCAGAGAAACTGTGGATGCCCCGTCGTTGGCAGCGTTCAACGTCAGGTTGGATGGGACTTTGCGCAACCGGATCTAGTGGAAGGTGTCCCTGCCCATGGCAGAGGTTTGGACTAGATGATCTTTAAAGGTCCTTTCCAACCCAAACCATTCTATGGTTCTACAATTTCAAACTACACATGTGGATGGAAAGGTTTGTTCAATACTACCACCATTCTCAACACCTGGGCAAGCTGAAGGTGGTAATTTGACTATGCCGGAACCACAGGGATACACCTGGTTTAGATACAGTGTCATTCACTGCTCCTGCCCTCTGTTAATGCAGATATAGTTCACTAAAACTTCCTCTTCATACCATTTGAAGGTTCTTCTTGATTGAGTCTGGTTTTGTTCATTCCAAACTGAATCATCATGTAATAGAAGAATCCTACTAGGAGGATCTTCTTTATAAGCTCAGAAATTATTATCAATAAATTATTACTAAACTGTATTTTGTTACCTTTATCAATCCTGAAAAGGCAGCTTCTCTCCTTTTAAACACTGCGAATTAAATACTAAAATCTTTCTTTAAATAATACATCTCCTAAAACCAAAGCACTCAAGAGAACACGCTGCGAAAACCAGATCAATGGTAGCTTCTGATTTAAATAGGTTAAATGTAGCCTTGGCAACTTAGCAGCCAAGCTTTCACACTGGTATTAGCAGGTGTTAGATCTCCTTGAAGCTGTGAAAGCTCTGCCAACTCATCAGGAGATGCACAACTCATTAACACCATTTGATATAGAAGATAGGGCTGACAACAAAGATCCCCTGATGAAGTAACCCTGGAAGGAAGCTTTGGTGATCAGTATGTATAATTTATGTGTTAGGCCCTCATTTGTCAAAGGGAAAGGTTTTAGCTGAAATACATCCATGGCTGGGATTTTACCACACATGTTTCACGGCAACTCTTAACAGAATTAATATTCTGCCATGTGTTCTGTGGAGTTGACATATATTTGTTTGAACTAAAAAAAGACAACAAATAAACACTTCAGGAAAAATACAGATGACCTAGTAAACTCTTACAACAGGAGTAATTTAGAGAGAAAGATTTCCTCATGCAAGCAATGACTCAGTAGCTTCTTTCCAAAACAAGGCTGGTTTCTGGAGACTTAAACAGCAAAGAGGAAAAATTATTTTAATTGTATTAAAGCCACACAAACTATAATTTTTACTTTTGTCATGTAATTTATAATGCTTTCAGCTGAGTTTAAAAATATTAAAGCAAAGGTTGTTGTTCCTGCTCGTCCACTGCTTTCCCCTCTCAGTTAAAGGACAGACCTACAACTAGCTGATTGGCACCAGCAGCATTCATGGGAAAGAAGCCTCTGAAAGGAAGAGAATAAGTGACTGGGGAACAGAGAAATATCTTAAGAATATTTGAAGAATCTGAAAGAGCACCTGCCATCAGTGAGGAAAATCTCTATTCCATCCCCAAACAAACAGGATTCAACCCACTAAAGCTCCTCTACTTAAAGCTGCACTTCAGCAGTGCAAATCCTGCATTAACTGTGTGTGTGGGAACACTCCAGAAACCTTCTGCTCGGGAGGTATGGAAGGGTTCTGTGGGAAACAGCAAAACCTTCACCAAGAAGTAAATAATTTAGTTTGTGAAGATAAGAATCGATAAACCAGTTTCCACTTTGATAAAACATTAACCCCATAATTGAAAGGAAAAAATAAAATACTACCAATCATCTCAGGCTATTAAACTTGAAATAGTTTTATAATTTGCTCCTCCATTTACAATATATGCCTACTTTTATTTTCTTGTTTTTCCCCTCAAGTGTAACAGCATCTACATTCCTCCCTCATATCAGGTCCCTTTTGCAACTGTTTCATTCCTAGCACATCCTTTCAACTTAAAATAGGTTTCAGGTATCACCTCCTCATTTGGTGAGATCGTACCAAAGAAGTGAAAACATCCTACCCTGCGCCGATACAATGCACCTGCTCAGAAAGATGGTTGTTTTGTATTCAACTACTATCGAACTGTAGGCAGCATTTTCATAGATGTATTAAAACCTGCATCCAATTCCTAAGAGGTAAAAGACAGCTCTGAGCTCACCATTCACTATTTAAAGTTTGAATTCTTTTTCCAGCCTGTTCATCACTTTGGATTTATTAAGACTGAAGTTCACCTGCCAATTTATCACCTTGTCCTTCTGTAATTCCTTGTGGTCAGCTTCTCCCTTTACGGCCCAGAGTTTACTATCAGAGACCTTCCCAGCCTGCTGCTTGCTCCACTTCCCACACAGTTTCCAGAGATGCTGAGCAGCTCAGGGCCCAGCCCAGGTCCCAGAAAGGCTCTGGTCATGACTTGGTTTCTACAAGTGATCATTCACTCCTCTGTCACCTTTCTCTTAACCAGTTAATAACTTTCCCTTCCTACCCAGCTGCAGCCTGGATTCTCTATCAGCCTTTGGTGGGGAACTCTGCCATATGTCAATAATTACATTAATTATATTTTCCTTACCCAGAAGCTTGTTAGCTCCTTAACAGAACTTCAGTGGATTTATGAGCTACAACTTGCCTGCATAAAACCCTGCTTACTCTTTCCCAATTCAGCCCACTTACCCGATGCAGATGTACACAAGAACAAAAAAAAAAAAAAAAAGAAACCTGTAATTAACTTTCTTTATTACAAGTCACCCTCTTTCCTGAGGGTACTCACAATTCAATATATTAAATCTGGATCGTTTCAATAATGTCAGGATCTTTCATAGCCTGAAAGCACTATATAAGACAAGGAGTAATTTAAAAAATGTATATATAGAAGCTTTAAACACACCTACCGCACTAGATAGAAATCAAAGTACTACGGGATTCAGATTTAGAGTTCCTCTCCCTCAAGTTAGACTCCTTCTGAGGGCCAGAAAATTAAACAACTTCAATGATCTTTTCTGAGAACTGTCTATTATTCTTTGAAAATCCAAAGCTAGAGCAGAATTCTTCATTTTTATTACAGCTGTCAACTGCAAGAAAACAAATCAGAAGCAGTATGTGTTTTCTAAAACTGAGCAAACGTGCTTCAAATGCTGCACTGGTGACTAAGAGCATACTGAGCTAACGTGGGTAGAACTCTCCCTTGGGAAGATCCAGCCATTGAAAGAGTGGGCTGGAGCAGAGAGACAGAGTGGACAAAGAGAAGAGATGATGGACTTAACACCACCCATCCCATTACCTGCCAAGATTATACACTTCTGTAGGACAAATCATCCATTGCATTCAAATTTATCAGAATATTGTTTTAAGAATCTATAAATCCTTGCATTATTCCAAAGAAGGCTTCAACTTTTTGTCAATGATCCCCGTTAGTATAGTGGCATCAGGAGAAAAAGAGAACAAAGACTCCACTTCAAACCAACTTCTGGATACACCTTTATAACTGCAAAATGAAAATGTCATACAAAGCAGGCTTTATATACTATAGCATTTACTTAATGTCTTTCAGTGATCTTTTCAGATCACTATTGTTTTACCTTTTGTTTCCAGTTAATGAAGGAAGAAGTAAATGGATGTCAAGACTGAAGAATAAATTCAAGCTGCTGAAGCACTAATTTTAAATGACTGTTCTCTTTGAAGGAAAGACTCATAAAAAAGCTATTTTAATTATACTTTTGATAATCTAAAATAAATTAATAGGAATTGGTTATTTTCATTTCCAACTTCAGGAGATCTACGCTGTACCATCATGATCTTTTACAGAACATCAGAGAGCAGGCAGAAAGCCAAATCAGTGCAACGTCAGAGTGTAACTTTAATAAATCCTTTGTCCATTAAAGCAGACATAACTGGCAGCCACTCAAGACAATCTTCTTTCATCCCATTAATGCAGTCACCATGTCACCACAGTCACAAAACACAGCAAGTGCTCCTAAATCCAGATAGTGCTATAGGCTAAATTAATCTATTTATCTACAGATATCGATCAAACCAGGTGTGACCTGGAGCTGTACCTCTACCCAAATGCTCACTCTTTTACTGGCAGCATGAACAAAAATGTCCTGAAATGTGTTAGGTACGTTCTCCCCTGAAAATAAAGATGATGGTTAATTAGGAAATGGACTAAAAAGTTATCTTCACCATTTGAACCTACAACCTCCGAAGGTTCTACACACCCAGATACCCTTCACTCCCCATTTCAGTGTCTCCAAATACCATATTAAAGCAATTTTTCATCTGTCAGATGAACGTACAAGGCACCAGGTTTTAGGCACGAGTGAACAGAAATAATGCATCTAATCAGACCTATGAAGGAGGATCGTGCAAATACGTGCTACCCCCAGTAACACACTGCTTAAAGTAATACCTGAGTCTGGAGGCCAGGAGCCTTACCATAAACTGGCACTATGCCATCTGCAGCAGCAGAAAAATAAAGGAAGAAAGGCTAAGGAAAGGAATTAAATCTCTGGAGGAGGGTGGGGGAAGATAGACTAGGACAAATGTTGAGAAGACATAAAGAGTCTTAGAGGACAAAAGAAAGTGATAGAGGAACAAACTTATATGGGCATGTGACCCGAACACTGTTGGCTTTGGGAAGAAGGAGTAAGTTTTTCAGTGTGTAGGTAGATTTTCATAACAAAGAATATTTTAGGTTGGAAGGGACCTCTGGAGGTCATCCAGTTCAGACCCCTCACTCAAAGCAGGGCTAACCTGGAAGCTGGCCACAAAGACTCATGTTTGCAGCCCAGCAACATGCAAGTGATATTTATTTTTTGCAAGCCGGCTCCCATCCAGGCACACAGTGTATGTAGCACAGCACACATCCCTTCGCCTATCACACCTCAGGCATTCAGCTAGATAAGAAAGAATTATGAAATAACCTCAGAATTAAAAATGTTTGCAGCCTACCTTGAATTTAGACCCCAAAGCAAGTCTTACAGAAATTTGGACTACACCGACTATACTAGTAGAGCTGCAAATATGCACCTCCCTACTTGTCTGTGCTCATCTGCATGGCACCTCTTTTTACCTTGTGGTTCTCCATCATCATTTCTCATAGTACTCCTAGCTTTCTAACTCAGACTTAAGTAAAAGAAGAGAGAGAGCAACAGCCTGTCTCAGGTATGCTGACCGCTGAGTAGGTTCAGGACAAAACAGAAGTTTTTTATTCAGTTTCCATGTCACAGAAATATTGACAAACATCGGTAGAAAAACCAATGTTGATTACTACTACTCACCTTTCTCCTTCACTTTTCAGAAAGTCCACTAGTAAAAAAATAGACAAACCCCAAATTTTCCATTGGATCATTTATTCCTGTGAATATGGGTATTTTTTATTTAATTCCAATAAGAGGACTAATGCCCAGTGAAGGGTTGATAATCACAGAATCCCATAATCACAGAATCCCAGGTTGGAAGGGACCTCAGGGATCATCCAGTCCAACCTTTCTGGGAAGAGCACAGTCTAGACAAGATGGCCCAGCACCCTGTCCAGACGACTCTTGAAAGTGTCCAATGTGGCCGAGTCAACCCCTTCCCTGGGGAGATTATTCCAGTGGTGACTGTCCTCAGTGTGAAAAATTTCCCTCTGGTGTCCAATCGGAATCTCCCCAAGAGCAACTTGTGTCCGTTCCCCCTTGTCCTCTCCATGGGACTCCGTGTAAAAAGGGAACCTCCACCTTCTTTGTAGCTGCCCCTTAAGTACTGGTACATGGTGATGAGATCCCCTCTGAGCCTCCTTTTCTCAAGGCTGAACAAACACAGTTCTCCCAGCCTGTCCTCGTATGGCAGCTTCCCAGTCCTCTGATCATCCTGGTGGCCCTTCTCTGGACCCCTTCCAGCCTGTCCACATCCTTTTTGTACAGCGGGGACCAGAACTGCACACAGCACTCCAGGTGTGGCCTGACAAGCGCTGAGTAGAGTGGGATAATGACTTCTATAGCTCTGCTGGTGATGCCACATTCACCTTCATTCTTCACTTTTTTCCCTTATTCATCAATGCTGAAATATGATTTTTCTAAAACCACAATATGAATCTATTGGTTTGGATACATGCGAATTAAGGGCAAGCACAACCATTTCAACTATGACTTCCTTCAGGAAGCAGTATTTTTTCCTGTTTAGCTTGTTGCTCCATTGTTATCTAACAAAAGAAACATTTATGCATTTTCTTACATACTTATTTATTCTTCTACATGTCTTGCACAAAAATGAAAACCCAATTAGAAAATATTAACACTTCAGCCAAATTTTTAATAGGCCTACACTTTGTCAAATGCTTCCACAAATGTGCCTAGCATCCAAAAAATTCAATAAATAAATAATTTTTCCAAGTATTGAAGAAATAAAGGAAGGGAAAAGTCTGGTTTCTTCTATGGGGGAAAAAAAAGAGCTCTTTTTAAAAATAATTTCTATAATCTAATTCTGAAATCATTATTCTGACATTTTCAAGAGATAGTTTTTGAACCCTGCACTTCCTATAGCCTGTGATCTACTTATGATTTAAGGGGAAAATTAAGATGACTATTTTGGATTTCGAGTGATTTATAGATCATCTAAAACCAGGATAGCAAACGCGTACTATATCTCTGATATTTTGTATAAGGGCCAACCTATCTAGCCATGTTTATGCTGTACCCTATTAAACTTAATAAATCCTGTCAGAGACAAACTTGGCCGGCCCTCACAAACCTCCTGTTTCCCTAGCTGCATACACAAAATATTAGAAATAGTGCAAATTGGGTCTCCTGAGGTCAAGTCAATGTTCAAAGAGGTCAGGAAAATTGCTATGCAGGCTAGATCCAGTGAGTTAGTCACCCCCGATTTAGAAAAACAGTCAAACTGCTTAGATCTACTTCTGAAGAAGTGGGAAGAAGAGAAGGATCTCTGAGAAGTCATATAATACCAAGCCAGTTGCCTACCCAGTGTAGCATCCTCCAATTCATATAAGGAATACACTGAGTCTTCCAAATGAAGCTGGGGGAGAGGAGAAACACCTTACACTGACAAACCTGAGAAAAGGGGAAAGTCTCCCTGCCAGCAATTAGAGAAGGCAGGTTTATCTGTGTTCCAAATATGTGTGGTTTTGTCAGAAACAGAAAAGCTAAATTCAAATGGAAATCATAGGAAAGCGATTCTCTTGCACTTTGCCTATAGAAATACACCGTAACTATGTTTTCAGAACAAAAGGATGATATTGTACTGGGGAGGGAATGGAGGAGGAACAGGCGTCCATTCATGTATTTGTTGCTGTAAAACCCACAGGGCCATTTGCTTTCCCATCATCAATTACAGGGACAGAACACTGGAAAAGGTCTTCCTGGTGGAAAGTATGGCAGTTGCAGGCAGGTCTTTAGCAATTCCGCTGAGGACACCTTGGAAGCAGCCAGGTTCTTTGCCTCCACTCCCTGTGAGCGAGACCGATGAACAAGCTGATGATGTCTGAGGTCTGGAAATCTCTTCATTTCTAGCTGTACTCACAGACAGCTCAAAGCTCAGTTTTTCTTGGTGTCCTCAGCTCCCTTAACCTTTAAAAGAGAGCCCTTCTCTGCCCGACTTCATAGAATGCATTAATAATCCCTTTTAAATTTTACTGCTCTTTTCAAACCAAAGCCAATGTCTATATTATTTTCATCAGTTATCTGCACCTTCTACCATTTGATCTCCTCTTTCCCATATATGTGTGACCAGAACCGAATGTCATAATTCTCACTTTTTATTCCCTATTTCCATTTGCCTGTCCTGTTCCCAGATCACATCTGGTTTTTTGCAGTACACTCACACCGAGGCCTCGTAACTACCCTGCAATCACCCATCATGCCTTCGCGCGTTACCAAAGAATCAGAATCACAGAAGAGCCAAGGTTGGAAGGGACCTTGGAAGAGCATCTGGACTAGCTCTTCACGGGAAGCACACCCCATTTCAGCACAGGAATTCCCTGAATGAAATTGCTCTTTATTATTCTTTCTATTGGTCTTTGGTTTTTTATTATTAATTATTTACTCAGCCTAAAATTTTTGCAGATTCTTCCTGTAACACCTCCAAATTTTGCGAGGTGCTTTGGAAGAAATACAAATACTAGAACTGGATCATACTGTGGATCTGACCAGTGCTAGATATATCACCCTTTCCTACCCAAACAAGCATTTCCTTTCCAACTCCTTTGTTGAACATTACTGATTATTCACCCAAAATTATGTAGTATATTTAAAGATTGATTTGGCTATTAGTAAGAAAAGGCAAGATTTTAAAAAAATTAAATGTCAAGTAAAAGACAAAATAAAAATGATTACTCTGAAAACAGCAGGTGATTTTCATGTTTTAGTCAATACGACCTTAGATATTTTTTAATTTGACTTGAAGGTATCTCAGAAACTTTCAGCTTGCCATGGATTTAACATGAAGACCAAGGGATATTGCTGTGAAATTATATTTTCTCTCGATGACAGCATGCAAAGCCTTAGTCGTAGCAGCTTTGTCTTTAAAACATACAGCAATGTAAGGAAAAAAAAATCATTAATCTTTCATACAGACAACATGCCCTGTCATAAACAGAAGCACAAATTAAACTCTGACTTGGCAGCTATGAGAAATAACAATCAAGATTTACTTACACATTGGCAATAAATTTATTAAGGGAACTTATGGTTTAAAAAGGGGCAGAATTTTCAATTCTTATACCTTTTGGAAGGGGGTTTATTTCAAAATGTTTTCAGTATGTATGTGCATTGTTAGCTAACACTGCAGAAATTGGAGTATTCCACATCAGAGACTTCACAGCTCAATTAACCAACCCGTTTAAATAAAATAATTAAGCAGTAGTCGATGGCCCTCATTAACAGTATGCACACAAGGGACTTTTAAAAAATTCTTTACTTTCCATGGATGAAAGAAACACCATACTATGTGATGAGAGGTATAAGAATGAAAATAATAATTTGTTTCTTTAATTATTCTGACGCGTTAGAATTTAACAAAAAAAAAGTATTTAAAAATAGGTGAAGACAACACACACAAAAGTTTACTTAACAAAACTGAGAGGAACACCTACACTTCTGCTGACACAACACAAAAAACCCAAAAAACTTAGTATAGTGAATATATATAAGTAAGTAAACTCACTCATTTAACCCTATAACCCTGCTAAAAGGCAGGAACTGCCAACCCAGAAAGGGGCTTGGCAGTTGTTAACTTCCGAGTGTTGACTTTGCTACTGTAGTATTTCTTTAGCTTATTTTTTCTTATGCAGCATAGTTAAAAAAATAAAAATCCACCACATTATTTTACATCAGCATCCCATGGATCACCAGTACTTGCAAATTTTGCACAAAAGCCTCTGCCATTGGAATTACCGATAAAGGCATTGCCTTATCTCTGGTGGCCTGTACCATGACACACCTCTTCAGAAATTTCAGGGCTACTTACTATTCCCAAGGAAATACAACTCTCTAATAATTTTCCATTTCATTCCAGCATCCAGAGGAGAAGATATCCTCTCTGGTTGGGAATGATTAAAGATCCTTCACAGCTCCTCCATGACTGCCACCATTTGACCCTTTTTCTCTAGCCTGTTCTTAGCCAGGTCCTGTTTGCTCTTCATTTCTTAACTCCCGAGTCCCGTCCCGTTCCCGGGCTGTCCCACGCTTTAATCCCCACGGTTCTCAACCAAGGCCAAAACAATCTGAAAACTCCAATGTTTAAAAGCGTTGTATCTACAGCCATCAGCTGTGGAGTCTCATATACATGGAAGACTTTAACAACTCAGTGGTGCCGCACCACAAGGATAGATGAGAGGGTTGATCTACTCAGACCATCACCATGATAAATCTTCCACTGACGATGATGTTCGCCGTTCCCGAATGCCAGACACACCGTGCACAGAATAGAAATGTAAAGGCATTGCAGGGTATGTTGTACAAAATGAGATATCCTGGGGCACATAATAAGATAACATCTATTACCATAAATTATGAAGTGATTTACGCATAAATGAGGGTTGTCATGAAATTTAATTTTAATGGTTTGATAATCAAGTAAGAAACACAATAATTACCATACCTAAGTTTTTCAATAAATTAAAATCATTGCTAGTGGCAACACTTTTTTGTGAACATACATAATACAATCCCCCTCCCAGAGCTGCCTGCTATATTCTTCCATTTCAGAACAACCTGTTGAATGCCACGTGACTGTGATAAACAAGTTCGGTTTTACTGCTGATTACATTCAAAACATTTCTACATTCACAGCAAAGCCCCTTCAGCAGTGTGCAGCTGACTACTTCAAGAAACAGCTTTCCAGACGGGAGGCTCTGCAAGGCGAGCAAAATATCTGAGGGCTGAACTTTCCAATAGCATATATCAGAGACCTCGCCTCCCTCATCACCACACGAAGCATATTCAACCAGGATAGATTAACAAAACATGTTGACACCACAGTGTGGTATATCAAACATATTTTTTATTAACTGAAGATGTTGCCAACATCTCAGCATCACTCTCTGCAGCCAGAACTTCAGTAGAGTAACTTCTCTGACAACATTTTGCCAGGACACCGGTATATGTGTATATTAAAACTTAGAAAAACTCTTGCAGATGTAAAGCATAAAAAAAAAATTTGATTTTGAATGCAGCTTTATAATGAAACTTAATGATATTTTCAGGATTTCATTGAAGGAACCTCCAAAAATTTTGCCCTTCTTATTCGGCATGTCACCTCACAGGAAAGGGAGGCCAAATTTACTTTCTTCTCCTTCTTTCCTCCAAATAAGTCTTAGTTCTCTCTCCTCCCAACCGCAATCTTCTGAGGACAAAAGGCTTCAAAGTAAAGCCCATCACTAAGTGTCCCATAATGGGACACAAAGGAACATTTCAAACCATATGAAAACCACAAAGGGGAGTATGAAAATCACTAAGTAACATCTTGGGATACAGGGAAAAAATGAAAGGCCGATCCTTTCAATTCGTGTGTCTGAAGAAAATATAATGATAAAAGACAGAAAAATGAGTGAACAAAATAATCACTGAGCCCAAACGATCATTTCTTAGTATAAAATGATGAGGAGCAAAGCATGTATCGCTCTATCCTAAAATAGAGGAAAAAGAGTGTTGCTTCTCAGAAACACTGCTTACATACGTATCTGAGAGCAGTTACAACGCACACACAAAATATTCCCAATCAATGGCTGAAAAATTACAGTAAATTGTAAGCTTAAGGTTCCCTGAAAGCTAAAATGATAATCTTTAGTAGTCAGCAAGAATAATCTTGCTGTACAAAAAGGCATGTATTCTCCATAGAGTATTTTAATGCCCTAAAGGATGTCACTTTTCCTTAAAGAGTATACCATTTTTCATACTCCATGCATGTTATTGTAAAAGCTATTATTCCCCTATCTCTAAGTTAATTGCAGCAAACTTCACTTAAGACCTTAAAGTAAAAGGGGCGTGTAATATTCTATGCATTTGAACCATTTTACATAAACACAAATAAGCCAGAGAACAGGAGGGGGCTGGAATGTACCAAACAATACGAGTACTAGAAGACAGATACCAGGAACTGCCCTGCATGGGCTCAGCAAGATTTGGCAGTGCCAGTACAGATCTGCTGCTGAACCCAGACTCTTTGGGGCATTTCTGCTTCCACCTCCTACACCCTCCCCACTTCCTGCTCCACAGTCATGTGTGGACCTTAGTTATAAATCAAATATTTTAAGGAGAGTGCTTTGATAAGCGCAGCATCCAAAGCCTTCCATCGCCATTCTTCATTTTACATGAAAGCAATGGCAGATCCCTTGCAAATTCCCTCTCCCTAGGCACAGGGGGGCAAAACTTCTACTCTACGGCAACAGCTCCATAATATAGAAAAGAGAAGCAACACATCAGAGACTTCCAAGTTATTTTACTTTCTAAACACGCAAAGTAGGAAGCAAAGAGGCAAGCAGGGAGGAGGATGCAGCATTACCCTTCTTTGTAGGTCTGCAGGCAGAGAATATGAAAACAGAGTCTCCAGCAATAAGAACAGGAACGAAAAAAACAATTTCCTGCTATCTACACTTTGTCAGGACAGGAGATTTCGAAATGATGGTGATGAATGGAGGGAGAGTAAATTACAAAAGGAAGCAAGAGTGAGCAAAGCTGGCAAAAAAGTTATAATTTAAATAAAAGTGGAATGAGAAAAACTTGAAGAATGAGGATGGAATCAAGAAGGTACAGGGAAGGGGAAAAAAACCTGAACTTGACTGAAGAGCCTCCATTTAAATATTCATCAGATATTAACAAAAAAAATCAATGTCCAAAGATAAGAATAAATTATAAAAGGAGAATCTAAGAGTAGGCTTTGTTGAAAAGCCTTGTACATCTGGACTGAAAACACTTGGTTCAAATGCAAACTCCTGAGAACGATTGTCCTATGTTAAAAAAGAAAGACCTAGAACCATTGACCATTGCTCCAAAAAGGGGGAAGACTTTTTTTTGTGTGTGTGTGTGTAAGATTAACGAAAGCACCTCGCTAGGAGGAGCATGCTAATTTTAAGGCTCAGCATATATTCCACTTAAGTTTCTGTAGTAGATCCATCAGAATAAAAATTAAAACTCCAAGCAGCAGAGGAGCTATATGTACATTGCTACAATTAAAAGCACTTCTTGTTCAAGAAAAAGGTAACAAATGAGTTTCAAACTGATAGAAAAGTCAGTGCAGCTCCTAACCAAGGGTAAAACAATAAAATATTTTGCAGTAAGAATAAAAATCACTATCCTTAAAAGGTTTAAATACTTGCAGAAAATACACAATCTGTCTTGATAAACGACTGTTTCAAAAGACTTATTGAAAGGGTTTATATCCATTACAATATAACGATTTAAGGGCATTTAAACTTAAATTATTAAATCCATAGGAAAATAAAAGTAATTCAATCAAGAAGCTGCAAAGTAATTTTACAGCCTTCTTTGTAGCATTATTTCTATTTGTTACATATTGTCCCAAAACTTGGGAGTGAAAAATTTCAAGGAGTTTACCGACTACAAAAATGGTGGGAAAAAGCAAGAGGCATAAAATCAGAATTACAAAACAGTACAGAGAAGAACATGAACATTTTGGTGAGTATTTAGGCTGCTTTAAGAAAAAAAAGAAAATAACCCCATTCTCTGCAAATCAAAGGAAGAAACACTGTATGTTACTGGTATTTTTGTCCATTCCTTGATAAGGTGAAATTGAGAAAATTCAGCCTTGGTTTGAGTACTTGAGTACTTCCTCATGGTTGTGCTTTCAGAGTCACTAAGGCAAAAAGCATTTCAAATTTACTGCTATTGTTACGTCTCCTATACTTCTTTTTGACAATTGCATGCCTTGCAATTGATGTGTTTTTACTTTGAACTTAATATTCAGGCTGAGATTTGAAGACATTAAAGTATCTCTCTTCAAAGAAGTTATCAGTTGCATGATTTAAGACTGCAGCACAACTCTGCCAAAGAGAACTGTGTAGATAGCCCGTGACCAAACAGAAACAGTTCCTTTTTCACAGTTTCATCTTTTTAAGATTAAAATGGTGTCATCTAGATGTAATGATCATCTGAAGGATATAAACCAAGCAACCTAGGGTACAGCCAGCAGCAGGAATCCTAGGTAGATATATTATGGGAAATAATGGTTATAGTTTGATACAAAATGATTTTTACATAACCATAGTAGGGTTGTAAGAACCAATATACGTAACAGCCTACTTAATCTAGAATATTTCTTCCACAGAGATTGTGATTGCTTTTTTGTCAATTCGATTTTTCTTTCCTGTATTTTTTTTCTACAAAAACTGATGAAATGGCTGGAAAACTACATAAAGAAAATACTATTTAAAACTGGGAAAGGATAATGAACTAGTGAGATCAGGTTTTAACATCAGAACTATGTTCAGAGCACATGAAAATTATATTAAAACATTCTATAAAAACGAGTTAAACGAGATGGGTCATTGCTATATCCACCCATATACCTCAGAACCAACTATTCTGTATTTTGTTATTATTGGTATTACTAGATTCATAGCCATAATAAATTCATGGGATATTGCTAGGCCTCAGCGACGCACCTTAAAGAAAGTAAAACTCTCACATTCTTTGACATATGTACAATGTTTAAAAAGGAAACTAGGCCCCCAATATCATCAACTGCATATAAATAAATAAATAATAGGGTTAAAGCCAGGGCTGTTTTAATACTGAACGCACTTACCGCTGGCATTCCCCAGCATGCAGAATTAAATCTTCGTTATTCCTAGCACTGATGGTCAACTCATGTTCTGTAGAATTGAAGACATCAAGAAGTAGATGGCACTGCCGGGTGCTGTTCAGATGGGCGGGAAACAAGAATAGCACAATTTCAATAACAACCACAGAACTATTATACAAATTTCAGAATGAACATTTATACACAGATATAAATACATATGCATAAATATAAATACATATGCATTCACATACATATTTTTATGCCCTGCTCCAATTACAAGAGTATCTTACTCTTCTACTAGAAACAATTTTTTTAATAACTGTTTAATTTTTAACTGAAACTAGACAGAAGCTTATATCCTGAAAAGAAGAAGTCCCATGACAATTACAACCTGCACAATATTAAGCCCCATTGCATTTGATCACCTGTACATATTCTCACTCTGCAGCTTTACGATTCACTTCTATGGGAAAAGTCACAGATTTTTTTCAGTTCTTTGAGCATTCACATGGAACAGTTTTATTATTTCAAATTACCTTGACATTATCTTTTTAAGAAACAAAATTACAAGCAAAAATTTAAATCCTCGCCCAGTGTCAGGGAGCAATTCCATTTGCTACGATAGCTGGTTTGTCTACAGACCAAAGCAAGCTGGCAACTAGAGTACTTTTTCATTACACCAACTACTCTGAGAGAGAAAACCCTGTCCCTTCTGTAAGAAAGACAAACACAGAAAACCTTACATTTGTCAGCTACTATCCTTCAAATCCAAATTTCCCTAGAAGCATTCAGTATAAATATACCAACCGTGTTTCTGGTAACCTTAGGAAATAATAATGATAAAGCTACAGAGAAGAAACTTTATTGTAAATTTTGATTCTTATTTATAAACTCTTCTTCCTTGTGAAACTAAGCACAAATAGCAGCATTCACTGATTATAATATAATGCACACAGAAAAATATCAGAACCAGATACCAAACTGCCAAATAGAACCACACAGCTTCAATAACACGTCATCAGCCTACTCTGAAATTCAAAACTTCCTAAGAAGCTGCTTAACAACAGAGAAATAACCCAGCCTTAAGCATCAATACAATTTAGCTTTAGCTATCAATAACTTCAAAGTTTAAATGCACATCTAACGATATTAGGTGACTCATTGTGGATTACAGTATCAAGGTGTATAGCCATTGTACAGAGATTACGGATCACCTCATCCCATCTAATTGCTATCGGAATCAATAAGTAGGGAAAAGTAACTTGTAGTCAGTGCCAGAAGTAGAACCCACCAGCAGCATTAATTTGAGAGAGGTCACTTGAAATCAGAAGCTCCCCAAAAGGGAACAAAGAAGAGTATGTTGGTAAAGCAAGAGTCGTCAGATCCATCCTTCAAACGATATGCATATTCAAACTAAGTGAGATACAGCTGTGTGGTTCAGGCAACCCAATGTATTTACCCTCTGGCATAATAATTTACAACTCAAATGCCAGCCATTTCAAAAGCAATTAAACTCAAGAGGTGCAAGAGTTTAAGAACTGCTCTTCTACCTTGGAAGCATGTTCTCTCTTTCATAATACAACTCTCTCCTGAAAATCAAGGTATCATTTTCAGAGCATATACAGGAGGAGCTGTGCTGCTGCTTTACAAACCCTTGAGATAGGAACCCTCTTAGGACAAGCAAGAGAGGTTAAGATTCAGGTCACTAAAGTAATAGCAACGTCCCATGCAATCAGGCCCTAAATCAAGAGCAAGCACTGCCTGGGGACATTAACATGTCCTGTAGCAAAAGGAAAAAGCAAAAGTGGGGGTGGAGGCTTTATATATATATTTTTTAAGGGTTTTCACGCTCTTTGGGTAAAACGTCAATGAATATTGAATATAGAGAAGAGTGCACGAAGGTAGCCGAGTGCCTGAAGCAAACATGTCAAAACTTAAGAATTTAGAACAAATACGGAGCCATAGCTTTTATTGGAAACTCCCTTCCTTAACAGCTCGCAAGAAAGAAATAACTGGAAGAGCAGTATTTGAGTCGGTGGCTTACTGTTACCAGTAAGGAATGAGAAAGAAACAATTAGAAAAAAGCCTGGCTGCCATCTCCTCATTGGAAGAGGGCAACAAGACCTGTAAAGAGACAGCAAACTTCTGCCTCTCCAGTAGATATGAATTTTTCATCTGCAAGACAGACTTCTAGTAAACACTATGTTTAAAAAATTCAACACAGAAGGAATTGTTTATTTATCCAATAGCAAAACCAAAAAAGAGTGTGGAATAACATTCAAGCCTCGTGCAATATCTTTTGGCACCAGAACCAAAGTTCTGTAAAAAAAACAACTCATGCCATAAGTGTAAAAGACCTACACAAGCAGAAGACCTTCAGGACTAAACACCAATGCTAACCAATGCTAAAAATTCCCAAATATGAACTTTTGGGCTAGGCAATGAAAATTATTCATCATCATGACATTTATTTTATCCTCTTGAAACACTACACAAAATAGACATGTAGGGGAAATAATTCTTTCCCTGTAAATTTTAAGTTAAATCTCCAGGGAAATCTTTAATTAATAAAAACCAAAGTTACAGAATTATTACAGTACTTTGAAAACATAGAAGATACAGGGATAAAAAGATTGACGGTAACATTAAGACTGCAGAAGAAGATACCATTACATGTTCAGAGTAAATACAGGATGGTATCAAAGAGACTATTAGAGCAATGAAAACCAAACACAATTATAGGTTACAAAAGTATTTTAATTAAAACACCAAGCTTCAAATACTGGAAACTGTATCCAAGTCAGGAAACCAAGACAAAGCATCAGCTCTAGAAAATTAGAGGTAACACCGTAATAAAGTTACAAAGGAAAAAAGAAACCCTCAAGTGGTTAAAGAGCAATTTGCTGAAGATCTGAACTTTTTTTTTTTTTTAGATTTCTTTTAACATGCCACTATCAGTAGGTCTGTGTGGAATTGATGATTCTGAGCTATGATCCGGGTGAAAGTGAAAGTTCCTGGAAATCAAAGAATTAGCAAGAAAACCAAATTAACTATTCATATCAATTTTTAGTACAGGCACACTCACAGAAGCCTGTCCTTTGTGAGACAGGAATTAAAGAACCTATCTCAAAGTGTCAGTAAATGAGATTTGAGAGGCAAATCATAATCATGCAAGTGTGCTAAAGGAACTCCAGTATGATTTTCTTGAATTACTACATATAAGTACAGTCAGCAACCTGTTGCATAAATTCTGCTCTTTATTGGAGAAATTTCCACTGTCATATTGTTTTAAGGATTTTAAGGCAATAGACTAAATCTTAGACCATAAACCCTAGCCTCCATACCAGATAAATTAATCTAAATAAAAAGTATGCAAGCTTTTAAAAACTTAAAACACTCAAAATAATAAATGGATATAAAGGTGATTACATTATATACCATCATGGCCTACTGAAATTTTTGGCTGAGAAATACCAGTCATAAGCCACTGATTCCTGGAACTGGGAAAAAGTATCCCACACTTACCAAATTTCTTCTTACTTTTCCACACTACCAACCACCTCATAGCAGTTTATACAAAATGTTTGGTGGTTTGGAGGGGAAGGAACAGGGTGCGTTACTGGGGAAAAAATCCATTTTGAGTGGATTTTGAGTCCTGTAAGCCCAGTTAAGTAGTTGACAGTTACCATCCATCTCAGAGAAGGCACAGAACTCCAACATTTCCTACAATGTTCGGGGTCAACCAATGGCTTCCTAGTCTTTTAAGAGGTATGGGGTCATCTTGCTGTTACTAGCTCCTGTCTAAAGTTTGGGTCAAACACATCTAAAGTCATTTTGTATTTGGGTGTTTTGATTTTGTGGTTTGTTTTTTTTTTTTTCCTCCAGAACATCAGTTGAAATAGCATGGTATCATCTCACATTAACACACACAAAATTAAACCACCTAGTTTTATTCCATATACATATGGACTTTCAAGCATTTAAGAAAATTATAGGTATTACTACACAGTTTCCCATTTCCACAAAACCCAAATAATATCTTCTTCATCACTCTTCATGGATTATTCTGGAATATATAGGACAGAAGCCAGTGAAACACAGAGACACTCCCTGGTCTGGTAGGGCCCTCTGATTATCACCCACTCTTGGTTGTGCAGGTGGGCAGTGATGAGGTTGTGGAGAGAAGTCCAACAGCAATCAAAAGGGACTTCAGGGCACTGGGGCGACTGGTTGAAGGATCAGGAGCACAGGTAGTGTTTTCCTCAATCCTGTCAGTGGCAGGGAAGAACAATACCGAAACGAACAGGAAAACTAATCTGATTAACACGTGGCTCAGAGGCTGGTGCCATCGGTGGAATTTTGGGTTTTTTTGATTATGGGGAGGTTTATATAGCATTGGGCCTGGTGGTGTCAGATGGAGTTCAGCTGTCTCAAAGGGGGAAGAGGATTCCTACATATGAGTTGGCAGGGCTCATCAAGAGGGCTTTCAGCATGGTTGGAAGGGTGAAGGGGATATAGCCAGGCCCACTAGAGAGGAGCCTTGGGGTGATGTGCCAAGGTTGGGGGAAAACCAATAGCCCAGCTCAAGTGCATCTACACCAATGCACGCAGCATGGGCAACAAACAGGAGGAGCTGGAAGCCATTGTGCAGCAGGATAGCTATGACTTAGTCACCATCACAGAGACATGATGGGATGACTGTCATGACTGGAGTGCTGCAATGGATGGCTATAAGCTCTTCAGAAGGGATAGGCAAGGAAGGAGAGGCTGTGGAGAATTCCGCTACGTTAGGGAGAGGCCAACAAGGCAGATATCCTGCTGGGGGTCTGTTACAGACCACCCAACCAGGATGAAGAGGTAGATGAAGCTTTCTATAAGCAGCTGGCGGAAGTCTCATAATTTGCAGCCCTTGTTCTCATTGGGGACTTCAATTTACCAGATGTCTGCTGGAAATACAACACAGCAGACAGGAAGGAGTGTAAGAGGTTCCTAGAGTGTGTGGAAGATAACTGCCTGACACAGCTGGTGAGTGAGCCTCTCAGGGGAAGGGCCTCACTTGACCTTCTGTTCACAAACAGAGAAGGACTCGTGGCAGATGTGGTTATTGGATGCTGTCTTAGGCTTAGCAACCATGATAGGATACAGTTCTCAGTTCTCAGAGAATTAAGGAGCAGGGTCAGCAAAACCACTACTATGGACTTCCAGAGGGCAGACTTTGGCCTGTTCAGGGCACTGGTTGGGAGAGTCCCTTGGGAGGCAGCCTTTCAAGGGTAAAGGGGTCGAGAAAGGATGGGCATTCTTCAAGAACAAAGTCTTAAAGGCACAGGATCAGGCTGTCCCCAAGTGCCACAAGATGAACTGGTGGGGAAGACGACCAGCCTGGCTGAACAGGGAGCTTTTGCTGGGACTCAGAAAAAAAAAGGAGAGTTTACTACTTTAAGACGAAGGGGCAGGCAACTCGAGAAGAATACAGGGATCTCATTAGGTCATGCAGGGAAAAAATTGGAAAGGCAAATGCCCAGCTAGAACTTGATCTGGCCACTGCTGTCAGGGATTACATAAAATATTTTTACAAATACAACAACAAAAGAGAGCCAAGGAGAATCTCCATCCTCTATTGGATGTGAGAGGTAACATTGCTACCCAAGGGGGAAGCAGCTGGGGATGTTGGTGGACAGGTGGCTGAACGTGAGCCAGCAGTGTGCCCAGGTGGCCAAGAAGGCCAACAGTATCCTGGCTTGTATCAGGAATAGTGTGGCCAGCAGGAGCAGGGCAGGGATGGTGCCTCTGTACTCGTTACTGGTGAGGCCACACCTCAAATCCTGTGTTCAGTCTTGGGTCCCTCAGGACAAGAAGGACATTGAGTTGCTGGAACATGTCCAGAGAAGGGCAACGAAGCTGGTGAAGGGTCTGGAGAACAAGTCTGATGAGGAACAGCTGAGGGAGCTGGGGTTGTTTAGTCTGGAGAAGAGGAGGCTGAGGGGAGACCTTCTCGCTCTCTACAACTAATTCAAAGGAGGTTGTAGTGAGGTGGGGGTTGGTCTCTTCTCTCAAGTCATTAGCAATAGGACGAGAGGAAATGGCCTCAAGCTGCATCAGGGGAGGTTTAGATTGGATATTAGGAAAAATGTCTTCACTGCAAGAGTGGTGAGGCATTGGAACAGGCTGCCCAGAGAGGTCGGGGAGTCACCATCACTGGAGGTGTTCAAAATCGTGTAGACGTGGCGCTTGGGGACATGGTTTAGGAGACACGGTGGTGTTGGGTTGACCATTGGACTTGATGATCCTAGAGGTTCTTTTGAAACCTTAATGATTCTATGATTCTAAGAAAGCAAAACAACTGTATTTGGGGTGGTCACCCTGATACCGAAAGTATGACTTCAAAATCAGATACTCAGACTCGCAGAACTTTGGACTTTGCAAAACAGCTTTGTGTTTGTCAGTGAGCTTAGATAAAGGAACAAGAGAATTCAAGAACTGCATTCTCAAGAACATGGCTTAGAAGGGATGGGCGTGGTGGTTTGACAGTTGGACCTGATAATCTTAGAAGTGTTTTCCAACCTTAATGATTCTATAGTTCTATGATTCTATGAAATACACTATTTCACCACAAAAATCTCAGCTCCCTTATAGCTGTATTCCTATCTCCTCATCATACACCGCCCAAACTACCCACAGCTTTCTCATCAACTGTCCATCCACCACAGTGGGCAGCGCAATGTTTTTGGCTGGCCCTGAGCTCATCCATGCCAACTGGCACAGGGGACAGAGCAGGTAACTGCTGAGTACCCTGCTGCCTTTCCTCGCTAGGACATAAATTAGGATATCTCTTCTCCGTCCAGTTACCAATCTGTAGAAATATATTTAACTCTTCCCTGAAGCTGGCTGAAATTGGTCAAAATATACCTAGGGGAGTGGGGGATCATATAAATTTCATTGCCCTAGGAAATAAAATAAAAAAATATCCATAAAAATACAGTAGACACCTCAAACAAAATATCTTTTCTTTCTTTTCTGAACTGAATGAGATACAGATTATTGCATTATGTTAGAAGTCCAAATTAAATGAAGATGAATTAAAGCTGTATTGGACTGTATATAGACACTAGGATACAGAGAAGTTCTTGAAGGGGTTTTACTGTTCCTTCCATCTGTTATTTTGACTGCTAATAGAAAGGAAATAAGCCTGCGTCAAACAGTTTCAGAGCCTAAGTGGAAGACTACTAAAAATCACAACGTGCAAACATTTTCCATTTCAATGATCTTCCATATATGTCCATGGTGTTTCCTTTAGAAAAATCTACCATAAATTTCATGTTCAAGATTTTCTTTTACAAGTAACACAGAAGTCTATATATCGGAAGGTTGTACAGGTAAAAACTAGAATTATAAGGAAACATTTTCAGTTGATTGATTTATAATCTGCAGGTCTCAGAACAACACGCAAGTTTAAGTCAAGACTCATTTCAAACAATAAAAAATAAGAATTCTTTTTTATTGAAAACTGAGTTAATTCAACAGAGTCTTGAAGATTTGTTGTCTAAATTAATTTCTGTTGTCCTCTCTTGCAGAATTCAGGATATAAGACAAAAGTTGGTGGCATGATTCATCATGCTGTATTTTTAAAGTCTTACAATGACAGTTATGTTTCCAAAAACAGTCACAAAACTGGGGCCATGGGAACTTAAGGCCAGAGACAATTACACTGTGATCTAGAGATTTCTTTCAGGGGTATTGTGATTACTCTTCCAATCCACTCTGAAATGACAGCAGAAGATATTCTTTGGTAACATTTAACACAGCATTAAAACCAGATGCAGCTGCCATGCTCTAATGACGGCTCACTCAGTGAATAATCTTACTGCAGTTCTTTTCCTAGCTTAGTTTTAAAGTCAGTTTAAACAAGAAACACTCGGGGCGGGAGGTGGGGGGGTGGCAAGTTCTCTACATCCTGACTTAGCTCAGTTTCCCCATCAACTGAAATCATGGAGTGTTCTCACATCCATGCTTTTGTTTCCTTCTTTTCCCTTTTCTTTAAACAGGCATCCCTGCTCAAAATGGGACACCGGAAAGTGAAGAGAAGCACTGGCAATGACGACAGGCCATGGCGTGCCAGATGACAACCCTGTTCTCCAAAATCCACTGACAAACACAAAGAGCAACATAGCAAAACAATGATCTGGAGCATCTTTGTTGGTGCTATTGTATTTTCAATAGAGTTTCTTTAATTCAATTTAACGTTGATTAAATTCTCTAAAAATGAAGCTTTGGAGACTAACTTTAGATGATTAAGTCAGATTATCCATCTTATTGTTAAAAGGTCTTTTCACATATTCCAAGAACTGTCCTCATCTGACTTCTCCCAGTTGTAAACCTTTTCAATTATGCTAAATATTCCCAGCACATCTATAACTATTTGCAGATTTATGTTCTCACGTCTTCATGTGCCAAACCGTACATATTTAACATTTTGATCTCAAAAATTAATTCCCTCAATCTGTAAGCTACTTTTTGCTGCTCTTCCATGAACTCACTGCAACATTATACCATTAGAAGCGTTTAAGGTTAGCAAGATGATTTAACTATTGGATGTAACCTCCCACGTGTCATGGGTTCCCACTCAGTAGAATCTATATTGAGCTCAGTGGTGTGTGTACAGATAAATATACTCTAGAAAAACATCCAGTCCTGAAAACATGAGAAAAATGTTTATTAAAACCATTCCTTGACAGATTTTTCCAACGGTTATTAAATCTAATTGATCAAAACGAGAGCTTTATTTGTAGTTGAATTTGCCTGGTTTCCATTTTGACTATTTTTCATTAACAAAACAGTGAATTTAACACTAATTATTTTCTCCATGTAGAAACACCCATTAATTTTAAACAGGTCGTATCTTAGCCTGCCTCCAAACTAAACAGTGCCCAACCAAAAGATTCTTTCTCCACCCTTCAAATTTCTATGATATTCAAACACTGAAATACTGAGGAACAGAAGACGACGAGCAGCTGCCTGTCAGTAGGTAGCTGATTCTCATTCTGAATGTAGCAAATGTGAACATTTAATTTAAAAACTCAGATAGAAAATACCAAGAAGTGTTTCCAAAAACGATACAGAACTCTTCTATTGCCTAACAAAAATGTTTGTTGGAACATGGCCAAAGAAACATGCTGTCTACTCCTTCCCTTGTATGATCTGTAAGTATAACGACCAGGATTTCTAACCCAAACCTGACACTGCAGAAGAGGCTGTCTTGCAATTTATTGTAGCGAAAATGTGGGCAACCATGGAGACTGGAATGGAAATTCTGAAAGTTATGTCTGACTTCATTAAGACCCGAAGTTCTACCCACCAAACTGAGGATCTCCTGAGAACCCTCAACATAGTCAAGATTGTTGTTTTTCAGTCTCCAAACACTTCAGTGAAACCAAGTTGGAAAAACTGGATCCTAACATTAAATACAAAGCAGTGGAAGGTCTCAGACTGGGGAGCACGCTGCGCGCTTTATTATGAACTGATGCCTTCTTTACAAAACTGAAGCATTTCATTAAATGACATACATTAATGGTACAAAGGAAAATTAACTTGAACCTACAGTTACATGAAGTGACAGTTTGAATTCAACAGTGTCAGACCTGCTGCAGTTCTATTTTTTTTTGCCTCTGACTCAATTACACGAGCAGATTCTGAGCCTCTGCACTTGCCAAAAGAGATCTGCAGCTGATGTCTCCTCAGCTGTACGGTGGTTTTAAGACAGGAATAAAACTCCACTGCCTCAAAAAAAATTGTAAAAATTTACCTTGTTCATCATCTTGAATTTGTAGAATTTACACATAAGAATATTCTTACATATCTGGCTTCTGACCCTTCCTGAAGTGACGGCAGCATCCCCGCTGCACTGCAGATTGACTTCATCTGCAAATGCAGACTATCTCACCACCTTTGTAATAAGCAAGACCGAGATTTTCCAACCTTTGTAGATGGCTCTTATTTAAGACAGTATTGTACTGATGGCACAACAGCAAGGGACGCAGGGAGACCAAGGGGCACCTCGCAGCATGCAGAGCACGCCTGTCATGGTTTTAGTTGGGATAGAGTTAATTTTCTTCACTGCAGCTGGTGCAGTGCTGTGCTTTGGACTTAGTATGAAAACAATGTTGATAACACACCGATGTTTTGGCTGTTGCTGGGCAGTGCTTGTGCTAGTCAAGGACTTTTCCAGCTTCCCGTGCTCTGCCGGGGGCACAAGAAGCCAGGAGGGGAGGGGGCACAGCTAAGAGAGCGGATTCAAACTGGCCAAAGGGATGTTCCATATCATGTAATGTCATGCCCAGTGTGTTACCTGGGAGGGGCTGGCAGGGGGAGGGAGGCAGCAATCGCGGCTTGGGGCCTGGCAGCATCGGTCGGCGGGTGGTGAGCGGTTGTGTCATTTGTGGTTTTGGTTTTTCCCCTTTTTCCCTTTTCCATTTTATTATATTCTCATTATTGATATTATTATCATAATCATTATTATTAAAAATATTATTTTTATTGTAATTATTAAACTGTTCTTACCTCAACCCACAAGGTTTTTTTGTGCTTTTGCTCTTCCAGTTCTCTCCCCTGTCCCACAGGGGTGGGGGGAGTGAGCGAGCGGCTGCGTGGTGTTTAGTTGCTGACTGGGGTTGAACCACGACAACGCCTTACTTGAACTCTTACCAAATATGTGGAATGAAGCAGTACTTTTTCTGGCATTTTTTCATGCTCTCTGCTCTTTGAGAAAGGCAATCAGGAAGAACATCCAGTGCCCGCTAAAACTGGCAGATAATGCCTTTGAGAGAACCAGCATGTATAAAAGAGATAGTTCAAGACAATCTAGCTAGCACAAGCTTCAACAGCAGACTTTCTTAGAGTTAACAGTATGTCAAAATGAAGAGGTATATCCTATGAAACCGTCAATAGAACATTTCCCTTACACTGCACCATTAGCATCAGATCTCCACTGGCAGTCTAAGATCAGATCATCAGATCTTTGCTGGCAGTCTATAATCTGCTGGTAACTGAACTGTTTGGAGGCCTGGAATCACACCAGCACTTTTAGGGCTACGACATTATAACAAATCAATTAACATGGTATGCTCAGTTACAGAAGACAATAAATACAGTTTTACTATATACATTTATCTGCATTTTATGGTAAATAAACACTGAAGCAAGTAGATCCCTGAAGCCCTCTAAGACTTCAGTGATCTGCAGGTCAGTGAGCTGTAGGTCAGACTGGGAAAACTTTCAAGATTAACTCATTATCTCTTATACCTTATACCTGGGCTGCTTTCCTATGTTCTTGATTATGCATGACGGGACAATCAGCTTCGGGCAAGCACAAACAAGCAGAATCAAGGATTACAGGTAACATGATCAGCAGCAAACAATTTCCCAGCACAAGGCTGTTCCGTCAGTCTTTTCGGATGCAGGTAGCTGAGTGAGCATAGGTTGATATACCCAGTGAAAAACCTCAAAGCAGATTACGTCCATTTACTGACAGAACATCATCTCTTCCGACAGCAGAGCTACTCTTTGAATCAGAATTAGGCAACAGATTAGGCACTGCAGCATCTAAAGGGCTGCATCAAGCTAACCACGGATGCCTCTACAGACCAGCACAGATAAAGGTCAAAAGGACCTCTTGTCGGGATTAAATGCATCTTAAGATATTCTGAAGATGCAGCTAATGAAACCTCTCCTTATAAAGCAGAAACCTGTGCACAAGTGGAAGACATAAGTTGGCTACATGTTTATAAAAACAAAACACAAACCAAAATCCCCAGCTGTTTCAGTGATATTTCCAATGCATATCTGCTCAAGCAGCTAAATAAGAGAGACCTGGACAGGCTGGAGAGCTGGGCCGAGGGGAACCTCATGAAATTCAACAAAAGCAAGTGCAAGGTCCTGCCTCTAGGGAGGAACAACCCCAGGCACCAGTACAGGCTGGGGGCTGAAACACTGGAAAGCGGCTCTGTTGAGAAGCACCTGGCAGTGCTGGTGGGCAGCAAGCTGACCCTGAGCCAGCACCGAGCCCTCGTGGCCAGGAAGGCCAACAGTATCCTGGGGTGCATTAAAAGGTTATCCTCCCCCTCTGCTCTGCCCTAGTGAGGCCACACCTGGAGTACGGCACCCTGTTCTGGGCTCCCCAGTTTAAGGAGGACAGGGAACTACAGGAGAGAGTCTAGCAGAGCTACCAAGATGATCAGGGGGCTGGAGCATCTCCCTTATGAGGAAAGGCTGAGAGACCTGGGTTTGTTCAGCCTGGACAGGAGACAGCTGAGGGGGGATCTTATCAATGCATATAAACATCTGAAGGGTGGGTGTCAAGAGGATGGGGCCAGACTCTTTTCAGAGGTGCCCAACAACAGGCCAAGGGGCAATGGGCTGGAACACAGGAAGTTCCACCTCAATGTGAGAAAAAACTTCTTCCCTGTGCGGGTGCCAGAGCAGGGGCACAGGCTGCCCAGAGAGGCTGTGGAGTCCCTTCCCTGGAGACATTCAAACCCCGCCTGGACGCGTCCCTGTGCCCCTGCTCTGGGTGTGCCTGCTCAAGCAGGGGGTTGGACGAGATGATCTCCAGAGGTCCCTTCCAACCCCTACCATTCTGTGATTCTGTCAAATACAGATTAAGTTTGAAAGACTTTTACATAAACCATAATCTTTAAGTTACATGGGGGGAGGGGTGGGGAGTGATTTCATTAACTTTTTTTTTTTTTCAGTGAATTCCTAAGGGAAGAATCGATGTTCAAAGTTTATTATTTTGCTTTTACTTCTTAAGCCCAGCAGCTAGTAAGCTATTGTTTTTTACTTTTGTTGAGGTAAAATGTAAAACAAAAAGAATAAAAACATAACAGAAAGGGGAAAAAATTGAATCCAGAAAATGAAAGCAGTGATAACTTTCATTTTGAAATGACAGCTGAGAGGTAAATTATAAAATACAGTTTCTCATAATGGCTAAACAAAAATAGCTCAGTGCCTCAGATAGAATTTAAGCAATGAAATCTCAGCTGTAAATCAAAAGGAAATCAGATTCAAGATTTTAACTGAGCAAGTAAAAGTACATAATTTGCTGACATCGAGTCTCAGGTATTGGTAGAGATGATCAACAATCAAAAAACACATTTTGTTTTATTTAATGATAAATATTTATCCTTAGCAGATTGGAATATGACATAATTCCACTATTTTTCACTCTCAAACGTAATATCGAATGACACATGACTTCTGATAGAGAATGAACACTGGGAAGATCAGGAGCAAGCAGTGGTGTTACTGATCACTAAAGCTAATAGTATAGAACAAACAGCAAGAGATAAGAAGCACTTAAACGCAAAATGCAGTCATGACTTAGCAGACAATATATACCTAACATAACAAAGAAAATATCCAAATAGCCTTTTGACAGGCCTTGCTATAAAACATTTCTGAAAGAAATTTAAATATTACAGTGTTTCCCCCCAACTCAGTAAAGCTTTTTGGCACTCTAATTAAAAGCAGTCATATCTTTAACTACATCTCCAATCAGCAAATCACTTAAAATAAAGTTTCCACTGACTTAAATGCTGATCGGTATGATGAACAGGCAAAGAATGAAGCAAATGCATACAATATGAGTTGAAGCACTTGGCTGAGTTGGAGCCACTACATATAGCACCTGCTCCTGTAAAACTTGTGAAACAGTACACAGCTGAACAACGCAGAAACTCTTCCCTTGAATTAGCCCCTCAACCTATTTTTAAAGATTTTAGGATTAAATACTTTCCCCACATAGCAAATTCCTGAGAATAGATGGACAAGGCAGGTGTACAATAACCTTGTCTTACACAAAACACAGCCGGGGAAACCTAGCACAAAAAGCCAGCTTACCAACAAGAGTTTCAAATAAAAGCATCATGTTGCATCTGAAGCTTTTAGGGAAGGCTCGCAGCTTCACACCCAAGCTGCTCTGTGACTACAGGAAAAAAACTGCAGCGAACCAAAGAGCAGGCGTGCTGTCCATTTAGAAGTGTACATAGAGTGCAATGGACATTTTTGACACTGAATGAAGAGGACTATGCATGCAAATAGCAAGTGCAAACTGAGTATTTTAACCCATATAATGATTCTTCTTGAAAACTATTTAAGACAGATGCTGTGATACTTCCAGGCTGATAAAGAGACATCGCTTTTTAAACCTTGAAAACCTTACAAAAGCCAAAGAATGTGCCACTGCAGGGATGAAACTCTGAACATCATTAATAAGGTTCCTGGGTCTTTGCAGACAGCTGTTCTGGATACTGTGTTCTGACTTTTCAGGTAGTATTAGATTCCCTTTACTAGAACAGCTCTTAAAAGAATAAAAAGATGCTTGCTATGCTACACTTTCAAGAAGTGAAATGCTTGACAAACCTGCTTACCAATAAAGCCACACAGTTTCAGGTCTCTTGTATAAGAGCTGGACACAATCTACGCATTAAACAAAATTCAGTTTGAGACAATCTTGTCTCATTTTAAAATATTTTTTTACAAAAGCTATTTCAGTGCTCATTATCTTTGCATAATCTAAATTTCTCTCATTATATGCAAAGGTCATTATTTACTGTATTACCTGCTGTGAAAAACAGATACTGGTCCTCTTGGCTGTGCCATTTATGTAACTAAAAACTTAAGTCCTCTGTCAGTCCTCCCTTTGGCTTCAGCAAGACCAAGAGTTTCTTTAAACTTATGCTTTAGCATAAGTCACATTTATCACTCTTCTTGCTCTAGACTTTCTCTACTGTCCATTTTTCTTTACCTTTCTCTAAGTTCAAGCTCCAAACTAGATATGGTAACTTTGCTTGAGGCTTTACTTCTTTTTTTCACAGAAACAAAACAAACACTTCATGTTTTGCAAGCTATGCTGCTGTCCATCCATCTTTTGGCATTTTTGCAATGGTACGATACTGGTGTCTTATTTCTTTCCTTTGAAAATTAAATATACTTCCAGTATCTCCTAGACTTATATTCCCTTCTTGCTTATCTTTGGGTTTTATTTCTGAAGTCTGACACAAAAAAAGGCCCTAGGACCAGCAGGAATCTCTTGGATCAGTTAAAAGTTCACTCTCAATTATTATTATTAGTAGTAGTAGTACATAATTGCACTGTAATTTCAAACTTTAATAATTCCAAACTTTAAACCAAGCAAAATGCTTGCCCCCACTATGTGCACTGGCTTTCTTTTCACTAATCCTGCTACTTTGGCAGTCGGTAGCTGATTATTACATAGAGATTTTTAATAAAAGCATATTCCTGTCCAATTCATAGCAATTTTTCCTTGTACTAACTTAATCCTTCATCTAAAAGAGTACTTCCTGCTCCTTGATATTTACACCTCAGAAGTACTCATGCACTGAAACAAAGTCTATTCTCAATCTTCCTTCTTCCCAGCAAACTCAAGCTCATTTATTCATCTTTTGAATGACAGCTATTCAAAGGTCACCTCTGGAAGTGCCAGAGTTTGAATACAGACCAAATATTTAAAGACTGTAGAGCATTTAACTACTAGCACAGGTGAACTTACATTAACAAGTACTTGTTGATTAAGGATTGGTAAAATCATTAACTTCCAGAATTCATTTTTGCAAAAGCTGCTTTGCTTAAGCAGTATGTAAATAAATATAAAATGAATTTTTAAAAAAACAGAATAGGAACTGTGTATTTAGCAGCAAATATTTTATCAAAACAAATAGTTATTAAAACTGATTTCACTCAGTTGCTGATGAATTTTAGGCAATCGGAATTTAGTAGTTATGGCATTTGACCACCATCATGCGTTGCCATGATTTTTAAAGCTCACTACGATATGTGAAACTACTCTGTGGCTTACAAGAGAAAGCTAGCACCAGAGGAGAAAATGATTACAGTTTATTCCTCACATCCAAAGACAATCATTTACATGTGCATTTTGGGTAAGATTCTGTTAGACAAACACAGAACAATGTAATGCACAAGACAACAAAGCAACGATGAGATATATAGAAAGAAGTAATCAAATTTTACAATAAACAAGAGATATCCTGTACCTGGTAAAATAAACCACCATGAAAAGATGTTTGAACCTCACAAATCATCCAACGCACATGGATTGCTTTAACCATAGTCTGCAGTTAAAGGAGGCTAAACTCCTAACCAAGGAATTTTGAAAAGTTGTTCACATAATTCTTTACCTGCATGTTGCTGATGATATTGAAAGCTTCCAGCATGGTCTTCAAGTTACAGCCGATATAATAGAGACAATGAGTCAAATATACGAGTCAAAACAAGGCTTACCTTGTTGCTGGAAGTGTGCTGACACGCGTAAAGAAAACGGATGGCTCTACTTCTATGTGAAGGCCTAGTGAAAGGTTCCTGTAATATCCTTCAATGTGTCCTGGTCCACCAGAGTACTTAAAATTCAAAATGGCTTCCAGCGTCTAGGGAAGTACAAGTAAATTACTCATTAGTAATTTCATTACTGTGCATTTCACAAGTTCAATTAAATCAGACCATAGAAGTGATTACCAACAAAGTTTTTACACCCTGAAGAATCTGCCTTCCTAACCCATCCGTTCTATTATCTCAAGAAAAAAAGGCAATCTAACAAATAACTGCATCTTATGCAGTTGCTTTTTTTCCTAATCCTTTCAAAAACTAAGGGGTACAGAATAAATTCAGCTGGAGTTCTCTTCATATAATTCCTCTCCATAATACACAGAAAAAAAAATATGAGCTTATTTTTGCTTAGAAGAGTTCAAGGTTTATTAAATTACATGCTCTTTCATACTCTTGAAAAATATTCAGCACTTTATTACCTTCAAAATCAAACAGAAAACCTTTAAAGTTTTTGAGCGTGGACAGATAATGATTATACCAAACTAAAAGCATCTGGTCTCTTAACAAGTCACTGTAAACATACGCTCATTGCCATTAACTAACAGATTAAAACAATTGTTGACTAGATCTAGTGCATGAACCTTGTCTGTATTTGATGTTCATTTTATAAAACATGATTGGTTAGCAAATATTAAAAATGAGGATGATTCTTTAGCATTAGTCTTACGCACTCACTACTCCAAGTAGTACTGAGCCTTTACTTCTGTGATGAAATTTTGGGCTCTGTGTCTTTTCCTTAACAGACAGCAGGTGGGAAGCTTCCCAGCATACAAGTGCCCACATCATCATCAGTGTTCAAGCTCAGAACAAACCTTTGATTCATCCAAAGAGACTACACACCACTTCTTCTTTCATTATATTCCTGAAATATAATTCTCTGGAAGCAAGGCGAGAATCTGGGAAGCGTCACTGGATTCTTTCTCAGCTCCTTCTCCAGCCCCCCGTCACCTGCTATGGCCAAGTCTCAGAGCAAGGACAGGTAGAGACAGACCTCTACCCTAACATTGGACATTACAATATTACACTGAAGCCTATGCCTAGAAGGACAGAGGTTTCTTAAAAAAATTTAGAGGCAATGCCTATATCCTCTTGGGTTAGCTTTTAGCTCATTTTTTATGTTTAAAAAAAAACCCAAACAAACAAACAAACCAACCCACCCCAAACCCCAAGACAACAACTTATCCAGGAAGCCAATTATATTTATCAGATGTCATCAATCCTCAGACTGTTAAAAGTACTTTCCCTTTCAATTGAAGATTTATAAAACATTTTATGAAACATGTTCATTTTATTCATAAGCTCTACCGGACAATCTAAGGATTTTCTAGATTTTCTAACTTACAAAAATATTTACGTTTGATACCATTCTCTTTCTAAGTCTGGCTGAAGGAACAGAAACATGGATACAATCAGTTTCTTAAAATAGCCACAAACCAGCAATTTAAAGAATACCAAAATCCAAAGTTTAATGCTGTATGTTTAATACTGCCTGTGTGCACTTAAATGTTTTGCCTATTTCCAGTTTTCTTTTAAGAAAAGTGCCCTAACTCCAACTCCTAATTTAGTTTCATTAAAATTCATGAGAGTCACCTTATAATACAAATAAAAACCTTCACTGGGAGCTCTGGACATACCATCTACTCTGTTTATGTCAATTCCTAATCTGTAGTTAATGAACTCCAGTTTATGATATGTCAGGAAAGCTAATCAATATTAAATACCAAAATAAAGAAGTGCAAACCCATTCAACACATACTTCATTCTAATTAACTAGCTGGACCATTTAATAAAAATCAGAGCTAAACTCCACAAGTACAGGGATCTGACACTACTTACATCGTAATGTGAGAATGGACTTCAGTTGCAATTAGGTGGTCTGTGAAAACCCCAGCTATGTATGTTCTGCATTATTGCTGTAACACTCAGTATCCTGCTTGGGAAAGCTGCTGTGACATGGATCCATGGTTTATTCTACATAGGGCCATGGCACACGGCTGCATCATTAATGAGCCCAGTCCCGTATAAAGGCAAATGTAATAAATGTTGGTTTGAAAGGTCATGGAGCATTATCATTCCAGATGCAAAACCCTTCGTAACATCCAACTCCAAATGAAAACCCTCCAGAAAAAGGCTAAATAATACAACCATTACATGCCGTTGATGAGCAGGAAGGTTTAAGGGCATCATCATAACCTTGATCCCTGTTGTAGTGAGGAGTTTGTCAAACAAAACTTGCTGGTGACCCTGTGTGTCCCCCACCCCATGGTAGAGGTTGGGGAAAAGAAACCTGATGGTCTGCTATTAATCTAGACAACAGGAGAACATCTCTTCTCACCCAAAATGTAAGATCTACCTGGGGATGTTTAATACTAGAGACGTAAGAGATTTTTAATATC
This sequence comes from Phalacrocorax carbo, assembly GCF_963921805.1. Lineage (NCBI taxonomy): Eukaryota > Metazoa > Chordata > Aves > Suliformes > Phalacrocoracidae > Phalacrocorax > Phalacrocorax carbo. The sequence goes on along the minus strand of NC_087514.1, from coordinate 5,384,589 downwards.
TCTGAGAACCACAGAACGTCCAAACCTTTGTTTTTTTCTCTGGCTTCTTAGGAACATACACACATGCACAAAGTTAAAACATGAGGCAGACTCTACATCAGGAGTGTAGGCATATGTGTAAGGGGGGAGCACGACTGAAGGAAACAATTTTTTCAGGAGCCTTCAAGTGATCGGAGAAAGCTTTGTTGCTTAGGATTCATATAATGTGAACAGGATATAAAAAAAAACCAAATTCAATCTCCTTTAAACCCCTCTACACTCACATACCTTGAAAAAGACTGCAAGTACAATATGAAAGATTGATTTTCTATCTTTAGGATAGAAAAAAAATCCTACGATTTCATGAGCTTACAAAGCTCCAACTTAAAACAATCTACCACTCTCTCCCACAGCACCTGCAGAGAAGAACGGTCCAAATGATACAGCCCCCGATTTAAATAATGTTGTAAACTTACTCCAGTGGCCTTGTTGAACCTACACAAATAACAGACTGATGGGCAGATTCTATTCATCTTTACAAATACCAATAGAATTTATTAGATTTCACCAAATTGCATCACTGCAGACCAAAAAGAAATGTCAGGTTGTCACTACGAACATAACTTTGCCTGCGGATGATCCATAAAAAAGCAAAGGAAGGAAGGAAGGAGTACACTGGCCTCTCGGGGCAGGCAGCCAGGAAAAGCAGCCTATTGTTAACCAAACACATCTGGAATTCAGAACATCTGTGGACTAGGGGGAAGAACCTTGCTTTTCAGCAGATCTGCATTCTGGAATCTTAACAGAAAAAAATACGTTTAACCTATAGGATGACTTTGGCATGATATATTTTTTACTACTTCATTGGTCCTTCCGTCTATTGATGAAGAAAAGGAAACAACAGAGTTCCTGAGTGTAAGTTCCAGATGACAAGACTCAACCAATGGCACCAGACACTAATACCACCTACTATATTGACAAGAGATGTTTTACAGATGAACTATCAAAAAATTGCCATTTTGGTTTCTCTCATGCGTTTTGTCCTCAAACATATTTTCCGCATAGTGTAGGTACCAGTATTTTTAAAAAAAAAATCATTCTCTCCAGCCTGCTGGGGAAATCCCTCCCATATTCACTTTCATAACAGAATTAAATGCAAAATTAGAACTTTTTGTAACATCACGCCACTAATGAAAAGCAAAACATTTGGCATTAAAATTTCCTACCTAAATGACGACTGTTAGTCCCCTCTTGCCAATCCCTCAGCAGTGACCTTGTCTGAATAGTAACACCTTTCATATACTGATTTTAATTACCAATTACAGTCTACAACTCAGATCAATTATTTCTACTGAACTACTACTATAGTACTTCCTACCCAGAAGCAGAGAGTAAAATCTAAAGAGTATTTCCAAACAGTTCTACAGAATATCACTATTTTCGCAGAGGCTGATTGAGAACAGATCTCCCCAAAACCGCTAATGACTCAAGAAACATGTAACTGAAGGGGGAAGGAGCAGTGATTAAGGGGATTTCGCATGCTGGGGAGTTAAATATAGTGCTCAATCCTTTCTGTAGGCTTGTTCTTAAGTAAGGGGGTTGACTGACTACCAGAGTCAAGAAGCTTTACCCCAAAAAAGTGTTTAAAGTTACGTATAGCAAAGAACACTATTTCAGTCAAAAAATTGGCTTAGACCGAGAACTTGTTAAGGTAACTATAACTCAAGGATATAAGAATCCACCTGCAGAGATAGAATTGTTACATGCTGTATGTAAAGGCAGATAATCATTCCATAGAACACCACAAAATATTAGCTTAACCTAATATTAGCAACTCCCATAATCATACTGGTTTTTAAGAAAAAATCATTCAAGATACAAAAAAGGTTAAGAGTCATTTTCTTTTAAAAATCAGGAATAATTACTGAACAGCAACATTAGATATAAACAACAAAGAAACCCCCAACAATGAGAACGATGCACACAGTAGGTGAATTAGTAGTCAGAAAACTCAAATTTATAGTGATAGATTGTTAATGAGTAAACAATCAATATTCGTATTGATTGATAAAGTTCATATACTTTCCCCTTCACTGCTGAAAAATAGTTTTATGCATCTACATTTTTGGTTTTGTAAAATTTACACGGTTGGAAAAAGTTCAGGTCAGAAGCTCATGGGTTTAATTCTTACATCATCTATTTTGCTGAGTAGATTTGTTTCTTTATTCTTTGTTTCTTTACTCCTAAGCAATTTTACTAGCAATAGCAATAACTCTGATTTTATCCCTCTGCGTATCTTGCTACTGGAAGAACCAGAAGATTCTGTTTTATAATATTTCTTCTTACAGTACTGCATCACCACACATACTGCATTTTGTGTTTCAGAAAGCAACGCAAGATTTTGTCCTCATTTTTTTCCCAAAACTGGAACGTTAATTTATGAAATGTTTATTATCAGTGTTTTCCATAATTAAATTAACAATTTATACTTTGTAACAGAGGCTCACATACACTGCATTTTCAGATCTATCCTAAATTCCCTTAGTACAGTAAAAATGACACTAAGTAGATCTCAGCATTTAAAATACAAGACGAAATGCCAGTACTTAGCTACAGGCAGTTTGCTCCTGAGACTCTGCAGATACTGACTGCAATAAATGTACAGAAATACCAGAACACATCATCGTAGGCTGCCCATTAACATATAGAAAACCAGACTCAAAATACATAAATTCAGAACACAGTCATTTTCGTTTCTGAACTGTTTATAGAAAACAACTCTTACTAATGAGCATAATATCTCATGGGATTAGGGCTTGAAATTTGAAAAAGAACTTATTCTAGGTGTGCAATCTTCAAATATACCTTCCTTTAAAAAAAAAATCAAATTACTTGTCCAACAGTAAACACGTTTTCCTCCAAAATCCATCATGCTCCTGATCTCCTGCTTCTCATGCAAACTAGCATCAGCAGGGCACACTCCATGCATTCATCAGGGCTTAGCCATTCTTTTTGACTTTTAGTCCTTTTTCTCATTAGATGCCTTTTGTTTGCAGGTTTGGGGTTTTGTTTTTCCTTAAACAGCCTATAAACCCCATTTTGGTTAAACTTTCTATCTGCCTCCCTCCTTCTTTCCTCTCCTTCTCTGACCATTCCACTCCCATATTCAGCTCTGATGGGCAATCAGTGATATTCATCAGTAATAAAGAGAAATAAAAATGTACCAGTTCATCAGTTCGATCTCACAAAAGGCACCAGAGAACCTCTCTCTACAAAATTAATTTCTCAGTTTCTTCTATCAGCTGCCATGCTTAAATTCTTTTAAGAGCTTTGAGGATTGTGTAAATAAATCAGGGATCAGGAATTTCAGCTGCCTAACTGTAACTAATTACATTATCTGGCAGTAACAAAGAGAAAACAAGTTTCTCAAATCAACCACACTCTTTTCAACACCAGCAGGTAACCCTGGCAATAAATATGCTAGTAACAGCAAAGAGATGGCCGGCCAGCAGCGTGCTCAGAGCGCCAGCACTGCTGACACAGAGAGCGTTGCGCAGCCTTGCCTTCGTGGGCGCAGTGATGCAGTGCCGGTGGCATCTCCTGGCCTCTGCCCTTCCATAGCGTCCTCGCCGCCTCTGAGCCAGGAGGCTGAGCTCTCCTCAGGGCTGTCAATACTCCCACAGCCCCGCAGGGCCTCTGTGAAGCTTCAGGCTGCAGATCACAGTTCCAAACGGTGCATTCAAGCCCTCTTTTGCTCCTTGCTGCCTCAGGCCAGTCCTACTCACGCACCTTCATCATGCTGAGAAGCTACGTGGTTTATCCCCAACCCCACAGCACACAGTTAATCATAGAGCAGAGTTTTTTTGCCCTAGTCAGAGTAAATTTTTTATCCTTCTTTCTATATGTGTCTCCATACCTCAATTTCCTGTCTTTACTATCAAAATTATCTGGCCTAAGCATTACTGGACCAAACTCAAAAAGGTCCAGTCTTGGAGACCGCAAGCCTTTGTTTCCAAGCACGTGGGATATGCTGCTCCAGCAACACGGCTCATACACTGAACACACTTGAATTTTTTTTCAGGGAACAACCAGAATGTGAGCATTGGGAGGGAAATGGCAAAGCCTCCATAGCTGAAACCAAGGAAGACAGGACACAAATACATCAAGCTTCCAGTCCTTGGGCCAATTTGTGAATTAAAAACTGTGTCTATGTTTTGAGTTGCTCTGATGAAAAAATTCAGTCCTGGCATTTAGAAATGCACAAATCTCTGCCTATGTATTCATTTGGCTATCAAAATCACTGAGTCTACAGTCCATAATTCTGCAGGGTAACCTGGAAAGGATAAAATCTGTATATAAAAATAAGGCTTAACAGCAGTGTTCGAAGAAGGAATGGGTACCCTTACATACATAAGCTGAATATCCTCCTGCCCATTTGTTGTCAGGAGGATAAAATAAAAAACCACACACACCCAGACCATCAAAAAGAAAAAGCAGATAAACTGCTGACTAGTCAGAATTCTGTAATTCTCCTTGGGAGGACAAAACTCCAATCTAATAGAAAAAAAAAACAACTCCAACTAAATGTCACTAGCATCGTGTTTCTATTGCTCCCTGTTGAGGAGAGCTAAGCAAAGAACAGCATTACTGAAATCTGAATGCTCTTACAACATACTTTATGGTTTCTGAGATACACACATTTCTTAGCATTGACACTTTGGGTGGGTCCTCTAACTGCAAAACTCAGACCACAGGGACTTGGATGCTGGTATCTTCAAAGTTTCTTCCATGCAGTAATTCACATCATTCCCTCGAATGCTTACACCTTCCTTTACTTGAAATACTGGACATTTGGGATGAGGAGTATGTCATTTGTGATAAGGAGAACACCAAGCCTTACCTCATAAGCTTTATTTTCATTATTAGTCAGCTTTATTTCGTTGTTATTCAGGGCAACAAAGCTGGTGAAGGGTCTGGAGAACAAGTCATGAGGAGCGGCTGAGGGAGCTGGGGTTGTTTAGCCTGGAGAAGAGGAGGCTGAGGGGAGACCTTCTCGCTCTCTACAACTCCCTGAAAGGAGGTTTGTAGTGAGATGGGGGTTGGTCTCTTCTCTCAAGTCATTAGCAATAGAACGAGAGGAAATGGCCTCAAGCTGCGTCAGGGGAGGTTTAGATTGGATATTAGGGAAAATGTCTTCACTGCAAGAGTGGTGAGGCACTGGAACAGGCTGCCCAGAGAGGTGGGGGAGCCACCATCACTGGAGGTCTTCAAAAAACATGTAGATGTGGCCCTTCCGGACATGGTTTAGGAGACACGGTAGTGTTGGGTTGACGGTTGGACTTGATGATCCTAGAGGTCTTTTCAAACCTTAATGATTCGATGATTCTATTTCAAGCTGAGTATTATTCCAAAAGTGAAAACAAATCATTCTTCCCTGATGTTTTTCATATCTGGCACAAATCTTAGGCTGCCCAAGAAAGGTCCGGAATAGGAAATGAAGATCAGAAGTGGAATACACAAACAACAATATACAAAATTTTCTACCTGTAGAAAACACTATATCATGGTTCATAAAAAGTAAATTACATCATAAATTGAATTTTTACATAAAACTAATTGAGGGAATGAGTGCACAGTGATATCGTGCAACTTTGCAAAAGAGACTTAGTCATTGCTTTCTCTCTTACTGGAGAATATTAGTCTTTTCACTTATGGCTAAGCTGTCTGATTTTTCTGATACACAAAATATGCTTTAGGTTATCTGTATTTTTATAAATGACACAACACCACCCTTTTTTCTCTTTTTAGCTAAAAAATAAATTCTGTATTTTTAAGGAGAAATTAAACAGCCATGAAAACACAGGACATACCTATGCATTTCTCTGAATGCAAATCATGAAGCAGATCTAACTGTACTGGAATACTTAATCGATCAAGGCAGAATGCCTAATTTTCCCCAAATAGGAAAAGGAGACTCTCCCAGCAGATAGTGTTCCTTAAAGCACCAAATAGCATAGTAATTGATAGCAAGAGTCCTGATACATGCATTATAAAAAGGATATGCATATGTAATCATCTTGTAGTGCATATGTAATCATTCTCTAGGACCGAACTGCAGCAAGCATTCTCCATACTAATTTTTCTCCTCTGTATTCCATTAAAAACATACATGGCAACTACAAAAGCTATGATAAAAGTCTTAATAACTGATTAAACAATTAAATAAACTGTGCCACATTGTTATATTCCTGTTAAACTACTTTACCAGTCTAATGCAAAATTAAATATCATTTTTAGCACGAGTGCTAATCAGATGAATTTACACAACCAGTCTATTGAACAAGGTGCCTGTTGTGTTCATGCTCTAGAGCCGTACGAGTACACCTCCTGCAAACACACTGACTTCCAGTAGCAATTTCTGCAGCACACCAATGTTTATCTAGCTCATCCATCCACATTTATGTCTAGTTAAGCCCCTGAACAATGAAACTGCTGCATCCCTTTGTAAAAATAGCACAATGGCGATGACAAGTAGCTGAAGCTAAATATAGCTCCTGCAGGCATATGCTGGGAATTAAATAGTACATTTTACCCCTCCCCAATTCTAAATCAGAAAGCTTTAGCAAGGAATCTCTAGTGAATACACACAGGAGCTGAATAAATCCCCCTTAAGCTTACAAGGCATATTCTGAATCTGTGCTAGCTAAAAATAGCCGTGTTTATAATGAGAATGGAGATGTGAGCAGAATAATATTAAGTTTAAAGGCAAGCATGCTATAGTCATTCTGCATTAACGAATAGAGTGAATCAAAGGTCATTCTAACAAACAGGCATACAGATGGACAGATAAAATACAATATACAACAATCTTTTACTGAAAAGCATTCCTCTTGCATTAAACATTGCACTTTCTAAATGGTTATTGCAGCCACACATTCGCAAGTTATATTGCGTGCATTTTTTTAGCTAGAACACAAATTGTTACTTCCAAAAGATAAGAGAAAGATAGGAATATACAGCATTATTCCTCTGGACAATATTCCCTCCTAGAGTTCAGTTCCCCTCTGGAAATATTCAGGAAATATAATACATAACCCTTCTTGTAATATTAATCACAGATTTCTGCTTTCTTTAATTAAAGGCAAATTGCATCCAGGCCTCCAGGGCAGTACTATTGCAGCCGAACGCCCAAATGGCTGATGCATGTTCTTAACTGCCTCAAAGGTTTTACCTCCATCAACTTAGACACAAGCACTGCTGACCGCAGCCATCACAGAATTTCATTCTTGGCTGAGATACAGATGAGAGATAAAAATAATTTAAATACAAGTAACTTTTATGTGGACCATTCCTCTCGAGGGTTTTCTGTCTACTGACACTAAACTGCAGAACCTCTCACAAAAACATGTGCTAGGGAATTAGGCAGCCCTGCTTTCTGCTCTTGGAGGACTTGAAGGAATGGAGGGCAAGTTATCACTCCTGTTCCTCAATAACTTCGCCGATTTTGAAATCCTGCCCTGATTCTGGAGTAGGAAGGTAAAAAAGGTGAGTAAACACAAGGATAGATGTTGATGAACAAATCACACACACACACATGCCCTTCGAATGGAAATTTCTCTATGTGGAGACCAACAACTCAGACTGTTTCTCCCAGCAATGGCTGTGTAACGTTGGTTGCTGTAAAGAAGCATCACTGAATGTACTTCCTCACTGAAACCCACTCATGTACACCCTGTAGGCAGGGTGACCAAGAGCAAAGGCACAAGATGCCGGCAGATATCTTCCCACTGAAAGAACACACCCGTGAGAGGAGGATAAAATCAACTCTTAGGCATAATGGTGCAAAGAACATGCGTCCAGCTTAAACACCCCACTTGTCATAAAATCATAAATGAAATAACAAGATAGTATAAAAAAAGTCACAACCCCAGAAAGAACATCAGGAAAAAAAACAAAAGCAAGTGCTGCACAAGTGACGCCCCAGTTAAGAATGACACATCTGATCAGTGTTGCTGCTCCTCCACAAGCAGGTCATCTCTCACTTTCGAGAGCAAGCACACTGCTTTTTTTAATCGCTATGCACCACAGCTTGCTACTGCAGACTCAGCAATCGAGTATTATCTTTCAGTATATATTCTGAGTTAAGCAAATGAGAATTTTAGAAAGCCATATGACACTGATAAAGTTTGCAAGTGTGAGCGCAAGTTTTCTTCTCCAACCCCCCACCCAGGAAGGGAAGCAAAGCAACAACACCAAGCCTGAATAGGCTCATATGCAACAACCTGAGGCCTCTGGGTAACACAGTGAAGTTATTCAGTTTTATTTTTTCATGCCAAATGCTTCTACTCTGTTTCACACTTCCTCAACACCAGCACAACCCTGCTCTGTTCCCTTCCACCATGTCCTTTGTGAGACAAGGGGATGAGTCTGCACATGAAGTGGGGTAAACACAGAAGAAACTTTTTGGTTTGTTCTCTATTCCTTTACTTTCTGTTATTCCTAATATTCTGTTTGCCTTTTGCATTGCTACTACAAATTAAACTAACATCTTCATAGAATGTCTCATACACCCAAGACCTCTGTCCTGAGTGGCAATGGGTAATTCAGAGCGCATTACTGTGTATTTGGAATTAAGACAGCATTTTCTCCATGTTCATTACTTTACAATGCACACGTGGATCAATACTGATCTTCATCTCAAGTTTTAACAACCCATCTCTATCAAAGGATAAGCCTGTAATCCTTAAAAGTTGGTTTTCACATATGCTGCCCTTGATAAACTTCGACACAATCCTAATCACCCCAATATTCAGATCCTTTCTGAGCATGCTGAATGAGACAGGCACAATACAGATCCCTATGATTTAGGCTGGCGACCACCTTTCAGTGAGTTAATGGGTCATTTATCCTACCTTGAACTGGCTCTTGACCCATGATGGGACCTCTACTTTTATCTCACAGCATATTTGTTTCTCTCAAAGAGCCTTTTGAGAGAGTCTTTTGGAGAGTGTTTTAGGAATCAAGTAAGCAGTATGAACGATTTTCCCTTTGTTCATGAGGTCAGCATGAGCTTCAAAGAATTGTGACAGATTTCCTTACCATGACTGCCCTTCATAAAAAACAATTTCAACAGTATCCCAACATAGGTACCTTATTAACTCTGCTGCTACCTTTCTGGTTTTATTATACTACCAATAATAAGGGTGAAGTAATTGTATTAGTTACTCTGCTTCCCCAATGGCAATATAAAACTTGACTTTTAGAAAGATTACAAACTTTTAAAACACCAGAAAATATGAAGATTATATTCCAAAAAGGGAATAGTCACATGCATTCCCCTGTGGGTGTATGGTCTGACACAAGTCCAAGACCATCACCATCCCCCAAGCAAGCAAAATTTAGAGTTTCTCTTTTACAACACACAAATCCATCCCCTACAAAGGGCACACAAAAAGTACAAATGTTTTCCTGCATATCTCAAATCCGTTCACTGTCAAAACAGTCTCCTGAAGAATCCAGCTCCATTCACCATTCATATACTTTTTATTCATATTGCTGTATTGTACTCTAAACAAAAACGATACACCTTCAAAAGATAAAACAAAACCTCCTCTGCAATAGCTGAAGTACCTTAAAAACAAATAATGCATCCAGCAAATCAGAAAAAAATTTACTAACACACAGAAAATCCTTGAAGCTGAGAGATCAGATTTTTACATGAGAGCTCTTTGATATTCTTGTGCTAAACAATCCTAATTTTTTTCAGGAATTCCTGTGATTAGGAGGGATAAGCCCAATTAAGTGATTGTTTAAAAGTAGGAGCAAGCGGAGAAAGAGGTTTTTAAACAAGAATGCTTCACCAACTTAATCAATAGATCTGTTTATTCAGCATAGCCATTAACATGTAAATATGGAAGACTGAGTGCTTCAGATTTTTCAGCTGCTGCTTGGGTTGGAAATAGAGGCTCTAGTAGCACAACCATAATCAAAACCAGTAATGATATTGAGCTAAATTTATCACTGATTTAATGAGTTTTATATGGGATGAATATTGCAAATTCCTACTCTTTAATTTGATGATAAAAACTAACAGAATAAAAAAATAGTTAAATTGGCTTTCAGGGATTAATGCTTCAGAAATTAAATTTGTCCTACAGTTTTGCTAGAAATCAGGTCCTAGATTTGTAGAATGGCAACAATTTCCATTCTAATGTATCTCCTTCCTTTCACTGGGCATGCTATCTGAAAGCTCATGCACCGAGCAACCCAGCATTCACTCGCATTATTAAAATATACAGTTCTCTTAATAAACCCGGTGTATGTTATTTCCTCAAATGTTTTTCCTCAACATAGGGAATTTGGACTTAGCTCTTCAGTAAACACAAGAAGATAATTGCAGATATGAAACAGAAGTAGCTATGACACTAAAATTAATTTCCTCTTTTCACTGATCCCATTTTGCCATAATTCAGCCACGTAAGCATGGGCTGTGCCAACTGGCTCCAGCACCATTGCCCACCCCACGTCCCACCTGCGCTAAAGATTCCGCAAGGCTGAGCATACACGTTAAATTGTGATGCTACAATGAAAACAGACAAATATTACAAAGGCAAAGGTCTTAAAGCAGATGAAAGGCATCACAAAATGCTTTCTTAGAAATACAGATTTACAAAGGGCTAGTCACTGGCAGTTTGAACAGCGTATGCCAGACCAGCCCGCAGTATGCCTTTGTTATTGATTTCTCAGTATGATCTCGCAATTTGGACGATACTTGGACCATCACTGTTTTCGAGCTACCATTATTTACACATTTGTATTCTTCACACAGATCAATTATGCTCTAAAGGTAACAGAACATCCTACAAAACTAACATCAAAAAAAGCCTTAATGTATGTTGCTACTTTGGGTTTTTCCCCCTCCAACAAAATACATTCCCAAAAGTCAACTGGAGGTCAAGACTATTAGGTCATAACTCGCCATTATAAGAGAACTAATCAACAGATTCAGATCTTTTCTTGAAGGAAACCTGACAAACCTAAATCCAGAATCTAAGTTGTAAAATCATGTAAAACAATCATATGCTAATAAATCAGGCGTGTGTTCCAGTTACTAACAGCAGGAACAGAAAACCTTGAGAATAGGAAATTGTTGCCCAACAACATTAAACATATTCCCCCATCTTCCAACAACTGCTTACACATAAATAAAACTTCAGCAAAAGACTCCTTTTCATATGACCACTTTACTCTCTAGGGATTCCCAGTGGTGAAATGGCTTAAACAAATCATTACATTTAGAAAATTTTTGCAAAATATGTATGTCTACGTTTTATATACATATACATACATATTCAAGGAGTATCTGCACGATGCTCTTAGTCATATGGTTAGTTTTAGGTAGTCCTGTGAGGAGCAGGGAGTTGGGCTAGATGATCCTTATGGGTCCTTTTCAACTTGAGATGATTCTATGAAATAGTATTACCTATAATAGATAGATATAAGGTACTGGTGCCTGAGTTTTAAATCACTGTTTCGATTTTATTAGGGATGCTAACTTGATTTCCAGTCTAAGTCATTAGCACATATTTAAAAGGATTACAAATGCTTATTTAAAAAACACACTGAGTCAGCTCACTCAGAGAACTTCATAAATATGCAGCAGGAAACTCCCAAACAGTGACTCATAACTTCAGAGGTTTAAAACAGACAAATAATCATGATTTTTCCAACTGTTACTCATACTCGATTAAATCCTAAGCCAAAACCATCCTGCTTCTGTGAATTCCACTTGACCATCCGTTATGTTCTACAGAAATAAGAGCGCTATGGGAAAAAAAAAAAAAAAAAAACAACAAAAATCAGATAACTGGGAAGAGTGCTAATTCTTAACAGCTTATATGGAAAAACTATTTCACATAACCATGCATTGAACAATAGCTCTTTCCCTCACAACTGATGCGTAGGTGGATTTTGTCTTCGCCTTATTTAAGAATGAATGACTGATTCTGGAAAACAAACACAAACAAAAGCCCAACTTTGACAACTTATTTTTTTACCGAGAGATGAGAAAAATGAGGTGTGATCTGAGATCATGCACCAATCTCAAAGTTTCTTCTCCACAGAACCCTATTTGTGTATATCTATATTTATTGAAAGTCGCAACTCAACAATCTTGTCACGTTCCTGGTTAGACAGTGCACTGACATCCCCGAGCAACCTGTTCTTACAGACAATGATACTTAGAATGTGTTTTTAATGGGTTACTGTTAAATATCATCATAATGCTCCTATTTTGTCTAGAAATTAAGCAAACTACCTTTTGAAATTTTATCTGTTAAAATATGTCATCACTGTAAATGGAGTGATTTCTGTAAAATGAACAAGAATGCCTTATAAATACATTCTTGCAAATCTTAGAAAAATACTGTTTTTGGTAAACATTTCCATAATCATATCACCAAAAGGCAAGCTAATGTATGCACAATGTAAAAAACATATAAATGCAAATTAATATAATCACATGATAACAAATATCAAAACATCTATCCATCGCATTTGTCAGTCGACTGACAAAACCGCTGCATGAATGCAATGAAATGCAGAGGGATTAATTTTAAACAACAGGGTTAGACGCCTTCCCATACTTCTGCAAATGTATAAAATATACCTGATAGCCTACCATTAGTTATTTAGCCTAAAGAAGGATATTCTATCCAAAGAAGAGAAATAGTAATAATAAAGAAGGAAGAAGGAGAAGGAGGAAGGAGGAAGGAGAAGGAGAAATAATAAATAAAGCCTGCTTTCAGCAGTTCTGTGAAAACAAACTAAGTCCACAGGACTCGAGGAGCATGCCATTCGTAGAACTGAGTAGAGCCCTGACCTGCTCCGTCCCCTGTAGATATTCACTTCCCACAGCCGACTGGGACACTGCGCTTGGCGTACCTGCTTGCCAACAGGCCGAAAACTTCCCAGTTATTGCAGCAACACTGGCTAAAAGTCAGGAATAACTTTTGGTGTGATCCCATTCAATTACACAATAGTCAACAGACAAAAGAAATTTAGTAACCTATTCTTAGAAAATCTGTATGGCATACAAAGTTTTGAGATAAAAAAGAGACTGAAAAAAAAGGCAATTAAAAAATTATGATAGAACAGTGGTTTTGTTTTTCTATACAAATTTATTCAAGATGAATGATAGTGCTTTGTTTCATTCAAAAACAAATCAATTTTTTTCTTTAGTTTGTTGGGGGAGGGTTGGCTTTTTTTGAGAAGACAGGAGTAATTACATGAAAATTAGATTTGATTATTTAAGTATCAAAATACACAATTTCAGCCATTCAGAAGTCCTCCTACACCCACCCTACTTTTTTTCAGCTAAATTATTAAAATCACGTTGACTCAATTTCTTATTTGCTACAAAATGTGATCCCTTCCGATTCACAGACTCATGCCTTTGAGTTGCTTACCAGGAGAAATTACGAACACATATCCCTGTTCATTACACATAGTTTTTTACTGAATACAATTAGGAACTGTAACATTTAAAAGTCAAGAACTGTTTACCAATAAATTTGTACTCTACCCCCTTTAATAGAACATAAATAGGAGGTAAAACTTGCTTTCAAAGTCAAGCAGCAATGAAGCATAAATAGTTGACTAATTCTTCTTGCATCTAGATGACACGTGTCACATCCTGTTTTAAAAAAGTAATAAGGTTATAAAGAATCAAGTTGTTCTTGTCCATCTCTAACATTTTAATTTTATCCTGCCAAATGGTAAACAATCTGTTTGGCAGCTTATGCTCTATTTTTACCAGGTAACATGAGGGTAACTTTTTCCTACTGAAACAAAGACACATAAGAACTCCATTTAGATATATAAGCCTCCCAGCTTTAATACAGGAGAAGTGTAAATTACTCCTAAGGACTCTGCTTGAGGGTTGATTTGTAATTGTTTGCCTAAGGCAACCTATCTGCATTCAACGCAAATCAGAGGAAAAAAGAAGCTATATGGTTTTAAAAAAGGAATTTAACTTTTCCAAAGCAAACAAGAAATCCAAATGAGTCCTGAAAAATGAAAGTAATTAGAGTTATATATACGTCATGGTTTTAGCTGGGATAGAGTTAATTTTCTTCACTGCAGCTGGTGCAGTGCTGTGCTTTGGACTTAGTATGAAAACAATGTTGATAACACACCGATGTTTTGGCTGTTGCTGGGCAGTGCTTGTGCTAGTCAAGGACTTTTCCAGCTTCCCGTGCTCTGCCAGGGGCACAAGAAGCCAGGAGGGGAGGGGGCACAGCTAAGAGAGCGGATTCAAACTGGCCAAAGGGATGTTCCATATCATGTAATGTCATGCCCAGTGTGTTACCTGGGAGGGGCTGGCCAGGGGAGGGAGGCAGCAATCGCGGCTCGGGGCCGGGCAGCGTCGGTCGGCGGGTGGTGAGTGGTTGTGTCGTTTGTGGTTTTGGTTTTTTCCCTTTTTCCCTTTTCCATTTTATTATATTCTCATTATTGATATTATTATCATAATCATTATTATTAAAAATATTATTTTTATTGTAATTATTAAACTGTTCTTACCTCAACCCACAAGGTTTTTTTGTGCTTTTGCTCTTCCAGTTCTCTCCCCCGTCCCACAGGGGTGGGGGGAGTGAGCGAGTGGCTGCGTGGTGTTTAGTTGCCAATTGAGGCTGAACCACAACAATATAATATTTCAAATATTTGGTACTAAAATTGTGCCAAGGTAACTGCAATAGCACAAAATATTAGAAAATATCCTGGTTTAAAATACCGCACGATAAAATTAACCACAAAATCGTGATGGGACCTTAAGCCAGCCAAAATTTTGAGATAAATCTATCTAGACTTCTCTCCCCTAAAAGCCTGTCTTTCCACCCCTTAGAGTTATAATTTTCTGAGAACAGGTACCATTTTAAAAAAAACAGAAACAAAAAAAAAACCACCAACAAACCACCCCAAATGAGAGAGAATTTTTAAAGCTTTGTAAATAAGTTCCCCTTGCCTACTACATTCTTTCACGTTTTCTCAGTTCAACTTGGTGACTTCATGCAAACTCTGCCCAATCCACTGTTGGTCTTTATGGGTGCATTTTCAGGATTTGGTTTGTCTGGATCAGGAAGATCCTTTCGTGGTCAATCTCCTACTTGTTCTTATTTACCGAGTCTTTGTTCACATTGTGGAATTGTCTTGAAGTATGTAAACTTGATTACCCCAGGGTGAATTATGAAGAGCTGCATTAGGAAGTATCACTGGCAGGTGAAGGGAAGTGATCTTTCCCCTCTGCTCAGCACCGCTGAGAGCCATTGGGGTGCTGTGTCCAGTGCTAGGCTCCCCAGAACATGAGAGCGATGGGCATACTGGAGCGAGTCCAGCCCAGGGTCATGAAGACAACTGAGGAATTTGAGGAGAGGCTGAGGGAGCTTGGAGTGTTCTGCCTGGAGAAGAGAAGGCTCAGGGAGATCTTATCCATGTGTATAAATACCCAATGGGAGGAAGCAAAGAAGATGGAGCCAGGCTCTTCTTTCCATGGGTTCCCATGGAAGGACTAGAGGCAATGGGCACAAATTAAATACAGAAAATTCCTTATAATCATAAGGAAGAGCTTTAGCGTTGTTAGCATAGTCAAATGCTAGAACAGGTTGCTCAAAGAGCTTGTGAAGTGTCCATTCTTGGAGATACTCAAAATCTGATTGGATGTGGCCCTGAGTAACCTGCTCTAGCTGACCATGCTTTGGCCAGGTGTGTTGGACTAGGCCATCTCCAGAGATCCCTTCACTCCATTCACTACTAGGCATTCACATCTATAATACCAGATTAGAGACAGTCTAAAATAAAATCCCCCATCCCTCCTCAAAAGCATTGGTACCACAGATATCCTATCCTTAGCAGCAACTGTTTCACTTCAAAAATCAGCATTTTTTGGCCATGTTACTTAGTAATATAGATACAGTCCATTCTGTCAGCAGAGAGCGGCTAAAGTCACTTGGTTTGTTCAGCCTGGAGAAGAGGAGACTGAGGGCAGACCTCATTGCGGTCTACAGCTTCCTCACAAGGGGATGAGGAGGGGCAGGCAATGATCTCTTCCCTCTGGTCACCAATGACAGGACCCAAGGGAATGGCAGGAAGATGTGTCAGGGGAGGTTTAGGTTGGATATTAAGAACAGGTTCTTCCCCCCGAGGGTGGTGGAGCACTGGGACAGGCTCCCCAGGGAGGCATCACGGCACCAGCCTGACGATATTCAGGAAGCACTTGGACAAGGCCCTCAGAGACACGGTGTGAATTTGGGGTTGTCCTGTGCAGGGACAAGAGTTGGACTTGATGATCCTTGTGGGTCCCTTCCAGCTCAGGGCATTCTATGATTCTATGATGCAGAGAGCTAACAATCCATTCTTGCTGCTCCTATGAGACTCCCTGGCTGCTGACATCTAGGCTTCCTGAAGGCAGAGCTCCCATCCTTTCAGCCATTCCTTCTTCCCCCTTCTCAGCCCTCACTTGCAAAACTTCCTTCCCTCTCAAGCCTGCTGACCTGCTTCCCCAGAAGCAAAAACCTCTCCCTCTCCAGAAGGCTCAGAACAACTCAGCACGCAGCAGCCAAGACACCGCAAGTGCAGACCTTCTAGCCGCCTTCTCCACTACCCAGCCATACCCTTGTAAAGCAACACAGCCTACAGCTACTCTCACCTGAAGACATCTGTGCTGGGTCATATAACACAGCTGAATGACTATGCATTTTTAAGTATTATAATCAACATGTGCTACCGCCTCATCACTTTACACTAAGAAAGTGCCATGGACGACACTCTGCACCATTCTAAATATATCCTCAATTAATAACAATAAATCACTCATGTCCTCAGGCATTGCAATGTAGCTTTGTGCTTGATTTATGGACTCTATGTCCATCACTGCCTTTTGCTTCTCTGCTCTTTTTTCGTTGGCTTCATCAGAGCACCTGTTCAAGCAGTAGAACTCACAAGCCTTTGTCAGCATACAGCAGTCTGCAAGTCAGGCTTCAGCTATCTGTTTCACTGACCATAAGCCTCTAACATTTGGGGGGAAAAATACAAGGAGAATATTTTTTTAAAGTTTATTTCCTAATTTTGCTCTAGTTTAATTCTTTCCAACTGCATGAGATAAAGGAAGAGATCCAAGGATAAGACAAGAAAGTGTTCGAGTAAGATTATTTAAAAGCATAGTGCAGCTAGACAGCATTTTAGTGTGCTTCTCATTTTAGTATTTCAAATCCTATAGACAGAAAAAGAAGAAGGAAAAGTGATAAGACAACCCTTAGAAATTTAAATAAAAACGGGGTTGCTTTTGACATACGTAAATTCCACCTTTCCCATTTACAGGATTGCCACTTGTCTTGAATTTTGTCACAGGAGACTCCCAGTTTTGATAGACCTGTCATGTGCTCTGTCAAACAAGCTTGCAAGATATTGTAAAATTTGTAGAGGGAAGTATTTTTCTATTGTGGTGTGGGTATGACAGCTTTATGAATGATGTCAAGAAAAAATGTTGTTCTACAGAGCAAATATATGGCAAATTATTATACACTACTCACCCTCTGCCCACATTACTCAGATGTTTCAGGCCTTGCTCTCCCTTTATCCTGCTTCATACAAATTAAATTCCTTTACTTTTTCATATGTTAGTTTAAAAAGATAAAGGAAGGTGAACACAACATACAACTTAAGCTTAGTAATTGGAAAGAGAATAATTAGGGGGTTTAGCCATTTTCCATACAGTGGATATTATAATACAAACTTAAACAACCAAATGTGCTAGAAGTGGCTGTATGTTTTCATTGATTCTCTCAAAATTATAATGCCACATTATATGCATTCCCATATTTTGAAGTGGTTCTTTGAAATGCTTGATGCAAGAATCAATGCATGAACATACAAATATAAAACAAAAATAAAAACTGGCTTGCACTAACAGTTCTCATACAAATCCATATCTTAAAAAGTTAATGACTAGTACAATATTGTAAAAAATAGATGTTTTTTACTTCAGATCTTTTGCATCAGAAGATCCAGCTCCTCTCTATCTCTCAGTACTTGCTAGGATTCATCTTCTTCAAAAATATTTAAGTCAGTGGCTTTTTAATAGTCATTTACTCTTATTTCTTTCAGTTAAGCAAGTCCATAATGCAGCATGTCCAAGGCTTTCCCTAGGTAGACATCTGCTCACCTAAATTAAGTGAGCTTCCCTAAATATAAACTAAAAGCAAAGAGTTGATATCATAACTAAGATAAGATTTCACCAATGGTATAGTCTGCAAAGAAAGGCTGTTTTAAGTTTATACTCGTAAGAGTGGCCACATACAGTAACAAAAACAGGATGTCTAGAGAACAGAGCAAACACACAAGATACTTCCCAACCTACTCTCCCAGCTACAAATACTATGAGACTCGTCGAAACAAAGGTGAATTCTATTTATTTAGTAACCCCCACTGAACCTCTCTTCTCTGATCTTGTTCAATGTTTCTCTGAATCCAGAAAAACTTTCACCATCTCCTTCCTTCAAGTGTTTCTTCACATCTTCAAAGAACTCCAGTATGTGGAACATATGGACTGTGAAGCATTGACTTCAAAAGAGAAATAAAAAAGCCTTGTCCCCAGTATATTAGACACACTCCTGTGTCCACTAATTCTGTATTACAATTTCTATCGAAGGGTCCAATAGAGACATCAGGCTTCACAGTACGCAGAGTCCCAGATCTGGAGTCCTCAGAAAGTACTGGCATCATTCTTGCCATCTATCAATCAATCCTCAAGCATAAAGATGGTTGAAAGCAGGAGGTGAGAAACTACAGCTGACAATTTAACCATTGCAATGCTTTAGTTCAGAGGTTCTCTTGCTGACAGTAACATTAGTTTTGTTTATTTGTACCACATTATTTTCCACATAAATTTGGATCCTACCAAAAATGTTTTCAGGGCACTTTTGAAATACATCATCTTGCTTTTGATGCGCTCTTTTGCCTTACTCTTTAGACACGCCAATGTCTTTTGGCCTCTTCTCAAGTCATTCTTGACAGGTAATAGGCTCCTCCTGTGGAAATATTTTTGTTCTGTTCTTCTGACTAGGTGCCTTCAAAGAGTTTCCATGCTACCTACAAAGATTTAACTCTCAGATGCTTTGTTTCTTTTCAATAACTTTTCCCATTCTTATGAATATATGCTTTACATAGCTTTAAGAAGCTGTGCACTACTTCACTGATTGTTGTTGCTGTATCCAAGCATACCAAGATCACTATTACAAGGTGGCATTTCAGCCTCACATTTTGAACTAGGTCCTACATGTTTGACTGACTTTCTTTGGCTTTCTAATTGACTACTCCACGAAACAGGCATGTCAGCAAATTTAGTCTGACTCATGTCCCAGTACAGCACTGGTCCAATTTACAAGAGAACAGTTGGAGTCATCTCTTACTACTGTATCCAAATTTCACAGCCTCTCTAATATCCCCTAAGATCCTACAATCAGAACCATCATGCCGACCAGGCCGTAGTGTCAATTCACCATGACCTTCTTCTGCCTTAGGTCTTAAATATCATGCTTGGAATTCTGTGTTATTTGTTGCAGCTATTAACAAAGAAATTCAGTGTTACTCAGTGATACGGTTGATTTATTAATCTGGTTTGCTTAAAATTTTTCCTAATTCATAACACTATACCACCATCAAAAATACCTGCCATGCATTCACTGAAATGCCTGCCATTTTAATGCAGAGGAACTATTTAGAAACTTTAAATTCTGGTAACAGAATTTGTAACGTAATGTTCTGGAGTTTATAGTTATTCTAAAGAGAATGGTCTGATACAGTACAGTACTGGACTTCAAAGCTCAAATATCTGCAGACTTATCTAAAAGATTTCCTTATCCCACAACAGAGTAAGCGTTCCCCACTTCTGGAATACCTGTCCTGCACTCACCTCTAAGCCTGGAATTATCTGATAGGTAATAAATTCAGGATTAACCTAATATAATTTAACTCATTATTAATGGAACTCACTCATCTGCCTGCGCTTTTAAGTGCTATTATATCAGTCAAAACATATGAGATGTGACAGACATTCATGCATTCAAAGTTCCAGGTTGCTGATTTATCTATAGATGTGGAATGTTTTCTTCTGCTTCAATCAAGCTAAGAAGTTGGTGTCAAATGTTTTAACGTATAGAAAAACTACTAAAAATAAAAAAAATCAGCTTTGTACTGCTGTAGATACACAGCACCACGCAGAGGAGAGCACCAGAAACAGGAGAAAGGACTGCAGTTTGGTTTTCTGTGTGATACTTCAAAATCCTATCTTTAAAAGACAAAACCTTTTCTTGTAAAAAGCCCAATATTCAAAATATTACCTGCTGGTGTTCTCCCTTCAAATTTTCCAAATATTTTAACAGCAAATTGCTTGTTAAATTCACAGCTACACGAAGTAAAATTTGATTCTGCTATTAAAATAACAGTTCCTTTGAATGATCATGATGGATGTTGTAATAAGTGTTTTGCATAGCAATATTTTAATGTTTTAATTACACACATATGCAGTAGCTCTCAGATGTTTTTTACTGCATCACCTCACAAAGGATTCGTTTTGTCACCATTAATGTCTGCTCAACCTGAGAATCTAAGGAATTTTATCTGGAAGATCTGACAAGAAAACAGTCAACACAGTGGGGGAAAATGAGCATCTAAATTTGGGGTGGAAGTTATTTCTTGGCTGAAGGTTTTTTATGTTATTTTTTCTGTTTACTGAATGAATGGGGTGTCCATGCCCAGGCACTGGCAGTGGGGGCTGCAGGGCCTCACTGTGAGGAGAGGCCGGGGCTGCCCCGTGCCGGGCACAGCCGGTCCCGGCCGGCTCCAGCGGCCCCACGGCAGGGCACAGCTGGGCCCCTCAGCCGAGCTGGGGGCACCGGGGGGAAACGGGCTTCAGAAAGGGCCAAAGGCAAAACATGGCACAGGCCCGGGGAAGGGCCTGCGCTGCACCAAAATCAAAGCAACATTGTTACACCACCACCAAAGATGGGTTATTTACAGACACAATAAAACACCAACCCTTGTCCCTTCACCGCTTTACAACAACAGATTCACCACAATTATTCCCACACTCTGACAACATCCAGGCCGAGTTTTGCCCGTTACCTTCCCCAGTTACCGTCCTTATCACCTCCCATGAACTTTTACATATTATTCTCTCCCCATCCTGTTGCAGGGGGGAGCAGCTGGGGGGCATTTGGCAGCCAGATGAGGTCATCCCACCACACGGGAATTGTCTATAAAAACATAATTTTCATTTAGACTTTTCTTCTTACTAGACCTCAAACAGGGTCTTATATTAGCCTTACAAAGAACACATTCAGACAGTCAAGAGCACTCTAATGTGAACTCTCTTCTCCTCTAATTTGTTCATCTTTATGAATTAAATTCATTCAATGTCACAGGTTTTAAAAATTCTTGACAGAGTCTAGTGTACTTGTTAATAATAACATGTATACTAGAAATAACCAGAAAAACAAGCACAGAAGTTCTGATTGAGGATCATAATAGAGACTCAAAAAGGGTAATAAATAAAATACAGCATGTAGAATCTTAACTTTTTGTTAAAACAATATATCCTTGTACTCATAAAGACTGCAAAGAACTAAATCTTTCTGGGTCTTCGACACCTTTGCTCATTTCAGTCATTATATCTGTGTAACCAAAAAAGTTAAGCACTCAGCACTTCACAGATGTCAAACTGACAGATTAAAATTAACAACAATATTCCTTTCAATATTTACTTTAAATTGTCTTTCCCAACGTCTTGCCGTTGAATCCTTTATCTTCTGTCCTTTTCAGATGATTTGTTCTCCTGTCCCAGCCCATGTGTCATCATGGAGAACTGCTGACTTGGTCTAAATGTAAGCAGCTTGTCAGAAACTTCATCAAATCTGAGTTAAATATAGGTGGTGAACTGTAATAAATGTGCCATTTACATTGTACTCACCCTTACCAGTTCCAAAACTTAAAGGAACTATTCACATTCTAGATTTTTATTAAGAATGGAGGCTTTGCACATTCCAAGTAGTGGAAGTCTGCAGGAAGCAGAAAACAGAATGAAAAGGGGGCCAAGTTACAGAAAGATTTTAGAATTTAATTGAAGCTGTAGAAAAAAAATGAGTATATAGTTTAAAAGTCTATAAGAAACAAAAGCCTACAGAAAGGAAGTCCTTCACTTTTCAGAAGGTAGCACTCTTTCTTTAGGACAAGGCCCTGACTTTATATCCTAGTATAGCATTTAACCACATTGCTGAAAGCATTATTCTTCTCATGAGACATAAAACTGGAACTCTGATCCCCATTCTTAAAACCTGATAGTTTTTGCAAGCCGAGAAGTGTTAACCTGCACGTTTTGGCCAAATTTCATTTGGATCATTACATTCCAACTAACTACTTCAGTAATTTCAAATGTCTAAGAGTCGCCAAAACAAATTACACTACACCTTAACTCTCAGGCCAGAATATAAGGAGCTAGAAGGTCACTGAGATAAACAGCAACAGATTGTAGACAATTTTAAATGTCAGCAAAGTAATTTTCTGTAGGATACAAAATGCAATGGAGAGCTAAGAGAAAATTTTTGAAAATTAGGCTGAAAAGTATATGGGATCTTTGGTAACAGACATAGGCACATGCTGCAGACTGCATTCTTTAACCCATGAAATCTGAGTTTTAATTTAGATCGTGCAGATTTTATTTACTAAAAAAAGCTACCCTCCTGTTAAGTGTAGTGGCCCTCTGCACTTTGGCCAAAGAAAGCCCTACTACATGTGCATAATCTCTGTTTTCACACACAAGACAGTGGAATCGAGGATAACTCTTCCATATTCCTTACCAGATAAGGAATACCACAGACACAGGAGAAATACGACACCAGAGGAAAACAAGTAAACAAGACAAGTGGTAAAAAAAAATTATTACAAAGTACACTTTAATGACTCATCAGGTGCAAGAATGAAAAAAATACCTAAAACATTACCCATTGAAAATGGGTGAAGTCAAAGCAACACATCTGCTTAGAACTTATTAGGCAAAATAAAAAAAAATAGGACAGATTTGTTTCATTTCTCAGAAGAGCTAAGGCTATAATATCAAAGGTAAAATTTCACACATTAGGAAAGCTTGAGAAGTGACAAAACAGAAAGTGGTACTTTCATATCACTGGCATTTTTCAGATAAGCGTCGTGGTTTAGCCGGCAGCTCAGCCCCACACAGTCGCTCGCCCACTCCCCCACCGGTAGATGGGGGACAGAATCAGAAGGGTAACGTTCGTGGGTTGGGATAAGAACAGTTTAATAATTAAAATTAAAAGAAACAACAACAGAAATGCAATGTAAAGGAGAACAACGAGAGGCACAAAACCCCAGGGGAGGGGAACGAACCGCCGAAACAAACCGCACACGACGCAACCACTCACCGCCCGCCGACCCGACACTGCGCCACCCCCGAGCCGCCAACTGCCCCCCCTTAATATACCAGTCATGGTGTCACATGGCATGGAATGAACCTGCCATTGGCCAGTCGGGGTCAGCCACCCCCACCACGGCCCTGCCCCTCCCAGCCCCCACCACCACGCGGCAGAGCACGGGAAGCTGGAAAGGTAGCCAACCCCCCACGGTGAGGAGAATTAATCCCTTCTCAGCCAAAACCAGCACAATAAGGAAGTTGACAAGTTCAAACCAACTGCAGGCATTAAGGCACTGGAGTAGAAGAAGGACGTTTTAATTGTTTAAAAAATGGGGCAAAGCAAGGACTTTGTAATAAGGAAAGAAAAGGCCAGAATAAAAAAAATAACAAAATTCTCTGTTTGAAATACAACAGGAAAGTGTAGCACGTACACTACAGTTCTTAAGACAGCCATTCAATATGCTATATCTCAAAAAGTATAGGAAGTACACCATGAAAATAAGAAAATATTTTCTTAGTAAATTTGTTTACTTGAGATTGCTTTCAAGACGCATCTTCAACTGCCATTGGTGATATAAAATATCCCACTAAAATAACCTATCGCTGATCTGAAAAATACATGTAACCACTGAAACAGTGCTACAGCACTTCACATCCAACTACAGCCCTTATTCAAACTACAATCATTTTGCTGTAAAAGCTTCTAAAGCCCTCTCTCAGAGGTTTATATACGTCTCCAGAGTATATTTATAGATATATTGTACACTTTGAAATACTAAGAGTGCATCGTGTTTCTTTTGGAATAAATTAAAACCAAATGTAATATTGCAAAAGGTTGATTTCCTTTAGTAGGGAAGAGATCATCACTCTGTTTTGTGCCTAATATTCTATACTTGATGCACCTCAGACTTACACTCTACCACTTCCATTTGATATCACGCAGATAAAAGCCATCCTTCCAAGAACTTCACTAAAGCTGCTCTACTTTTTAGAGCGGTTCGCTGGTAAGCTCGCTCTTCCTCACATATCAGATACACCTTTTCCCCGAGTAAACTTAACTGTGTTTTCCATAAATATCACCTTATCCTGTCAAACACTTCAATAATATGTAAATAAGTAAACAAACCAAATATTTTACTCCTGGTACAAAAAACTGACTTGTAAAAGAAGGAGCTAAAGACAAAGACTATAAACAAATTTTGAATATATTTGTTAGTGCACTCCTAACACTTCTAACACATTATATTGAACATTTGCAGCACGGCAGTGAAACCGATTGCTCTGCAGTATGACATCTCCTTGTACAAGCATTTTGCATTTTTATTATAGCTATTTTAAAAAGGCACGTTAATGCTTTATTCATTGCGAATGCAGTTCATTCACCTGAGACTCATAAAACACACCTATGCACCACTTAGGAAAGATGAATTTCATAGTGCTTTCTTCAGGTCCACAAAGGAGTTCTTCCGTTCTGGCCTGATATTTACACGAATCATTTATCAGCAGTCCTGGTTAACAGGGGAGGTCCCAGGTGACTGGTGCTTGCTGATGTGACACTGTTCTACGAGAAGGGCCGGAAGGAGGATGCAGGGAACTACAGGCCAGTCAGCCTTACCTCAGTACCAGGGATGATGATGGAGCAGTTCATCTTGAGTGCACTCACCAGGCATGTGCAGGACAACCAGGGGATCAGGCCCAGCCAGCATGGCTTCATGAAAGGCAGGTCCTCCCTGACCAACCTGATCTCCTTCTGTGACCAGGTGACCTGCCTAGTGGATGAGGGGAAGGCTGTGGATGTGTCTACCTGGATGTTAGCAAAGGCTTTGACACTGTCTCCCACAGCATCCTCCTAGAGAAGCTGGCGGCTCATGGCTTAGACAGGTGTACTCTTCATTGGGTAAAAACACTGGCTGGCTGGCTGAGCCCAGACAGTTATGGTGAATGGAGCTAAATCTAGTTGGTGGCCGGTCACGAGCAGGGTTCCCCAGGGCTCAGTGTTGGGGCCAGTCTTGTTTAACATCTTTGTCAATGATCTGGATGAGGGGATTAAGTGTGCCCTCAGTAAGTTTGCAGAAGACACCAAATTGGATGGGACTGTTGATCTGCTTGAGGGTAGGAGGGCTCTGCAGAATGATCTGGACAGGCTGGATGGATGGGTCAAGTATGAGGTTTAACAAGGCCAAGTGCTGGGTCCTGCACTTGGGTCACAATAACCCCATGCAGCACTACAGCTTGAGGAAGGGTGGCTGGAAAGCTGCCCATGGGGGAAGCAGCTGGGGATGTTGGTGGACAAGTGGCTGAACATGAGCCAGCAGTGTGCCCAGGTGGCCAAGAAGGCCAACAGCATCCTGGCTTGTATCAGCAATAGTGTGGCCAGCAGGAGCAGGGCAGGGATCGTGCCCCTGTACTCGTCACTGGTGAGGCCACACCTCAAATCCTGTGTTCGGTTTTGGGTCCCTCACTACAAGAAGGACATTGAGGTGCTGGAGCGTGTCCAGAGAAGGGCAACAAAGCTGGCGAAGGGTCTGGAGCACAACTCCTATGAGGAGCGGCTGAAGGAGCTGGGGTTGTTTAGTGTGGAGAAGAGGCGGCTGAGGGGAGACCTTCTCGCTCTCTACAACTAATTCAAAGGAGGTTGTAGTGAGGGGGGGGTTGATCTCTTCTCTCAAGTCATTAGTGATAGGATGAGAGGAAATGGCCTCAAGCTGCATCAGGGGAGGTTTAGATTGGATATTAGGAAAAATGTCTTCACTGCAAGAGTGGTGAGGCATTGGAACAGGCTGCCCAGTGGTGGGGGATGGTGGGGAGTCACCATCACTGGAGATGTTCAAAAATCATGTAGACGTGGTGCTTGGGGACATGGTTTAGGAGGCATAGTGGGGTTGGGTTGACCATTGGACTTGATGATCCTAGAGGTCTTTTGAAACCTTAATGAGTCTATGATTCTAAGAAAGCAAAACAACTATATCTGTGGTGGTCACCCTGATACCGAAAGTATGACTTCAAAATCAGATACTCAGATTTGCAGAACTTTGGACTTTGCAAAACAGCTTTGTGTTTGTCAGTGAGCTTAGATAAAGGAACAAGAGAATTCAAGAACTGTATACTCTTCTGTCCATATGCACTCTTAACAAGGTTTTTCTGACTGGTTCCCTTAGTCCAGCATGGCTAGGAAATTTAAAATTCAGGCAATGAAACCAATACCTGGAATATTATTAATGTAATACTCGGTTAACAGTGGTTAATCACTAACCAGGCTACTGAAAAAATATCTAATTACATCACTCATCAAATTAATGTTCTCATCCTGTCATGCTATATTTAAAAAATACCTGTTGTCTAAACAACAGTTTGGTTAGTTTATCCACAGCCAATCCTGTACTTTAGGCCTGGTGTTTACTTAGCCTTTCCTGTCTACAAAAACCTAAAATTTTGGAGTAAACTGAGTCCCAAACCTATTAAGTTTGCTAAATTGTGGCATGGCACGTTGCTCGGCAGAAATCACAGCCTAAAGCAATACTGTACAGGCCAAACCCAAGCAGTGCCATTCAGTCTTGCACTGGAAGCAGTATGTTAATATGCAGTCTCAAAAAAACAAAGCAAAGCAGCAGAAAAGAAAAAGGCTCAATGAATTGGCCAGAACATTAATTTTGAAGCATTACTCCTGTCTCCTGTTCAATGGAGAGATACTGTATTATTATGTATGACAAAGTCAATGTGCGTCTTAAAAGATTGAGACTTAATACAATATTGAGACAAGAACAGGATCTGGAAACTGGGGTTTTATGCTTTTGTTAGGCAATCTCATAGCCAATAAACATTGTTTCCAAAAACTGTAGTGACAGTAATATAAGGTAATGCGAGTATATCTCCCAATTAGTCCTCTCTCAAAAAACACTAGTACAAACTGCCAAAGGGACAACAAAATTGAAAGAAAAACAAAGTAAAAGGCCTTAAGATCACTCACACAAAGGACGTTTCTTGTCAAGTTACGGCCCAGAGACAACTACCACATTAAAGGAAAGAATAGCAGTGTAAGTCACTGAGCTAAAACAAAAGAAAAAGAACAATAAATAAATAAAGAACAGAAATCAAAGAAAACTTCTGTGAAAAATCATATTCCAAGAGCCAGAGCAAACAGGCTTTTTGCAGAGGATCAACTGAATGCTCCATCCCAACTCAATGGAGTTCAAGAGGTACAAAGTCCAAGACAGAAAAACACTATCACACATATGTCACGCACCTACGCAGAAAGAACATGGGGTATGCATCGTCTATATACACTACCTAGTCTAAACAAAGGCTCCAGCCTCAAGCACTTCATGGTGCCCAAAAGTCCACATTACAAATGTGCATTTAGATATTTTCTATTCAAAGCCTGCTTAATCAAAATTTTAATTTTTCTATAGTATACCTAGAATCTCAAGAGAGCTTCCATTTGTTATATGTACAAGTAATTGAAAGACTTTTTGCTTCTTCGTGGTAATAACTATGTACCTGATTATTTCAGCAACCAGAAAAAAAAAATCTAATCAGTTATGTCAATTGTGAGCACAATATTACAGCTGAGTCCACTAAACCTAAGTGTGTTCTTAGAAACCAACAAGCTATCACCATTTTACATCTCAAAATCAAATGAAGGCTGCATTAATATTACTGTGCACATAAGGCAAACATGTAGCTGTACAGGAAAAGTTATCTGTTTTTCTAGGTTATCTTGTGTAATTATATACAGGAACAACAGCAACTGACAAGCACATCAGACAACTGCTGAAGTTTGGGAAGACTTTACAGGACACCATGTGCCTTCATATAATCCCAAAGTTAAAAATGCTTAACATGTAAAAGGATTAACACCTACACTAAAATATATAGCTTAGCCTAAAACTCTGCAGAAACACTAATCTCATTGGCTACACCTGGAGAAGTTTGACATGTTTTGTATCAAATCTCTCCTCCCTGCAAGAAAACATCGAAAAGGCAAAGCCACCACAAAAAGCAAGACTTTCCTTCATACGTTATCAAATGCATCAAGAGATTTCAAGCTTAAGAATGTTTTATTCGATATTCCAACCTCATTAAAAAACATATCTGCTGTTGCTATAAAAACCTTTGCGACTTAAAAATTACTGGCTTACCAAAGGCACTTTTTGGTTCAGAGTGCATGGGTTATAATGTCTTCTAAAATATTTATAACTTTAATAGTAATTATGAAAAAATGTTTTCATTTCTAGTAAATCATTTAATATATTCTATCTAAGGTGACAGCTTAATAAGATAGCTGCTCAGGCAAACTGAATAACCAGTTTCATGTATATCTGCTACTTCAAATTAAAAAAAAATCAGTCTTCTTTGAATTAAAATGTCTCCATCAATATGCCAATTTTTAGCAAAAATAACAGAACTAGTGCTGCGTATGTATTAAATCATTCACAAATAGTAAAAATAAATTTTATAAGCATATATAACATATACAAATAAAATAAACCCTGCATCTTCACACATCTTCAGTATACACTACTAACCTGGCCTTGCTCAAAGTATCAGAAGTTGAAAATATATATATAGGCAACCGCTATGTTCATGCTTAGCCATCTTCATCTCTGCAAGGAACCTCTGTGTAAAAATTGATGCATTCAACATTTCGTTTAAACAATATCTAGGTTCTTCAGAAAGAAAGGAATAGAAAAGAAAGAAAGGGAAGGGAAAGTGGGAGAAAGTATTGCCCAATTTCGTATGCCTGTTTGGTTGTGAAGCTTTACAAGTTGTAATCGATTAACGCAATTGAAACTGATCACGGAAGTTGAAAAAAAAACAAGAGTGAAATGGAATTAATGAATAATTAATCCATATATTAAAGGCCAAATTATTTATTCCAAGGACTTCGTGCTGAATTGAGTTTCCATAATCAATACAGTTATTGGTCTCCCTCGTTCAAACATACACAGTGCACTTCTTGCCAAGTACTGCGTACGTCAGCATTACGTACTACTCTGCCAGGTAATTAACAAAGTCTATCACATTTTTTTATGCACAGTATTTGACATGCTTCGCACCTCTTGCAGTTTGGTGAAGCAATTTAAAAAATGTAAGGGACGAAGAAAATTACTTTTTTTTTTCTTCCACTCCAATCACTATAAAATGCATGTATTTTTTCAATTCTTTTATTGCTTTGTGACTCTTCTGCCATAAGGTACTTCAGTCAAGAAAAGCCTAAAGAAAAAAAAAACACGTGCCCTTTTGAATACAGCCTTAAAATAAATGACAACTGCATGGCATCCAAGACAGTAAAGGTGTTCTAAACTCTGTATCACACATAAATGAAGATGTTTGACGATATTTTTTCAAACTGTATGCTAGTAGTGCTCATTGCCTTTTTTTCTTACTCTGACTATCGCTTACAAGCCTTTTCGTATCATAATTGCAGAAATTTTAAGAATTTTACTGTTGCTAAAATCAGTTTGTCATAGTTTCATGAACTAGTACACCTGACAGTTGATGGCAAAAAACCACACAATCATACAATTCTATTTGACTTATAATAGAAGTCACTCTGAGACTAAAACTTTGCCAAACCAACCACACATCTACAGAACATCAGAAGCTGGTTTAAGGTTTTTTAATCCATGGAAGTCGCCTGAGTCTTGCTTCTTATACAGACCACATTTTTTAGATATAGCGTTGTTTTTGTAAAATTCAGTTTTGTCTTCCATCTGAAACACCTTGGTCACTATAACTGAAACACTCTCCACTCCAGGAAATCAATCTAGCTATGCTCAACCACATATAGCAAAAGTTCTTCAAAATTATATTTTAGAATCATAGAATTATTAAGGTTGGAAAAGACCTCTAGGATTATCAAGTCCAACCATCAACCCAACACCACCGTGTCTCCTAAACCATGTCCCCAAGCACCACGTCTACATGATTTTTTAACATCTCCAGTGATGGTGACTCCCCCACCTCTCTGGGCAGCCTGTTCCAATGCCTCACCACTCTTGCAGTGAAGACATTTTTCCTAATATCCAATCTAAACCTCCCCTGATGCAGCTTGAGGCCATTTCCTCTCGTCCTATCACTAATGACTTGAGAGAAGAGACCAACCCCCACCTCACTACAAAATCCTTTCAGGGAGTTGTAGAGAGCGAGAAGGTCTCCCCTCAGCCTTCAATTCTCCAGGCTAAACAACCCCAGCTGCCTCAGCAACTCCTCAGAAGACTTGTTCTCCAGACCCTTCACCAGCTTTGTTGCCCTTCTCTGGACACACTCCAACAACTCAATGTCCTTCTTGTCCTGAGGGACATTTCCTTGTAGTTTCCCTGAAATGACAGTGTTAGATGTCTCTCCTAAAGTCAAAAAATGAACTTGTGATTCAAATTTTAATTAAAACCTTAGCTATTTCCTAGAGTCCTTTCTCCTCCCTTCTAAGACTCAAAAAGGTATGATGGAAAAGATCAAATAACAATTTTTACGTAATTACAAGTTTGATGCACAGAGGACAGGAACAGTTTCTAGTGGGAGTAGGAAAACCAAAAAAAGCAAGAGCTAGCACAGAAAAAGGGAAAACTCTTCTATAGCTTTCCACAACAGCAAAGGCTAGAGATTATTAAATATGGATTGTGGGTTTTCCATCACCAGATCTTCTTCCAGAATGGCCTAGGCATCACCTCTCTGTAACCTGACCTTTAAGGCAGCAAGACAGAGACTAGCTGTTCTCTTAAAGTCCATCCCAGCTCTATTTCCTGTGATTTGTTTAGCATCTCTTGTACAAACACGGACAGGAAAATTTATTAACTGCGCTTGGAATATTTAAGAAGTCAGTAATGAAACTGAGCACAAGCTAACTGAAATCGTACTTTCTCCTAGAAATCTATTTTCTCTTCAGGCAGAATAGGAAGGGTTTTAAAAGGTTCTGATAAAACACCTTATCACAGAGTGTTATTATTATCTGACGCCTTTTTATTTTAATGGCATACACATAAAAGAACAGCACATTCACTTTTTGTTAACCAGGAGTTTTGAAATAATTTAGGTTTTACTGACTTTCAGATATCAGCCGCAAAAAGAACATCAATGTGTTCAGCAGCTACAGAACAGATAACCTTGCCTCTTAATGAGAAGAAAGAAGACAGTCAGAGTAAAGTATAATGAGAAACATTTTGTAGCAATGCTGTCTCCACATCAGTAATCTACTGTTTGTGAGGAAATCTGCAATTTTTCAAGTTCTAACCTTTGAACATATCACTATGCTGAACATTCATGAGATCAAGGATACATCAAGTACCAGGAAGCAGCTCATGAATCTGATATTTAAACAGAAAAATCTAATGTTACTGATAACGTTAACTACCAATTCTACAACCTTCAGCCAGGGAATGACTAATACAAGCACCATAACTAGCTAGCACATTTTTCTCATCAAAAAGAAAAAAATAATATTTTAACTTCTAAGGGGTAATGAATTAACACTCTGAGTAGTCTGAAGACATAAATGCTTATCTAGGGCTGAGACACTGTCTTTTTTACCTATTATTTCATTAACGAAACCTATACAGTGGAAAAATACAGACTTTTCAAGATGATACAGTATAATAATGCTGTTAATAAATACATACAGAGATGTAACTGGTATTTGTCTAATCGTTCCTACACAAAAAGTTCCCAAATATGAGAGAAAAAGATATTACTCCTTATACAGAAGATTCCAAAGCTTTTCAAATACAGCACATTGCCACAGCCCTGTTACTTTATTAATTCTTACCCTAGAAATCTGCATTTTCACTATTCCTTCCAGCATCTAAGGTCAGCTCTGATCCTGCTTTAAAGTTAGTCTCCATGGTGCATTCATCTGTGCTTTCAGCTATTTTGTGAATCAGAGAGTAATTAACCTTTTTTCAATACATTTATCATTCACTGACAAGCGTGGCATTTCTCCCTCAAGCCTTTCTTGAAAAAAAGTGCTCCTACTGTAACTGTTACCATCGATGTATGCAAACAAAGACTGTTAAAAGGTAGAGCAATACACACCCCATAAGAACAGGCAAGCAAAAAGGAATTTTCACTAGCTCCCTGTGATTTCCATTATTCGTAATTAGGTCAGAAAATACCCTTCCTTACAGATAATTCTGAGCACAAAAAAGTCTGTAAGGTTTTTTTGGTGAGGTTTTTTTTGAAGTTTTAAGAATATTCCTCTTTTTACTTTTTCACCACCTAAGCAAATCACGTTTCTAATTTTTAAACTCAGTTTCTAAGCAAGTTTTAAATCAAAACTGTTTTTAGCATTTCTAGTACACAGCATTTTAAACATTATTTGATAGCATTTTTTTAGGCATTCATATTCCACAGAGGTAAAGAGGAAGAAAGGCTGTCAACATAAACGCATCAAAATTCTCTGGCACACCTCTCAGTGACTGACATACCACCCAGTGGATGGGCAATGTTTTTTTCTTTTTATATACATTAGAATAAATATAACTTCCTTTGCATAGGATGAATCTTTAGAATTTCCTGCAAACTGGAAGGTCAGTAAATTTTAGAACAAATAAGGAGAAGAGAAACCAATGGGGGCCACAAGAATGGTCCAAGGGCTGCAACGCCTTGGCTATGAAGAAAGGCTGAGGGTTGGGGTTGTTCAGGCTGGAGAAGAGAAGGCTGCGGGGAGACCTTAATGTGACCTTTCATTACACAAAAGGAGCTTATAAGAAAGAGAGAGACTTTATACCAAGGCCTTTAGTGACAGGACAAGGGGCAACAGTTTTAAAGCGAAAGAGGGTAGATTTAGACTGGAGATAGGAATGAATTCTTTACAATGAGGCTGGTGAGCCACTGGAACAGGTTGCCCAGAGAAGTTGCGGATGCCTGGGAGAGTCTAAGGTCAAGTTGTGTGGGGCTTTGAACAACCTGATCCAGTGAAAGATGCATGGCAGGGGTTGGACTAGATGATCTTTAAAGGTCCCTTCCAACCCAAACCATTCTATGATTCCATAATTCTAAATTGCTGCAGTGGTATTCACATTAGAGACCCACAGGAACTCACATACCAGGCCGATGAACTACTCGTATAAACTATCTGCAAAACAGGATGTCTAATGTGCCTTTTCTTCTTTTTAAAGGAAGGAGATTCTCAGGAAACAATAAAGGAGATTATAGATCTCTAAATTAGTTCTATACTGGGCAAATGGGCAGGAACCATAACAGAAAACAAAATTAGGGGACAAATGGATTGAAGCGATACATCAGAAATGTTTTTTGAAGTCAGAAACAACATCTGCCAAATCTGTTCTCCAAGGAAGTCAACGTCAATATGAATGAGTACGTTAAAATTTTCCAAAAGCTTTCTAAAAAGCACTTCAGGAACCAAGGTACATGGGATAAGAGAAAAGGTTTTCCTCACAGAAAATCGATTCAACAGACAATAAACACCACATAGGTGCAAACAGACACTTTTCAAACAGCGTAGGGAAATACTACCATGGGGTTCAAGGTGGCCCTGTCTCATCGGACGCTGTGTGATACAGTCACATGACCAGACAATGGGGGTGCTGAGGAGTGGAAAGTTTTACTAATAACTTGGTGAAGTTGATTATTCACAACAATTACGCTGAAAGTCAATAGTTTAGAAGAGAAACCAGCATCACTGACAGCATGAGTGGCAAATCAAGTGACAAAATTTTGTGACCACAAATGCAAATCAATTTATTCTGGAAAATACCAGTATATATTCTAAGTATTTAAACAGAATGACTGGTTATAAATTACAGCTTGATCACTCTGTGTAGCTCTCTGAAAACACCTGCTAAGTAGTTAGCAAGTTCCAAAAGGAGAGATTCAATAGACTAAGACTCGTCGGGTAGATAGAGACTACTGAAAGGCAATATGAACACAATCTATCAAATAATAAACGCCGTGCAGAAAAGGAATACGGAATGATTAAGCTACCATGGGCAGGGGGGGAGTATATCTGAAATAATTACTTGGCAGGCAACATATTCGACACACAAAAAAAACCAATTTCAGCAAGAGGCCATAAACTCAGAAAGGGATTGGGAAAATTCATGTAAAAGATGCCCAAGTGGTAGGTTTTAAACAAGATTGATCAGCTACACCCTCTGCTTAACGAAGCCAGGAACCAACTAAATGCTGAAACCTGAAAAAGTGGAGCAGAAAACAATCACTTTTTTAAATGCCATCTTTTCATATTATTTCCTTGAATAACTTCCATTACAAGGAGCCCATATTAGGGATGCAATACCAACCTAGAGGAAGCTTTCTTAAGTAGAGGTGTTCTTACACCTTATTCAGAGCCCTCTTTTCAGCAACCTTGTTTTAAAGGATGTTTGACACAGGAAAGCCAAACAATTAATTAAAAAAAAGAAACATAACAGCAGGTAAAGACTTTCTTTTTGGTAATCCTGCAACAAGACAAGAATCACATCACAAAACTAGTAGGTAACAACCACGAAGACTGTTATATGGAATTACAAATACAAGCACAAGTTGAATCTCCACACCAAGGTTTAAATGTTCACTTTTTTGAAAAGCTGATCTTTAGAAATTCAAGGTCATATTTCCGAGGAGACTGTAGTATATGACCTCTTAAAACTACTGCCAACTTCAGCCTAACTTTGTATATGATTTAAGAATTGAGTCATTTTACTGATCCCCAAAACTGAGCTCAGGAAAGTATCAGCCTGCAAACAATGCACAATGCACAATGCACGCATTTTCTCATCATCTTGCCTTCATTAACTAAGAAAATGGATTATTACTTTTTTCAAGTTTATCATTTTCTGTTATAAGCAATACCACATGAAAGTTTTCTCTGAAAAAATGAACTAGTAAATAGCATTTAAATGGGAATTTCCTAATATTCTTACTGATTATATAAACCTAGCCCCACAAACAAGACTGTTTAAAGTTTGGGTATATATATGTGTGTGTGTATATATATGTCAATCTAGAAAACCAAGTAGCATGAAAAGTTATAGTATATCAGGCTTGCTACAAATTATTTTCCACACTACTAGATTATAACCTTTAAACTGGAAATCTTTGATTGCTATGTGGAGCCTCCACAGCTTCTGCTATTGTTAAATATAAACTTATTCTATACCGACTGTTTACATATCTGGTCATCTGTTACTGCATTAATAAATACACACGTCAAGTCTAGGGGAAATTAAGGGCTTGCTTGGCAACTCACAGGATGGTAAGTCCCACATATCTCTGCGGCGCTGCTTTAGATACCCTAGTAAATGTCTGTAACAAAACAGTTTTACTGAATTTCAACTGTGCACGTAGTAGTAAAGCTTTTAGTTGGGAAGGACAGAGGCAGCCATCTGCCTGGAGACATACTACTTGCTATGGGTCCGGAATGGGAATGCCAAAAAGATTGCTAAGGCTCAGGTGGTGTTAATCATTACCCTCCATTTCTCACTCCTGTGGCACAAATGATGCTACCAAGGGGGAATTAGACCACAAATCACTGGCAACCACACGACGTTGCTTCCCCTGGATCCTGCCACTCAGGAGGACAGACACACTGGTGGAAGTGGGTGTATCCAGCAGATCACCACCTGGCAACACAGCCAGTTTTGGCAGCTGGACTTCGGCTTCTATGGCTATAGGACATCTTTGTGGAATGAGAACAACTTTACAGATGCAGAATCCACCTGACAACGCAAGGGAAGCACAACTTTGCCAACAAACTCTCTACACTTGTGAGGAATGCTTCTAAGCTAGGTTCACTGCGGGAGGGAGACCAAAGCCTGAAGAGAAGCGGACGACTGGACAGTAGATGGAAAACAAGCACAGAACAGAGTATCAAAGGAGGCTTTTGCATTGCCCCTGAGAAAGCAGTGCAGCCAGGGGCTCGTAACAAGAGCCTGTAGACAAATGTACATATCTTGGGAAAAAAGAGAAAGTAATTAGAAGTCTCTGCCTAGCAATAAATAGACCTACAATGTCTTTGGGATTCCAGAGACTTAGTGGGATAGCTCACACAGCCAGAGTGTTGCAATAAATGATACAGGCACTCTGAGAAAGAATAGACAGAACAGACAAGATGGAGAAAAAAAAAATTGAATACGAAGGCTGAAATACATGGAGCTCTGCTACAGAAAGAACAACCAGCCAAGATCAAAGGGGAGACCAGCAAGAGAATGTTACGGTGAACATTTTAATACAGACTGCCCGACCAAGAAGTGGACAAAGCCTTATTTAAACAAATCAAAGACCTCTCCCAGTTGCACTCCTTCTCCTAATAGAAGACAAAGAACTTTCAGCAACCGCTAGGAAGGTAACATGGCAGGACACAATGGATCCAGATTTCTGGAGTGTGAAAGGGATAATTTTTTGTCACAGATGTTGTTAAGGCCTACTTTCTCTAACTTTGTAGCACCTTCTGTCTGCTTAAAAAAGCACTGTTGCTGTATGTCAAAGCAATTACTTTTACCTTGGTAAAACAAATACCCCTTGCACTGATCTGCTTACGCAGCACTGCTGGATAGACAAGAGTATTCTTGGCTGCTCTTTTATCAAGAAGAAAGATGGATGTCCTTACGTTAAGGCTATAAAAATTAGTTCTTTATACTTATGACTCACAGCTTTCTGAAGAAGCTTACTCCTTTTTCTCAAAATGGAGCATTCAGCTTTCATCAGCAGTGCTACCACTAATGATCCTAAAACTGACAGTCTAAAAAACGTGATGAGTCCTTACAAGGAGTCTAGTAGCAATTATCTTCTCTTAAATATCGATGGAGCAGATAGATGCTGAGCTGGCCACAAATTTTCAGACAAACAAGAACTTCCTAATGATGGATTCTTGAAACTATGAGGAATGAGACAGTGGGACAACCAATCATTTGCAGAATTTCTCTCGCAATATAACAGCGCCAAGTTCTGCTAGAAAGATATGTAGCAGGGAATTCAAGGTTTCTGGAAGAGAGGATGTGGATGTCAAAATTTAAATGTCACTATCAGAGGATACGCAGGCAAAAATTTTGAGAAATCCATTAACTGGTGACCTCAAAGAAATCTGACCTAACAGTCCATCAATCTTCTTTAGCAGACCAGGGCGAAGAAAAAGGCCTTTGTGATATTAGACAAAACATCCAAGAATATGGCCCACATCTTCAGGGTGAGAATCACGTCCTTCCTTACTCTTTCCTAAAGACCGAGTACTAGAGGCTTTAATTTGCTCCACAGCTTTCAGGAGTTACTGGACTTGATCCCTCGGAAGAAGAGTTAAGGTCAAGATTTAAAGGCCATGATAAAAGCAAATACTAGTCTATAAGACTTTCTGAAAGAGAGGGACAAATAGGATGGTCATCTCTAACCATTGACATTTTCTTTAAAGAAAAAAAAAGGAAAAGTAAAAAAGAAAAAGAAAAAAAAGCAGCAGACTACCAAAATTATATTTTACACAAAGGAAAGCTTTCCACATTCATGTATGTTACATATTTGCTACCACATATCAACACAGGTTGTAGTTACAATAGAAAAATCCAATTGCTGTTAATTTTATGTAAAATTACACAGTACCAGAATCCCCTACTAGTACAACCAAAAAGAAAGGAGAAAAGAATAGTTAAGGCCACTCCACCCCTCAGAGTATACATCTTTCTCTCATCCAAAGGACATCTACTCTATATCTTTCATAGTGGATGGAAGGATGAAGTAGAAGCTCTCCCACCTATGGCCGAGCCGGCAAACTGCAACTGCTTATCACTTGATGGCTGTCCATGTCACTTCTCTGCAACCTGTCTGTCCATAGTTTTGAAATAAAAAGGGTTTTAAAAGTTAGAATTGTCTTCATGATTTTGCATGTTGTATACCAGTTTTTAAACAGATCACAAAAAAATCACCACAGAAACTAGACAACGCCTGCCAAGGAATATTTTGCAAATTAAACTTCTACTTTGTCTAAGTACACATAAAGTAAATTTAAGTGAGAGTTGCATAAAAATGCATGATTTCCATGCACACGTGGGAGGAATTCTTGATGTGCAGCTCCAATAAATGGAATTGGCTACCCGTTTATGAAATTAGTAATGTTTTCAAAGACTAAATAATATTTTAGACTTACAGAGTTTATATAACTTCTCTCTTTTTAAATTTTAATTCAAATACAGGGGTTCTCCCAGGTATTTGCTTGAGACTTGGAGGCATTTAATTGTTTAAGTACTACAAAAAACATCTAACAGAACATCCCAGTACAATGTGGATATGAACACTATTGTCTGCCATGCACGTTTGTTGATAACTGAGCTATGGAAATTATTATTTCTTAAATAGAAACAAACTAATATACCAGGCAGAAGATGAATGACAGCAGCTCAATCTACAAACCATATCTTAAGAATTCTATCTGTTCTCAGTCCAGAGAACAGGAAACTGAGATACACAGATGCAAATGAAGTTGGGTTTAGGACTCCAAACAGAAATAAAATCCATTCTGAAAGGTAATGCTCTTTCCAAAAGGCTATATGTAACGTGTTCTATGCAGAACACTAAACATAGGAAGGGACATGTTATGTCACAGATACACTCTTGGTAACTGGAATTCAATACATCTGAAGACAAAGCCACAAAAATGACATTTGACATCATCAGCCAAAGCCAGCATCTCGTCAGTAAAATAAAAGCAGACAAATGCATTTTAGATGAACATTAGGGAATATGATTGGATGCCTCTTCTTTCTTCATATCCAAAAAGGAAAAGCACCAGTCTAATCCAAGCATTATAGTTCTTAACTAAATGCAGCTACACCTTCTTGAAGATACAAAATCCTACCCTCTCATCTTTTCCCCTTAGTCAACCTGTGTCATCTGCTTCAGTTAGGATGAGCTTCAGCCAACAAGCTCTTAGCCAAAACCCAATTTCAGTCACACACTGATCATCTAAAAAACCTGACCATCTGTGTTTCATGAAAGGGAGATGTAAAAATGAATATTAGCGGCATATTGATGAAACTGCAAACCAATCTGTCACAACCTTCTTTGCAGTCTCACATAAAAGGCAAGGTTGGCAGGAATCTAAAAAGTTCCATGGGAAAACTTCTGGAAGAGAAGAAACAACTGCTTCAAACAACTGAGTTGTCTGGGAGAGAACAGAAAGGGAATAATTAAAGCTTGGTTCTGCCAAACACTAAGGTAATGTGGAGATCTGGCAGCCGCCTCTATGGCCAGTGAAAGTGAATACAGATCTCATGCTTGATATCATCCATTATTAATACAGTATTATTAAGCCATAAAACCAGTGCAATTTCTGCATGTTAGGAGGAAGTAGATGAAATGTGTTTGAGAATGTAACAATGATCAAACTTGCTTTACCTCCACAAAGGACTCCATAATACTCCACGGTATATAGAGGCAAGAACAGCTGTGCCATACGGCCAGTGAGGGCACACTCTTGGCTCATGTTAAACTTGGCATCCACTGTGACTACAAAGATCATTTCATCAGAAGAACTTTGCATTTCTTCTTTCTGAAATTCTGAAATTCCTGTTGGTCCCAGCCTCAGGTTTCCCAAGATTTCTGTACAGGTTTCTGTACACAATCCCTACCACTTATAATGTCTACCCAACACTCTGTCACCCACATATTTGCTGAGGACACATTCTGTTCCACCATCTGGCTTGTTGATAATGGCTGATATCAGCCTCAGTATCACCAAAAGACCAGCCATTTCATCCAAGAAGGCAATCAGGTTGGTCAAGCCTCAGCTGAGGGTGGTAAGTCCACATTGACTGTGCTCAGTTACGTTCTTGTCTTTCACATGTTTGGAAAAAGCCCCGTTATCTTTTCAGAAACTGCAATGAGGCGGAGCAGCCTGAATGCAACCCTGACTCTGCCTCCATCTCTTTCCTTTAGATGGGCACATTAACTTCTCCCCAGTCATCAGGAACCTTCCTGAGTCACCAGTCTCAAATCTGCTTCTTCCTCTTCAATATGAAAAACACCATATTCTTCATCAGACTTCAAAAAAGAAAATGCATCACTTCAAAACTCACATCTGGATGGCATCTATGGAAGATTTTTCAACAATAAAGTAATTCTTTCCTTCAAAGCTCTCCTCTTTACAACCACATTTTTTCATGCTCTGTAGCATCATCTTTACAAATGTTTGGTTTTTACTGTAACATTTTTCGGTCTTTTTCTATACATGCCCAAGACCAAACACCAAGTTCTCCCACTTGTTTCTAGGTGCATACATACACAAATACATACATACACACACAGAGAGAGGTATATCTATATATGTCTCCAGTAATTTACACACGCACATATATGACAAGCCAACAACTAATGCGGTGAAGTTCTTAATTGTCCAATAAAGTTGATTTCAACTGTTCCTTCATACACGTTTTTCCCGCTGTCCTATTAAATGAATCTAACGTGATAATAAACCTATCTCATTTTAAAAACAATTTTGTAGTTCAGATATTACAACCCTACTTTGCACCATCCTCTTATACTTTTACTTCAAGAACTTTTGGAACATGGGCAGCTTTAATCACAGTCACCTTCACCATAATGCATAATATAGTTTGAATAGCATTATACAACTAAGAGTAGTAAACCTCACAGATGTAATATGCTTTAAGGTATACATCATGTATAAACTTTCCTACTGCAAATCAATTACTTTTCCTTTTAATAGAAGTAGAATCACTATTAACCACTGGCATGACATTTTTCCTGCTCCTGCTTTCTCCATCTGAAGGCAAGTGCAAAACCAGGATATAAGGTTCTCATTTGCTCTCTTGATTTTATACACCACCTTACCCAACACCTAAGACTCTTGTACATCATAGAAACCACATAAAATTATAAGCAGTACATATTCTGGGCATACTCAGCCATATTCAGTCCATCTCAAACTGGATTTTAGACTCTTTTTTTTTTACTACCATTTTGCCTGAATTATTTTGCAATCATGATAGAAGCTGGATACCCACTTCATTTGTCGACACAATCAGGTACGTCACAATGCCAATAATAAACTGAAAGACAAGTTGCAGTAAGATTCACATTTTGGGTGCAAAAACTGAGCAAACCTATAAAAAGAATCTGGATTCATATTTGTTCATTCTTCATCACCTTCACAATTAGAAGACACAGACTACTGGCCTGCACTGATTACAACAAAAGTTGTCCTCAAGAAAACTAGTAAAACTAGTAATTGCTTTATCATCTACATAAAAACATCCACATTACATCAATGGTTTTTGAAAGCTTTACTGAAAATTGTACAAAAAGTAAAATTCTTAAGTAATGAGCCAGGACATTGGGTTTTTTTAAACTGCTCAGCAAATTCATTAGATTTGACAAAACCCACTTAACAGACCAATAAAAAGTATGAAAAACCTTAAAAATAGGAATAGAAATAGAAAATTTCCTCTGAGCAGCCAAACCAAACAATCTTGGCTTTTGTATCTCAGATACATCAATAAGATGCTTTCTGATATACTGGACAACTTGTGAACATTTCTTTATTTTCTAACAAAATCCTTTGGCTACATGGAGCCCTGCTGCTCTTTTTTGTAATAGAGGGCTTATCTTGTTGGAACAAACCAGACGTTCACGTAGCTCTACATCCTACAACGGGCAGCAGTATCTGTTTAAGGAGGAACGTGACAACAAGGCAACAAAACCATCATCACTGTCATTCTTAGTATTCAGCAACAAAATGTTTAGCACAGACATTGTATTTGGGTCATCCAGACCGTAGCTACCTGTCAAACCCAGTTTTCCATTTCTCTTATTCCATGTTGAACATGTTTGTTCTTCTGGCCTTCCTAACATTTAGTAGCAATGAATTCTACAATTTAAGTTAAGCACGTTATGAAAACAAACTTCCTTTTGATTATTTTAAAACTTCACCTGGTAATTCCCACAGCTGAAGAAATCAGTAACACTGATGCTATCTCCTTCAAAATATAAATCTTTCCACAAAGAAGATTTAACCGCTGCTGTCCATGATTCACAGAAGCCCTTTTCCCAACGCCACAGAAGCAAAAGAGTAAAACTAGACTGAGTCACCTCTTTCCCAGCATGGTGGATGATAGCACATCATCCCAAAACCTGTATCACCGTCGTTATCCAGAGCCTTTTACCACTACCGATGGCCCTACAGTCCAATTCCCTGCAAACCTAATAGCAAAATCAAAACAAAAATAAACAAAAAAACGCTCCAGAGCCCTGGCAGCTCCTCTACCATGCAACTCTATACTCTCTTCTCTAGTCTCTTTGTCAGGCATGCTGCAGTGCTGCAGGCACACTATGGTGCAGCCAATAGAAACACAGTTTATTCAAATGTGGGCCAAAGTGTCCTCAATTCCAGTCACACTTACTTAAAGCCTCCTCAGTACTTAGAGAAAGCAAATAAAACAGCTGAGTCCCAGACCCTGTATTATCACTTAGCAAATATTTACCCGAAAGAGTCAGAGATGGGAATAGCTGAAGGACCTTCGGTCACTTGGGTTTTAGGCCCAAATGAAAGAGTGTCCAAGGCTTCTACATGATGCCCAGCCTCAGAAAAGTCCCAGGTGCTTGCTGTGATGCCAGGTAGTCATCTAAAGCCACTGCTGGAGGCTTCCGAAGGAAAGAGCATCTCATGAACCCGTGCTTGGAGCACAGCACACATATGTAAAGCCATGTGAAATTTTTCATACCAAATTTCACATTTAAGCAGATGAATATCTAATTTAGTAAAGTTCTGAATTTCTTAGAAGGCATAACACCACCCTCATCAGCATAATGACTTTTTTACAGTACGAAAAGCATGTCTACACACACTCATACTGTATTTAAGTGTCTATACATCAGCAATCTGACATGAAACAAAACCCATTAAATTAAAACTGCTTACATTAGAAATAAATGATAGTTAAAAACCCTCATACAGTTTCTTTCACACCCAGGATTCAGAATATGTAATATTAAAGAAGTTATTGTATTTTCTTAAACAAGTAAATACACTGGTTTTAATTATTTCATGTGCTTTTCTGCATGTATTATTTCTTTTAATATCACGTCTAGCTTTGTTCTTTCTTGCAGTGTAAAAACATGTTAGTATATTAAAATGTTACTAAGTGTATACAGATGTATAGCTTCTATTTGAGCAGCTAGGGGAATGGTAACCATGGCACTGCTTCCAAGAATAGAATTATCATCTGTAACAGCACTCATGCTGTGGCAGTTGACAGAATGGTTATAAATATATCTATTAGCAGCCTGAGCTGAATCTTTAAACAGCACTATAGGGATAGCAGTTGGCTAAAAATAGCTTGACAATATTGCATTTGAACACTTGTCCTCAGAAACACTTTGTCACATACACATAGTGAATTTCAATTTTTTTCTGCATGAAGCTGAAAACGAACATCTGTGGCACACAGGAGACAGACAGTATGACATTTCTTGACCTCCCCTCCTCTCTATAACACTACAAATAAAAGCACAACAGTAAAAATCTTGAAAAGGCTGCTATAAAACATGAAGTAATGCCTAGAATTCAAAGTACATGAAGCAAGGGCAGAATCCAAAATCATTTTGCAAGGGAAAAATAAAAGAACACATGGCAATCAACAGCACACAGATCATCTGCCTGAGCTGC
The DNA here is from genome assembly GCF_963921805.1 of Phalacrocorax carbo. Taxonomy (NCBI): domain Eukaryota; kingdom Metazoa; phylum Chordata; class Aves; order Suliformes; family Phalacrocoracidae; genus Phalacrocorax; species Phalacrocorax carbo. The sequence goes on along the minus strand of NC_087514.1, from coordinate 5,340,511 downwards.
TGGAGCTCAGCTTCATTCTAATATACTTCCATATATCTGAAACAAGGAAATGATGGTTACGCAGTTGTTACTAACAAGCACGAGCTACCATTCAATAGGAATAAAGGAAAACTCTCTGAAAACAGATTTCTAAATCCAGTTGTCATGAGTTCAGGCATGCGTTCACAAAACCTTTCACTTGCTACTTTTAGTATTTCCATCATCTTAATTCAAAATCTTCGTGAACACAGCTCATAACAGTGCAGTAATACCATTGTGGCCAGTTAGGTCCGCTGACGAAAAACAAACAAGCTTTCTTTATTATCCAAGGAAAAGTTTGCATTTCTTCAAATTATCAAATAAAAATACAGACTGCTGATTTCCTAATAAGCAACTGTTCACTGGAAAATGTGGCCATTCAAAAAAAAAAAAAAAAAAGGTACAAATGGCAAAGGTCTTCACAAACAAAAGATGTGCATGCAGACTAAATAATGCCACATATCATAAAATATTTTGGCTGAGAAGGAATCTCTGGAGGTTATCTGGGGCAACCCTCTGCTCAGTGCATGGCTAAGTTACAGTGGGTTGTTTAGGGGTTCATCAAGTCAAATTCTGAACATATCTCTGAAGATGGAGGTTCTGCAACATCTCTCGGCAACCATTTTTTGTTTGAGAGCCCTCAATGTGAACAAGAATCTTCCTAATATTTGACTGCAATTCCTTATGTTCCAGCTTGTGCCTATTGCTTATTATTTGGGTGGTGCCCAGTGACAGGACATTGGAAATGGGCACAAACTGAAACACCGGAGGTTCCCTCTAAACATCAGAAAACACATTTTTACTGTGAGGGTGACTGAGCAGTGGAACAGGTTGCCCAGAGAGGCCACAGAGTTTCCCTCCTCAAAGATACTCAAAAGTCATCTAGACACAGTCCTGGGCAACTGGCTCTAGGTAGCCCTGCTTGAGCAGGGGGCTGGACTAGACAGCCTCCAGATGCGCCTTCCAAACTCAGCCATTCTGTGATTCTGTAATTATTTTTTTACTGTGCACTTCTGAGATCTGTCCCCCTCCGCTCTGCACTCTCCCATCATGTAACTCCCTCAGCCATCTCCACTTAAGACTGCAGAAACCCAACCATCTCATAACTCTCCACATAGTCATGGACTCCAGCTGCCCTCCCCAGCATGGCGGTCCTCCACTGGACTCACTCACACATACCCGCTTCTCTGTTATACTGAGGAACCCAAAACTGGGCACATTGGTCTCCCAAGTGCTGAACAGACAGGAAGAATCACTTCCCTCAGCCTGTTGACTACACCTTTTCTGGTATAACCCAGTACGGAGCTGGCCTTCATGGCAAAGGCACACACCTTGCTGACTACTGTTCAATCTGTTGTCCGCCCAGTCCTTTTCACAAAGCTACCTTCTAGCCAGTCAGCACCCAGCCTATACTGTTGTCTGGAGTAATATGGTGTAAGATAAGTACTTAATTTTATTTTAGAAGTGTATGTGTGTGTATTAAGTTTCAGTAACAGGGTTTTAACAGGTCTTGCCTACACTAAGAGTAAGAAATTAAAGTGCACTGAATTTGTGCTGTCAGTAGTAAAGGAAGACCTTTGATGAGTACTTCCAAATGCAAGCAAAACCAAGACACTAGGAAAGAAAAAGTATCTCCCAGCCAAAATGAAAATCAGTTTTAGAGAAGGTTTATGTTACACTTTTCTCCTTCTTGGAGATTATTTGAGGATGAACTACAATTTAAATAGAACAACTTCTATCAGTTGTGTCCCTCTTAAAGCCTTATTTTTGGCAAGAGAATGTAATCCGCCATATAAAACTTAAATATTGAAAAAGTAAACTATACTATAGTATGAGACTTTAATATTCAGGCAAGGAAATTCAGTTCTTGGGATAATCAGAACTGGTGTTTTCATCAAACATATGGACCAAAGCTTGATCATTGCCATGAACTTAGGCTGCAAGGCAAAAAGTATTAGCACTTCTACTCAGATTTGTCTGTTATCAACTACACACTGCTCTTTCTTTGAAGTTTAAACACTTCCAATCTTTTTTGTAGATGTATCACACAGGAATTAGAACACAGAACATACATTACAACTCTGAACTTCTGAAAAATTATGTAAATACTGATGGTACTACTCCATCTCTCTCTAGGATTTTTGCATGTCTGCCAAGTGATGTTACTGCCACTAAGATGTTTACTCAACCAGTCGAAGTGTGATGCTTAGGACTACAGGAAAGCGATGTCAGATCTGCTTAGGTATTTTTTCAAACAGAAAATTCATGACAAAATAAGCCATTTAGAATGAGCAATAGCTGGACTGGTAGCATTCTTTTAAAACATCATTTAGGGAACTGATTCTTACAAATAAAACAAAAATTAGACTAAAAATCTGTGCAAAAGAAAGTAATTTTTGTTCCACTTAACTTCAGTAACTACTTCAGAATTGCTTTTATTCCAAGGGCAGTAAAGGGTTTGATAGGCATTCCAGTTAAACTTTGCCACAAGTTTAAACAGAATACTGTGATTATTACTTTTATGACTCTGTTCCAGTCTAAATCTTTGGTCAAGTAGCATTTGCCTCTGATCAGAATGACTCTTTTCCTCAAATAAATTGTTGCATGTATTCCCTTAGACGTGAAAGCAGAATATCAAAAGTTGTCCGAATTTATTATCATTTGATCAGATAGTCTAAAATGAATTGTTAGCAAGGATCAACTGGATGGCTCAATTTACATAAATGTTTTTGCTTGGATAAACCAGCAGTTCCTAAGCGCTAGCTACTGAAGCTAAGAAAAGGTACAGTTAAAGTTCAACAGAGAAAAAAAAAGAAAAATCACTGTTTGATACAACTTGAGAGAAAACTAACATTTATTCCAAGATCTAGCTGACTATATTTGTGGTTGCTTTGTTTAAATTTCAGTCACAGTGCCATCTGGTGACTATTTATACTCTTATACATTTTAAATAGATGGTATGTTTTAGGCTCATCCAACCACCTCATGTCATCCATTCCCCTACATTAACCCCCTCCTCTTCTCTTAAGTTTTATCTGAGGACAAGGACAGAAACGATTCTCTGTGAACTGGAATGGTTCAACATTTCCCATCTGCATGTTCTTCTTGCAAACTTACATGTGCACTAGGAACATAGTGGACTTTAACCACTACGTCATATGAATATTGCTGTAAAATAATAAAAGTTGCTACTGATGGAAATGAACAGCATGATCTCAAGATCGAGACAAATGGAACGATATGCTTTTTGTTTGCTTTTCCCTGGAATTTGGCCTCTAAAAGCCAGCTATGCAAGGACACACATTGCTGAACTTTGGTTTTTTCCAGTTCGGCTGCTAAAATTACCATAGCTTTCATTTAAAAAGTGGTGGCAGATAAATAAACTTAGTGAAGATAAAACGGAATACCAAGTATAAAATTTATTGATCAGCTTATTGTGTTCACATATGAAAAATTCAAATAGACTTCGCAGGCTCTTTATATATTTTATCTCTGACACTTTGATGATGACAGCAATACAGGAGAAAGATTTCTCATATTCGTGTTGACCTTTATTTTTTCCCCTTCCCCAGACTCACAACAAATATTCCCATCGCTTTTCACCCTTCACTCCTTCCCACAACAAAATAAAAGATTATAATATATTGCATATCTATAAGAGAGGACCGTCAAGGGAAATACCATATTATACTTGGTGACATTTTTTCTTAATACAGGCATTCTGCAAGAGTAATACCTGACTGGAAGTTAAGACAGTGCAAACAGTTCAACCAGAAACTGTTACATTAAAAAAGATAGCTATCGAACAAAATTTACAAGTAGACTTCTGTCTCTCCTTCCTTCTTGAATAAAAAGATGCCATGTAATACCACATTTCTTTAAGGTTTTCAGTAGGAATAATCGCATCTCAACTTCATATGAAACAAACTGTGCGTACCTGCTGAGTTAGAAAATGAATTCACATCGTTGGTGCTTGTGATGATTAATACTACCTCAATTTCCAATCCAATATCTCTTCTATTATTAAATATATCCACAAGGAATCACATGTGTAAAACATTAAATACTACTTCCAAAGTATTAAATATTACTTTGAAGTAGGAACAAAATGCTCTACCTATCCCATAAGAAAAACAGCTGAGATGCTCAAACAGAACAACTATTTCCTATTTCCCTGTGGAAGACATTGTTATGTCCCATTTCGTGTAAGACATTTCAGCAGGCACGCTACCTACTGTGCGAAATGGGAAAGGCTGTTGCCAAAACCCAAAAGCCACCACTTCTGAAAGTTTCACTGCAAGAAACTGCTCTGATTCCGCACTCAGTAAGTAGAATCATTCTGAACATACTATGCTGGTCAATAATTTCTAGTGAAGTTTTCTTTCCATAAATCGATTAATACTTTTACCATTGTTCACTGTTTTCTAGAAAGCAGTTCATGTCCAAAGATACCAGTTTTCCTTTTCAAGGATAATATAACCTTGAATACAACCTGGTTATAACAGGTTATAACAGGTAATATAACCTGTTCCTGACAACAACAAGCATGTACAACTATTCGATAAATTGGAGGGCAAAAAGAGCCGATCTTTCTGAAGGAATAGCAATTCTCTTGAATTAATATTCTAGAGTGCCACAGAATCATTTTCTATTCACTTGAATTAACATTCATTAGAGAAGTGACTGCAACTCATGTCCACCTCCCTCGTGTACATCTAAGCAAACTTTGTCTCACCCAAGCTGGGCAGTCCTGTAACACCACACTGCCCAGCCAGTCATGGGCCAGAAATTGTTTTGTTGCATTGTACTGAGCTTGCAAGGCCCCAGGGTTGAGGCTTGCCCACCTTGCTCCGCATTTTTCTTGACCTGGTTAAAACTTTGTTTTATAAGGTTCAGCTGCCACAACAATTAGTCCAGTCGATCAGGATACTACGCCTAATTTGTTTTACTTTTGTTGGTAGAACCACAGTTTTATACAGACAGTTGTAGGGAGCAGTTACTCTTTGTAGAATGAGATATTTATGAATAAGAAGGTGATGTAAAAAAATACAGGTCTTGCATGGTGATGGAGGGCTTTGAGCGGTGGAGGCAGCACAGAGAAGCATAGGCATGGCATGACAAGAGATGGGATACATGCTTGACACTGTAAACTCCAAAGGCTATAAATAACTCATTAACAGTCCGATAAAGAAATGCAGACACAGAGCTGGCCAAAACCACCATTTTGGGGGTAACGAAGAGAATTAATAATCTCTAACAGATGTAAAAGATACCATATATGGTGATTTTGGACATAATATGGAACTGCAGACCACTGAAGAAAGAGCAAAAATATGTAAGTGTAAAAATATTGTAGCAAACATACAGAAAGGTCCCCAAATGTATTCTAGAGAAGAAACCATCTACATCATATCCCTCCCAGTGAAGGACACCAGTAGATTACAATTCATCAGAAGTCAGAAGAGACTCTGGTCTCTTACAGCCAGAGTAGCAGCGAAAGGGTGAGCGTATTTTCTATCTCTTTTCCTCATGCTAAGAAGTCAGTGTATCGCAATTTGAACTGTGTTGTTATTCTTTCTGTAATGATTAGATCTGGGCTAATAATGATTAAAAGGTTAATATTTCACTGTACTAATAATAAATTATTGGCTTGGATATGTAAGGTGTACTTTCTCTTTGCCCATAAAAAAAAGATTCTGAGCGCAATAAAAGACAGCACCTGACAATCTGACACCTCTGGACTATACCTTTTTTGACTCTGTGTTTGTGTATATGTGCATATGTGACGATTTTCTCAACAAACCTGTAGCCACAGGTATCAGAGATTTTTATTCTTGCACTTCATCCACTCTTCCCTGTTGCTATACCATTGTCAGTTTTGCCCCTAAGTTTTGACATCCTCACAATACATGTGAGGAGATCTTATCAATGTATATAAACACCTGAAAGGAGGGGGCAAAGAAGACGGAGCCGTGCTCCTTCCAGTGGTGCCCAGTGCCAGACCAGAGGCAATGGTCACAAACTGAAACACAGAAGGTTCTGTCTAACTATCAGGAAACACTTTTTTACCGTGAGGGTGACCAAGCACAGGCACAGGTTGCCCAGGGAGGTTGTGGAGTCTCCATCCTTGGAGATATTCAAAGCTGTCTGGACACAGTCCTGGGCAACCAGCTCTAGGTGGCCCTGATAGAGCAAGGAGTTGGACCAGATGATTTCCAGAGGTGCCTTCCAACATCAACCATTCTGAGAGTCTGATTCTGTGAACGATGTCTTCTAAATAAACAGCTAGATAAATAAATAGATGCCAGTTGTATGTTTCCTTGCACTTCCTGAGCTGTCTATATTCTTCTGCCTCATCTTAGATCTACAGTTGTACTGTATTTTAGGCACTGTTCACGTTTGTGCTGTGCAGCTCCTAGCCAGTGAATAAGACTCAGTAATGCAACTCCTCATTTTCCTTAATGAATTAGAACCTGAAAGTTAAAATAATTTCATATTTTTGCTTATGTTTTCCACTCTGATGGTGATGATTATGATGTAGAATGTAACTAGCATCATACATCCTTGAGACTTTTTCATGTACCGGTGAAAAATGCCACAGAAATGCTGCAGATCACTCAAGAGAAATACAGAAAGATGATAACACAACTACAAGAACACACTGTTTATTCTGAAAAATGTCTTTCCATTTTTCCCTATTCAGCACTTTGACCCTGAAGTTCTTGGATGAAAAATGGCATGGAGCAGCCCTCACTAAAATGGAAAAGTGGCCTCCTAAGAGAGTATAGTGCCCCGAATCAGGCTGAGTAAGATCTTGAAAATGTGACTCTCGATCCAAAATGGCTGTGTTAAGCCAAGAGGACTTCTGCTGTCCCTAAACTATAAGTTGTAACAAGAAATTCACCCTCAATGAGAGAAATTTACCATAAAGCTTCATTCAAACTGCCGCATCCCAACCATGATGTATCAAGTAAGCTTTCATAATTAGAACATTCAACACAAAACCACAGGGTAAAAATTCAGTTCACAGAACTCTTACAGCGTAAGGATTCATACAGCTTCTCAGGACTTCTCAGTAGAAAGTGAGAAGAATCTTTCTGCAACTATATGTAACTATACATATATAACTTCATGTAATCTATTACTCAGTAGAATAAAACTAGTCCCCAAATTAATATGAAAAAAATAGTGGTGGTTGGTTTTTTATTCCACTTTCAAGTTAAAACAAGAAAACAGGAACACTGGAAGACCTAGTGAGGCAGAGAACTGAGGCAGATTTCTGAAAGTAAACACATTCAAATGCTTGACTTAAGCTTCCACCTAAATAAGCATCTTCAAAAGTAGCACATTTTCAAGCATGTGTTAAACAGAAACAGCAGCAGCCAACTTTCAATTTTAAATGAACAAATTTGTAAGCTTGTTTAGAAAGAAGTAAATTAAGAACTGACAAAAACGACAGCTGAAAGTAGTAGAAGAGTCACGGTATTTTTTTTCCAAATATAAGTGAACTAAGACTAAAATATCTTCAGTTTCATTTATAAACGCAAGTTATATTTTTTTTAAATCTACCTACTTGTATACAATCTCAACTGGCGTTAATTGTTTTAAAATTATTTTTCACAATGCTGAATGAATTAATTTTATCTTGCAATTTCTAAGTTATTTGTTGCTATGTGGCTCAGAACCTCAGCCATAGATTAGAACACTAAAAGCACTGATACATATATTTAATGAAAGTAGTACAATTTTTCAGGGAATATACCATATAATTACATGACAAAAAGGAAAGGACACAGCAAGAGAACATGGAGACTACATCAAGCAATAATCTCAGCTTACTAACCAGGCAGCCTTCATTAATATCCCTCCAAAAATGAGTCCAAATGTCTCTGCTACACACCTAAGCACTGTACACACTCAAATATACCTACTTCATGCTCATAAAGCCTTGTTCTCTTCGGGCTTCTTTCTGCAGACTGTGTTGCTGTACTTTTATATGAGCGATCTTACAAATATTTGAATCACCAAGGAAAAGTCTAAGTGTAGAATACATAGGCTTACAGGTGTACCCTGGGTACTACATAAACGGAGGTCATTTTATTTAAATTAAGTAATCCTGTATGCGGTAGGTGAAAAATAAACTCCTTTCAACAGAATACGAGTAAATCATCCAGATGAAATATTTACATGTATTGATGACGCAGAAGCTTGTCATTCACAATTCAATCTACCTTGTGATATTAAATTATGTTAGAGATTCCTGTTTAGATCAAATACAAATTCCTTCCTTGCAATATTAAATTCATATTCGGAATCCTGCTTAGTTTATACATAAATTTCTTAAATAAAAACATAAGATATAATTCTATGTAGGTCACAAATCTTGGCAATTCCCAGCAGCCATTTTTCTAGAGTTGTCTCTTTAAAATCTATCACAAGTTGGTGGTAGGACAGGTAACCTGCAGGTTTCAAAGCACAGTGAATTTGGGTATCCTTTAAGATTCTAATTTTTAAAAAAATACTCTCAGACCTGGCTACCCTGAAGCACAAGAGATGAGTTAATTTATACGTGCCATCTCTAGCTACCATTAATTATTTCTGTAACTTGAACTTATCTTTAGCCATGTATTAATGGAAATCTATTAAAAAAGTAAACCATTATCTTCATGGGGAAGTGTGGGGAAATTTCATTTTGGTGACACATTAAGAGGCTTGACTTTCAGTCAGATTTCTTTAAGATAGGCTCAGATTCCAGTCAAAAAAAACAAAACCCAAACCCAACAGAAGTTGCTGGGATGCTGTGATAATTTAAGCTGAATTTTATCCAAACAGCATGCAAGTTTTGGTAAGGCATAAGGATTAATGCATTTAACACTTGCCAAGACTGCCACAACAGTGAAATGTCCTCCTGACTGAATTTCAGAGCAGGTGCATCACTATGTTTTCAAGAATGAGCACCGACACACACATCACACACATGCAGCCAGGTTGCTTTCAAAAGGCCAGTGACATAAACAGACACAGTTACCTGTGGCTGTATTGACACTGTTGACATTTTTAACATGACATTATTATCACCACAGTGATACAGAACTATATAAGTTTCAGAGCCACAACCTCTTCTTTTAAGTTTCTAAATGAAAAAGTAAAGGAAAAATGAAAACCTACCCAGAAGCAAGTAAACAAAATTATGCAATCGGGGGGGGGGAAAATGGTAACATTTCAGTTATGCTTATTTGCAGTTCAATCTTTTTGTTTAGGTTACAGAGAAAAACCTCCAGCTGCAGAAAAATCTTAATTCTTTCTATGAGATCATAGGTTTCTTTTCAGTTTGTGCCCTGAATATTTATTAAAGATGCAGTGTAGCAATTTGCCATAGCTTATATGATCATAAACTGATACAAAGACCTGAAGAAGTGTTAGTGGCAGGGAATTTGGGGAATTTTAAAGAACTTGGACACTGTCACAGGATATAAAGGAAAAGGCAGGTAATATTCAAATTTCAGTGTCTTTCCTGTTTATTTTCTTCACAGCCGTAGTTATTCACACTATAATCAATTGCTGCTGAGTTAACCTAGGCAAAGCAAGGATAAGCACACAGCAGAACAGTACCTGCACTGAATGAGTGGATGAGAAGCATCATCCTAACACTGTTAGTTCAATGAGCGGTGTACCCTTGCCTCACCATATACACAGCATTACTCAAATAAGGAACCTTGGATGTACTGGACTCCAGTATTGAGCGAAACTTAAGCTATAGCCCGATTTGTGTGACACTGAACAGAAAAGCCTTTCTTATTCTTCCTGTCTTGTCAATTTTGGTCCCTGTTTCTCTTACTAAAAAATAAGAAAATATATTACAGAAGAACAGTACTCCTTAAAGACATACAGATACCTCTCATCACCTTAACATTCATTTAACAAAAGACTTCACTCTATCCATATTCCTTTAACGTCAGAATTCCCCAGATAAACCTCAGCTCCCAGGTACCCAGTGCTCTCACGGCCTCTACTGAAAATCCACATTTGATATTCTCCACAACCACAGCCAGCCACCCCAGTTCTGAACCTACTCCCCAAGGATAAATGCTGCAGAGAAACCTGCAAGGCAACTCTAAAACTGTAGTGCCTATTTTCCACTTCATTACTTTCCAATCAAACAGAGCCCCACACAAAACCCACAGACAAAGCTGTAAGGAAATGCATGTCCGGTTACCCAGAGGATAATATGCAAATCTCTTCTTAAAATCTGCTACTGTTCCTCAAGGTCTTCCTAATTCATAAAATAGCAATAAAATATAAACCAGCAAGCTGGTCTCACAGAGTATGAAAATTTTCAGTTTATGCTGTATGATGAGGTAAAATTCAAGGCTTATCTAATGGTCAGAAAAATCAAAGGCCCACCATAACTCCAAACAGTAGCCATGCAAATGTGAAGGAATAAAATTTTAAAACACAGGAACTAAATGATGAGAATAAAATGTACATTCCTTCAAAGGAGGAATACAGCAGGGGAAAAAAAAAAAAGATAAAGAAATCCGAAAAGATGTTAGAGAAACTGTGAAATCATGTAGAGACGTAGCACTGCAAGATACTCATGTGCCAATCCATCACATTTGTGTAGGTTAGTCCAAGGCCAACACTTCAGTGTGGCTGACAGAATTTTAATGAAGCATTTCACTACAGTGGAGACTTTAACCATTTGAGCACAAAGGACTAAGAGTTCCTCGTTTTGCAGCATTCTGAATTTTTCTTTTCAACTTCTTCCAAAAAGCTTTTCTTGTCTCGGACAGCAAGTTTACAAAGCGTATTTTCCATTGTTTCCCACTCCTCTGACCTGAAGGTTTTGGTTTCCAAAAGCAAGATTCACTTTTATAGATTCCAGATTGCCTGCTGGGAAAGCACACTGAACAGCAGCCGAGTAGTTCCCTCGTTCCTGAGACACACAGAAAGACTCTATAACTCTTTTGAAGGCAATTAAATGCTCATTCACTGAGAAGATTCCAGGAAGTTTTTACTTTTTGGTCCTTTTTGGGAGGGACATGAGCCTGGTAAGAATGCATTACGTTCACCAGATCAGATATTTTATAACACTGTTAAACAAACTGGGGGAAAAAACACTTTTGATGAAGAAAATATTCAGTATTAAAGGTAGTATATGTTAGTTCGAAAACTTTAAAGAAGTTGGCTTACCTAAAACTTCCTTTGTTTTTTAATAAAGGGCTGGAAAAATTCTAAAAGTAAATTTATGCTCACCCACTATTTTGGTGATTCTCAGCTAACTCACATTGGAGTATATTCACATACATGAGGAAAAACTGAATTTTGAACTCCAAACTGTATGGCCTCATTATACCGTAGTCTAGAACACACACATTGTGAGCATTTTGAAATAGGGAGATTTTTTTGTTGAAGGAAGCCAAAAATTAAGATGTAAAACAAAAAAGCCCTACGATCTCAATTACAGACTGACTTCTATTCCCATTTGATAGACTTCTACATATCTTTAAAAAGCCTAATGTTCATACAGCTTGATCTTCCTTCTGAGTAAGGTGGCAAGCCTGTACGCTGAATAAATGAGGAAAAGAGAACATGAGCTGAGTCGTACTTTCGCACATTAGGCAAGTACAAGGTACTCAACAGATGGCAAGACTCCTGAAAAAGAAAGCCAGAGTTCTGTACACGGCAAAGCACTTCAGTGAGTAGAAAAGACTATGAGAGATGAGAAGAGACAAAAAAAAAAAACAAAAGGCAGAAAAGCTTCAAAGAACTTAATTATAAGAATATTAACCTACCCAGCCCAGACACTTCTAGAAATAGCTGGACACGTGCTAGTGTTATGAAGGAGGAAAATACTAGTGAAAGGATGAGGCAGAGGTATGCATGCCTGACATTACAAATGGAGACATGGAGCACGTTTGCTGATGATACCAAACTGGGAGGTGCTGTTGACTCTCTTGAGGGGCAAGAGGCCTTGCACAGGGACAAACATAGATTGGTACGCTGGGCCATGATTAATGGGATGAAATTCCAATGCCTGATTCTGCAGTTAGGACAGAGTAACTTGGGGGCACAAGTATAAACTGGGAGAGGAGTGGCTGGAGAGCAGCCCTGCAGAAGGATCTGGGGGCACTGGCTGACAGCAGGCTCAGGAGGACTCAGTGGTGTGACCAGGCAGCCAAGAGGGCAAACCACATCCTGGGGCGCATCAAGCACAGCCACTCAAAAGACAGGATTGTCCTACTGTGTTCAGTGTTGGCGCAGCCTCACCTTGAGTACTCTGTGCAGTTCTGGGCCCCGCAATTTAAGAAGGTTGTGAAGGTCCTTGAATGTTTCCAGAGGAAGTCAACAAAACTGATGAAAGGGCTGGAAGGAATGTGCTATGAGGAGCAGCTAAGGACTTTGGGCTTGTCTAGCTTGGAGAAAAGGAGGCTGTGGGGCAACCTCATTGCTCTCTGCAGCTTCCTGAGGAGAGGACGTGGAAAAGGAGGCGCTGAGCTCTTCTCCCTGGGATCCAGCAATAGGACACATGGGAATAGTTCAAAGCTGCACCAGGGGAGGCTTAGACTGGACATTAGGAAGCATTTCTTTTACTGAGAGGGTGATCAAGCACTGGAGAGGTGGTCCCTAGAGAGGTGGTCAATGCCCCAATTTTGCCAGCATTTAAGAGGCCTTTGGACAATGCCTTTTGGACATGCTTTAACTTTTGGTCAGCCCTGAATTGGTCAGGCAGTTGGACTAGATAATCGTTGTAGGTCCCTTCCAAGTGCAATAATCTAGTCTAGCCTGGTCTAGTCTATTACATAGATATAGAAGTGGAAGAAGATGCTTCCACATCAATGAAATGGCCCTTGCTCTTCCATATTTTCCTTGTGCATGGGAGACACTCTCCAGGCATCAGAACTGATCTGGACCATTTCTTCTGCCACTGGACAGTAGCAGTCATGACAGTTCTTCCCTCTTCTGAAGGACAAATAGAGTTATCGCAGGTTGCTGCCATCATGTTGTCCTTCCGGTATCATTTCCTGCACATTTCCTGCACATTCCTCCCCGGAGGGAGATGGATATCACAGTAACAGAGGTTAAAGAAGCATCTGTAAACTTTGTCCAGAATGCAGAAGGTGTTCTTCTCACAAAGTAAAAATACTAAGCTGGTGTCTGGATTCCTTCTCCCTTTCTCCTTCAGCCAGTATTCCCTAGAAGTTTGATCCTGGATAATAAATACCCCATCTTATGCCTTACTGCTCCAGGCCACAACAAGGAGAGCCTAGTGTGATGTACATGCAACCCAACAGGACTCAGCCTGGCGCTGCACAGTGCAGAGAGATGCCATGTCTTGTTTTGCACAGTTATGTCATCACTACTTATTTTCAGGGGGAGAAAAGGTCCCCTGGCTACACATTGTGTATGAAGAAAGAATGTCGATGTACTCTTTGTCATTCTTTTAACTTTATATACCAAGAGTCTTGACAAAACATGCACTGAGAAAATGCTGCTGGGTTACCATTAGAGATGGTGACTTTCACAGAAGAGGTAAGGTGAGCAGAGCTACCACTACACTAACATCTGAGGATTAGGGTTTTTGGTTTCGATGGGTTTGGGGTTTTTCCTCCACAGAAATCATAGTCAAAGTAATTATTCAGTTAAACACGGGGTTATAATGCTCAAACTTGGGGACAGCTTTTTCATTTTCTCAACTGTCTTCTTGTTGAAAAACAAGCACTTTGAGCAATACTCACTGAATTAAGTGACACAGAACATGATATACTTTTTTTAAAAAATAATTTTTCAGTTAAACATCTAACAATTGCCTAACATTCCAATTCAATTCCATCTAGACTGGGAGATGATAAGCCACACTTGGATGCCAACTACAAAGAACAAGTTATGATTCAATCAAGCTTTTTACTCCTTTTGTAGTAGAAAAATTATCTGGATGAAGTTATGCATTACACTTATGCATTACAGTTGCATTACCACCACAAAGGAAACCCAAAAGGTTAGTTTCAAAACTGCAACATTAAAAAAATGTTCATTAGAATTTGTAAAACTTTAAAACTTTGCAAAGATACAGCCTGAATAGCAAAACCAGCACTTTTTGGGAAATCATCACTGAGCTGTATAATAGTGCTGGAAAGGTAGTGTTCTCCCTCCTGAATTTGACATCTCTGTCATACCCAAAAGTTCAAAATAAAACTCTAAAAATAATTGGTCTCACATGAGCTCACTTACAATAAGTAGCGAAAAGATACCTAGGACAGGAGGCCCTTTACTTGCTTCAAAACCCTGTGGTGGAAACTGACGGTGGACAAATTAAGGCTAATGATAAAATCCACTCTTGAATGACATGGGTATGCCACCATTAAAGTAGCTGCTAGAAGGATGTCAAAAGTTCTCCACCACTGAAATAGTTTTATAAAATTGGATCACTTCCAGAGATGCATGTTTCAGCTCAGAATTCTTGGGTTGATGCTGGAACCACTGAGGTAAATTTATCAGAGTCAGACTAGATGCATCATCACTACTAAGTTTTCACCAAGGCTACAAGAATGGATTTGCAGCATCTGTATAACATTCCATCTTTTTGTATTTCAACTCATTTGCTCTCCATTTGTAGCTGTTTCCCCTCAATCCTAGACTGGAGCAGAAACTAAGATTATAGTCCACAGGTGGCTACCAAGCAACCAGTAAATTCAGGGAGAGGGTTTGAATTGACCACAGCGCTGCACTGACCAAGCAAGAGGTAGAAAAATATATTAAGGTGCAACAGAAATTAACATGGAGGAATTAAAATAAATAGCCATAGGAACCTATAGGAAATGAGCATCGGGCAAGGGGCAAAATCTAGAAACAGCTTTTAGAAAAAGTATCAAGATACTGAGCAGAGAGAATCTCATGTTGAGTTTCTCCAGCAGTGAAGAATGCGGGATTTTAGACTTTTTTTCTTTTGGTCCTTAAGAAACAGGATTACATCACCTGTTTCTCACCCTAGTCACAGTAAGGAACATTTGGTGGTTATATCAGAAATACTCCTAACTGTGATCTTGAGCAAGGCATTTACTCATTGTTCTGGACTGTCAGCCACTATATCAAATGGCAGCAATAGTAATAAAACTGCCTATTGCATTTGCATTCTGCCTAACAAAAAATGGGTGGAGTTTTACAGAATGTCTTAATCCTTATAAAGTTACTTGTACAGTACTTGAAATGCACTGCTCAGTTTGCTAGTCATTTTATACAAAGATATAACATAACTGAAAGTACACTTAATACAATTTGTATAAACTAGCTGCTGCCATGAAGTAATCTAGAAGCCTCCTTGCTCCTGAGAATCACTTTATTAAAAAACATGTATTTTAATTGTGGTGCTTCCTCTTGCTCAGACCTATTTCAGCTAAATCAATAATATGTTTTAAGTGTCCCAGGTTTAAAATTAGCTAGTCATTATGAGTGCTCCACCTTCACAAATGTAATTGCAGAGAATGATATATTATTCACTGTACTTAACGGCTACAGACGGTTGATGCACATCCAAATCACTTAACAGTAATATTTATACTAATACATCATCAAACCAGATTTCTAAGTCAAGGGGCACAGCAAATATTCTAGGTACAAACAACATGCACCAGTGCAAAGGATCAATTTTTCCACAGTAATAGTCATAGTACTTTTCTCTACATCTTCTACCACCAGAGAACAAGATTTTTATTCCATTTAAACACAGTTACATTAGAAATTTCATTTACTATAAGTTTACACCTGCAGAAAATCAGGTCAAAAACAATCATAGAGAAAAATCCAAGAAATTACACTCTATTTGATCAGCATCTCCAAATTCCTGCACTTTCCCCACTTCATATAAGAATTTTTTTCATCAACTGCTTTTTCTCTCTCACATCATCAGTCACTGCAATATACAGTAAGAACAGCACTTTAATGGCAATGCACAGAAACCAGCTTCATAAAGTGGTAAAAAAATAAAAAAGAGTTATAACATGGATCTATTCCGTGTAACACAATATTAAAAACTGCATTTATTTATTTAAGCCCCACTTTTTTTCCTCTTGTACTAGGTTTTCTTCTCCCCTACTTTTGACAACTTTAGGTAATTTTCATCTCCTGGAAATTTAAGGCTTTTAAAGCCAAACTCATCCTACTCACCCTAACAAAGAGTCAGCCTTTGACATTGATCAATGACAAAGTTAGCACAACATTATTCTTGGTACTACGCTAAGACGTAAAGCTGCATTAAAACTTGAGATTTAATGCCTGTTTTCACTGATAGCAGTAGAAAGCTTTAAACAAATAAATAAATAAAATTGGAATCCTCTTAAGCAATCCCTCAATGAGAATATTAGTCCAAACCATCTTACTAAAAAATTGCAAACTATGACATTTAAAACCTGGTTTGCTCCATAACCAGTAAATGCGGAGCTTGCTGTGATGATTATGCAGTGGCTTCCCTAGGTGAAATGAAGTTGGCAAAGTAGATTCTGATGTGCCCTTTCAAAAATGGCTTGGCATCAATTACAGCTATCGCATTCTGCATTTCCAATCTCTTCTGCGGAAAACTACCCCACTTGACCTACACTTTTGAAGTCCCCAGAGTAACTGATGACCAAACTTCATTCTCTTTCTCATACTCCTGGGTAAGGTAACTATTAAGAATGCCACTTCTAGCTAAACAGAAGATCTACAGTCTAAAGATTCTTCTTTTTTATTAAGATGCACTTTGAGTCCATTGGCTAAATGCCCCAAATCAGAATGCACCTCCATGAGTAACTATGATCTGTGCCTGTGACGGAGAAATCAAGAATATTTCAGGAAGAAAGTTATTTGAAAACTTAAGAAACTAAACTTGCTTGAAGATTGATTTATTCTCAAATTAAGAGGAAAAATAACTGATCTATATTTTTTAAAAGAACAGAATAAAAACTGAGCAATTCCAAACTAATCAAGGATATACTCGAAGTCCTGCATATGGTACAAGGCATTTATCTCAGCCTGTGGAAAAGCTATTCTTCATTATTTGTCAATTCACTGGGTCCCTGTGGTTAAAAAACCACAAGAAAAGATTAAATTGATAAAATTCATGGAATCTCAAAAACATTCCATCAAACCTTTGGCAAGAAGAGATGACCATATGCAGGATGAGCAGTATTTAAGCAAAAATGTAACATAAGGTTGAAACCAACTTCGGCAGCAAATTTCTAGATCATTACATTTTGAACTTGACCATTTCATTATGTAAGAACTCAATTTTAGCAATCATAACAAAATGCTCCAAACAGAGGAAAAAGAACCTAAATTACCCTTTTCTTATCTACATCCTATTCCATATATTCAAAGAGGCTATTGGTATTTGGCTCTAGACAAGAAGAGTAAATAGGAAGTGCTCATAGCAGCAGCTACACGAATACAACTAGGATGGAGACACTATTTGCTACCACTACCTATTAATGAAATGAAAGCCTAAACGGGCAGGTTTGGATGTGAAGATGACCAGGATGCAATTCCTGCACAGCATCAAGTGGTATTACATTTCTGAAGTAACTGTTCCAGTTTCCGTAACTTGGAGAGCATGCCTCCTCTCTCACAAACTACTCTTCCGAAGAAACAGCATTTTTATCCTAATTGACTGTTTACAAGCTCGTTTGGTTAAGTCTATCACATGAGAATGATTTTTTTGCGGTAAGCCATTTGTTATTGTTTCAGGGGATGATTTATAACAGTAATATAACATCATTGTTAGGATCTAAGTCAAAGGAAGTACAATGTGTGTTCACGATGTTGCACATTAACCTACGTTTCTGACTAATTCAGACATTAGAAAAATTATTTCCTCCATGTAGCGGTTTTCCAGAGCTATAACAAAGCAGTCTCCCTTATTTTCAGGGGCAAAACAAGAAGAAGAGAGATATGAAAAAGTAAACAAGACATGAGCAGTATTTATTTGGTATGTGATTTACCTACTACATTATCTACTAGGGTCTAAAGTTACAAACAGCTACGAGGATAAGGGTGAAGACATCTTAGTATGGAGTTATAAATTATAACCTACAAGATGAAAAGAGAAGAAAAGGGTGAGTTAAGCTGTAGGTGAAAGGCAAGCTGGAAAATTGCAGATGGAAAGCCCTTAAGTGTTGCTGAGGCACCTATGGAACTGCACAAGTTCAATTACGGTAAAACAAAAATTGTTCAAGCAAGTTCTCAGAATATTGATTGTACCACAGCACACTTAAAGTGATTGAGAATTTAATATCTAGCTAAAAATGAAAATGCGGCCATGAATTTTACTGAACTTCCATGGAACAACTCACAAACGCGAAGCTACTAAACAGAATGTACAGATACTCAGTTTAGGACAACTTTGTGTCATACTAAAGAGCAACAGGATTTTGAAACAGATGAAATAACAGCACTTTCAAAACGAAATAAACAGCATTATTCCAGCTATTACTTGAATTCAGGATTTTGCTTTACAGAGAATAATCCAAACCCGTAAGAAATCACTTTTAATACAATTCAGCTTTTCTCCAACTGTTTGATGCAAGTTATACATTACACTGAAATTCTAATCTTATATTGTGTAACATTTTCTTCTATGCACGGATCTAAAGATTTGAATAAAATTCTCTCTGATACTCTTCATTAAATGGTATTACCTCGCTCTAAGTGTCAGGAGCAATAACATCCTTAAGGTAGGTTACAGTTAACCATGGCAAGACAGCACCTACATGACACCTACATGGCAGCACCTTCACGTCCAGAGAAGGGCCATGAAGCTGGAGAAGGATCTAGAAAACAAGTCTTCTGAGGAGCGGCTGAGGAAACTGGGGATGTTTAGCCTGGAGAAGAGGAGGCTGAGGGGAGACCTTATCGCTCTCTACAACTCCCTGAAAGGATCTTGTAGTGAGGTGGGGGTTGGTCTCTTCTCTCAAGTCATTAGCAATAGAACGAGAGGAAATGGCCTCAAGCTGCATCAGGGGAGGTTTAGATTGGATATTAGGAAAAATGTCTTCAGTGCAAGAGGGGTCAGGCATTGGAACAGGCTGCCCAGAGAGGTGGGGGAGTCACCATCCCTGGAGGTGTTCAAAAAACATGTAGACGTGGCACTTCAGGGCATGGTTTAGGAGACATGGTGGGGTTGGGTTGACGGTTGGACTTGATAATCCTAGAGGTCTATGATTCTATGAAACACACTGCATTTAATCTCACACTCACATAGGTTGAATTAAAATCTTGACTGGACTTTCAAAAGCACATGAACAATTTCACTGGATCAATTTAAGTAGGCACTGACTGGAGAACCTTCCAGCTGAACAGACCTGCCCTATCACTTGGTCTCCCCAGTTCTGCTGTCTGGTGCATTTCAGCTTCTGCCACCACGTTTTCCCACCAGAGCAGATCCCCAGCCAATTCCACACTTCTGGTTAAGTTAAAACGCTGGAAATTATCATCATAAGCCTAGTAAAAATGAGCACAGCAAAATTCTGTGTTTATCAATACCCATGTAAGGATGAAGTGTGGCAATACATTCAGCCATAAAGTTAATATAATATCCAGAATATCAAGAATTTCTATTATAATTGAAATCTAAATATCAAATGCTTGAAAACAGTCTCTACTTACAACAGAATGCAATTCTCTCCCACATTTTCTGGTAAGTTATTCCAGAAGAATTCTTACTTTGCAGAGTAAGATTTTCTGAGCTTAGGGGTAAACCAGATCTTCTAACTTTTACCTACAGCTTTTTTCATAAATGTACTTGAGCTCACTGTCCAAAACCTGATATGACTGAACATGAGTCATTTAAGAACAGGAGGACATGCAGTCAAAGTAGTATAGCACTATGAATGAAATAAGCACTGCTGAAAGAGAAGGTTTATTAGCTGAAGCATAGCATGATACCCAATCTGCTACAGGATTCTGATTGAGACCTGGATGATATACTCTCATTTTAGGAGAGTGTACAATGAACCAAAATCCACCTGCAGAGGAGATGAAGAAACGCTTTAAATTGGACATTCAGATGAAATCCAAAGTATGAGCAGGGAGGCTAAGTACTGATAAAGGCAGTTCATTGTTGTGAACTAAGTCTAATAAGCAGAGCAAGTCTTCAGAGGGCTGATCAACTGCACTCCTAACTCTTGGTGCTGAAACATTTCCGTTTGGCAGAAGCAATCATGAGGACTACTGCAGCAACTCTTGACTGCCAGAGGATCAACACCAAGAGTCATAAAAATGTACAAAGACTGAGAAAAAAATAAATCAGGCACCTGAAATAAAGAGTGGTCTTTGGTCTAAACCCCTTGTCTGACCCACCTCATCTGTTCTCATTACGAGAGGAAAACTAAACACACCAGAACTCACAAGAGCAAAATTGAAGTATATATATCCAGAGGTATCCTGAATTTATGACACTTGATAGTAAGGCATATAGCAGTTTCCACTCTGACAGCTCTAGGCTGCAGGTGATCTCTGTCTTCTGGAAGAGCTGTTGTAAGGAAATGCATCATCCAATGCAAGCAGAGCATTCAGACAAATATCTCAATTTCTAATTACTCTTAAAATTTCTTACAGAGCTGACTGGACTTTCACCACCCTATGCCAAATGTTTGTTGCAACCCTCTCTCTCCTTCAAGTTTCCACCTCAGCATGTCTTCACATAAGCCCATCTTTTATTTTTCTCCATTACTTTAACCCAGTCACCTTCCCCTGTACTTTTTCCTTCACTTTCTACACAACCAATGCCCTCCTACATAAGCCCACTTCAATATTAAGATTTGCTGCTTTCTTATCATAATGTTATTATGGAAGTAACCACCTACTGCTGGTTCTATTTAGAGAGAGCACTTCTTAGGCATTACCACAATAAACAATGCCAAGTAATTTCCAGACTTCACAGTGATCTCAGGATATTCCCATCCCCATATGGGTTCATCTACCGTTACCTTCCAAGCTATAACAGCTGCTCCGAGGGAACTCCTTTTGTCTGAAATATTTTCAATGTGACAGCACTGGAACACTCAAAACAGAGGTAACAGATATACATGGATGACGTCTGCTGTTGACACTCACTGGCTATATTAATGACTCAAATGTAGTCTGGCAAGCTGAGGAAAAACTACCAGAAATTGCTCATCTCAAGAGATACTGACACGTCCTAACTATAGCAACTGGATTTTACTGTAGTTGAGTAATAGGGCCAATGATGGCCATGGATCACTTCTCAGGGAAAGAAGCTCTCGTGACTGCAAAGTCTATCGCTGTTCACATAACTCTGTCTATTGTGTTGACGTCAACTTTAATTTTTCTTTGTTCATCTGTAGACAAGAGAGAAAGAAAGATGAAGTGTGGTTTATATAGTAGATTGTACCTGCTGCAACTACCCTTGATGAAACATTTGTTTGGGTCTAAGCAGACTATCATCTCTTGTTTACTGAGTGACAATGAAAAAACGTCTGGAGAAAATGGTGCTTTTGACAGGCAGATAGTGAATCTATCCACAGTTCTTCTATCAATACTATACAAAATCTTTAATGCTTCTTTCATGTCAAATAAAATGGCAAAAATAGGAAGTACCTAGCTGTAAAATGTGTTGAAACGAAACTGCAGCTACAACAGTGATAATATTGAATGTAAAATAACAGATGAGATGAATGAATTGAATTTATTCAAATCCAGAGGGGAGTAGCAAATTTATTTTTCCCATGGCTCTAGAGAATAGCTTTAGTAAAATATTTTCATGTTCTGAAGTATAATCCTCTCTAGGGCACAACAGAGTGTTCATTTCTTGATGGAATAATTCACAGAAGAGGAAGAGGGTTGGTGAGCAGAAACAGTGCTGAATACTCAACTATTTATAGCACCCAAAAGCTCTTAAAGTGATATACGCAATGCCAAACTGGGCAGGGAAGGAAAGTTAAGAGCATTTAGACCCAGACTACTTCAAAAATGGCAGGCTTTCATCCAATTCCAGATCGTAATCAGATTTGGCAGGCAGGTACAAACTACCAAGAATCCAGCTCTCTCTTGTTTTTGCAGAACAACTCTACTTTTTTTATCCATTTTGTCTCAAGGGAAACTGTAATTCTTGCCCAAGAAGGCAGCAAAAAACACCTTGCTGACCTGGCAAAGGTTAATTTAGCTCATGGCTCCAATCTAAGACGACTTCAGGAAATGTGACTGGCTTTCTGGCACTTATCTCACAAATGTCAATTAATTATAAAATATATATATAGTTTATATTTACAATTTTTATAAAAATCAACTTGGGAAGTCAAAGAGCTTTGAGATTTTTTTATCTTCTCTTTCACAAGCTTCAAAGTTATTAGGGAAACAGAGACAGAGACTTGTGTCTTCCTTTTCTCTTTCCTTCATAAGGCACGCCATGGTAAATACTGAAGGAGAACAGAATTTACAAGCCTTGTATTGAATTCCAAAAAGGACAGTGTGGAAGTAGAACATCTAACTTGGGTTATATGTTTGTGCCTAAGATCTCCTTCCTAAATTCACAGTTAGCCAACCAAACAGAAGGGATCTAACTTTCAGTTGTGCTCTGTAGATTCAATATCCCCACTAACTTCAGCAGGATCCAGAATTATTTAGAAGTTAAAAATAAAAAATCCAACTTGTTCTGTTTAAAGGTTTAAACTTAGAATAGATTTAAGGCTTATGGGTGAAAGGAGTTTGAGCTTAAAGCATCAACAATAAAGTTTATCTCAATGAACAGCACACTTTTGTATTAGAAGAGCAGAGCCTGAGAACTGCATGGAAAAAATCCAATTAAGGCCTGTACCTCATTTTAATACACTGTTGACTAAATAAGAAAAGATACGCTAAAGGCGGTGTATTAAATTAGATTAGCTCTACATACCATAGCTTAACACTTCCTACCATTTACTGATAGTGCAGGAACAGAGTAGTTCCATGAGATTACTTAAACCTCTCCAGTTTCTGCAGCTGAATCTGTAGAATTACCGCTCATGTTCAGTATGCAGAGGCAATTTCTCCTCAACACAGAAGTTTCAAAACAAATAAATAAATCAGAGAAGGTCCTTATAAATTATAAACCAGCCCTCAGCCTGCCATACAACTGGCCAGTAATCAATGTCTACGTATAACAGCTTAAACCAACATTTTAAAAAATCCACAGTATGCTTTCAAAGTTTTCTTCACCCAACTAAAAGACTTCTCCATTTCAACTCTTGATTTTGTCTCTTGTCTAGTTAGGGTCATGCAGCATTTCTTAATCCCAGAAGATATACTCCAAAGAAACCATGGACTTTATGCAGAACCCAGATATCCTGATGAATACTTCACCTTTTCACCATTTGACAAATAGGAACTCCCAATGAATTACCATTATGTGACAGAAATCACTGTGACTTTAAGGACCAAATTTCCATGATCCGTCTGATCTCTAAGCCTCAATTCCATAGTATGTGGCACGGAGTAAGAATGTGTTTCTTCCATCACTGATAAGAACTAGACTAAACCAAAGAATTGTAGCTTCCAAGCATGAAAACCATTACAGAATTCCCTAGGTTAAAAATAACACATTGTTTGCTGAGAGATTATGTTATTTAATTTTCTCTCTGCAGCTTTTGCATTGAGACATAGAATAGTTGAATATCTAAAGACACTGCAGTGCCACTCAAAAAGTAACAGATTCAGCCTTAGAACAGGCTATTTCATGTATGAGCATAACCACAGCAATGCAGAGCTAAGCAGGGGCTAACTCACTCTGCTGTACAGATGCACCCTAGAACGATCAAGGTTTTCAGACAATGCTTACCACAAGTACTCAGTAGTGAACAGTCGAAAAGAGTACATCTGAACATAATATTACACCGGGATATTCTGTTCAGCTTGAGGGTATAAGCAAGCTTTATGATGAGGTCATAAAGCAATTTTTACACTGAATTTATGGGAACATTATAGCAGTCATTTCCAGAAGCCAGTGACGGGTTTATTAGAAGACAGCCTGTAGCAAAATTGAAAACGTAGATTGCAGAGAAGTTCAACTGCACTACTGGCAATATCCAAGACTGAAGCATAAAAACTGTACAGCAAACAAATGGGGAGGGAAGGTTTAAGCATCAAGACCTACAAATATCCAAACAAGGACGTTTCAGAATCAGCCACAAGAGAAGCATTGATCTACATTAATTTTGATTTGCAAAAATTCACCCCTATTTGAAGACTAGCTTATGCACAGCATACAGGACTGAAAAATAACTACTGCTCCTAAATACTCACAACAGACACCTATTGCTAAATCATGAATAATGACAGCAGAGCATTTTCACTGCACATACAAATTGTTTAAGATTAGTCTTGTTTCTTAACTTAAAAACTCCCAGTTGCTTCTTACGTTAGTCCTTGTCAAACCACTTTAATTGGCTTGACTGTTACAAGATAAACCTTAAAACATAATCAAGCGATCATCCCAGACAGCACTGCGCAGGGCACAGGCAACAGCCCACAGGCGCTGGATTGTTCTGCAGCAACAGAGGGCAACTGAAGTATCTTTTTTGAAGGTTCTAGGGGACTCAAAAAGATTCTTAAATAACAAATGCTTTGAGACCAGATTCAAAGGGAACCTCTGATCATCTCTCTTGTGTATATCCCAGCTTGCTACAGTTTAGACAACAATGATCTTACTGAGTAAAAGCATTTGCATTTGACAACACACATATATTCATGTACTCTGAAAGACACCCAGTCTAAAACCAAGCAAGTCAAAACCAAAACCACCACAAATTCCTGAGAAGCCAGCCCAGAAAACTGGACCAGAACACATTCTAATTATATCTTTAAATGCTTAATTGACTCAATAACTTACTATTATTCACTATAACTGCCTGATAGTTTGTTATTTGTCTAGCTTTTATTTTAAGCTACTGGTGCTTTCTACGTTTCTTCCTACTAAGGAGGACTGTCAAAGTAGAGAGAAGTCGCGAACAGAAATAAACTGACAGTATTAGACAAACAATGTAGACAGCAGAGGAAAGAGCTGGTTATAATACCTTATCTCGGAATGACTAGTAGTCAGATGTAATGGAGTCATCTAAATAGACAAAGGCAGTCTCTCCAGTTATTACAGGCAACTTCTTCTGGTTGTTTGCTCAGTACCAACTACATATGTGCATGTACACAGAGACTTAATTAGGTGGATAGTCTGGTGAATCAAAAAATACTTCTTAGATATTCTAAATAGTTCTGAACCTCATGAGCATTTTTAATCCAGGTCGAACAAATGACTGGTTTATAGTAGTTTAATTGGGACAAGCTGGGATAAGATTATTTATGAGTATATTAACGTGGTAAATAGAAATGGAAGTTATAGAAATGGACAGTTGTTTAAACGGAGTGAGCCATGGCAGTAAATCACCCTACAGATTGTGATACCGTACTGTGGTTTTCTCTCTCCCCATCCACAAGAGACCAATCTTATAAATACTGCAAAAATATAAGTCATATTTTTCCTGTCATGGATGTCATCTGGAAATATGTGATCAGAATGGTAATAATTAAAGTAATTAGAAGCATAATTTTGTAGACTTCCTCCAGAGCTTTAACCTGTTGGCTATTTTAACACCCTGATTTTTATTTTGCACCCTCTATAAATCACCTCTTCTAAACATTAAAAAAAGTGCAAGGTTAGTGATTAAGCCTGTTTTAGAATAGATGTTAACACAGTAAATTCTTCATTTGGGGCACGCTATGGGAGCTGTACAGCAGTCGTACAAGTCAGGCTCAATACACAGATAAATTCACTGAGCAAGAAACCCTTTGATGCTATTGGAATGTGTATTCTCCATTGAACACAGTTTTGATCACCTGCAAAGTCCTTCCATCACAAAATACAGATTAATTAAATCAAAATTCAGTCCGTAAACCTAACAACATAACCAAGCATGCGCATTCCCACCAGACTGTTTCACTCATGCTGTTAAAACCCAAGCTCTTGCTTTACAGCTCTCCACCATCCTTGTAATACCATCACATAAGTCATTGTGAACCCGCAACTTCTTGGTTGCCAGGAAACTGGCTGACAATCAAAAAGTGCACCAAAAAGTTTTTTCATGTATTTGGTGGAAAGAATTGTGTGTCTCTGGATTTTTAGTCCAATTTCAAAACAACATTCCCCTTGCTTCCATAACTCAGAAGTGTCTATAGGTCAGACATTCTACACAAAGTCTAAATTTAAAAACTAATGCTGGACATTTTACCCACTTAAATATCAAACTGTTTCCTCAGTCATGCTGATTTATATTGATGAGCGGTTGGGAACCACCTTGCTATGTCATGAAGTACAAAGAAAGGATTTACTAATTTTTTTATCATCTTCCATATGCTGTCACCATCCTTTTTGTACTGCAGAAACAAATTATGATGAATTAGCAGTACTAATGGTCCAAAAGAAACACACTTAAAAATTAATAGCATCACCTGTTTATTGGTCAAACAGAATTGTAAATAACCTCCCTGGGAAGAAAGCAAATTCACATGCGAAGCAAGTTACTGAGAAAAGCAAAGCCTAGGTTTGCTTCTTGGCCAAAGACATGCTGAGCCAAATACTGCGGTGTACAACACTCCATCTAAATTATGACTGAATAAATTAATGCAGAACACAGATCCACGTAGGAAATGTATTAAATACCACAAGGCGTGCAAAACATTCACCAGCGCTATGGAAGAGGCCAATAAGTAACTACAGCACATTTTTGACAATCTCTGTTATTTTATTCTTAAATTAGATCTTCTGCAAACCTGGCCAGTATGAAGCTTATTCTTACTTCACTGCTCAAAACAGGAAGTTTACATCTATAACAGGCAAGATCTTCAACAGAAAAACAAACATTAGCTTACTCCAAAGGAGACTCGCTCTCAGTAAGCACAGTGCAGCTTCTGCCTACATAATTGTTCTTTCATCCTGCTACTATTATTTACTTTTCTGTTCGCTCTCTTGACTATTCTGATTTATTACTTACATGAACACCTCTAAAAGGCTTATGACTGGAAGTGTGAAGATGAGACTTTGATCCCAAAACATTCAGAAGGTACAAATCCTTCCGTACGTTTTAATATAAGAAAACCAAGAATTCATAAAGAAGCACCTTCCTACAGAGTCTGTAGCACAAGAAAGCAACGTGAGGTAAAGGACTGACAGTTGCTTGAGTATACCACACCGATAACCGACTCTTTACGATTTCTACTCTTAGCCTGACCTTGTTTCACGTTTTCATTTGTTTGTTCTAATATATCAATCCAAACACAGAACAACAAGCTGTTCTTAAAAAAAAAGCAAAGGGAAATATTTATGAGACAAAGAAACCTTTATTTTTTAATCCCACTACAAACCATAACACAGCAGAATGAAAACCACATTTCTTACTTATTTTGATGCCACTTACTTACCTTCACATGACTGAAGTCACCAGCTTTGCTGCTTTCTTGTGGATTAACAGGTTTAGTCTCTACTCTTGGTTTGACAACCTGCCGAAAAGGACTGGAGAGCGGAAGTCCACTAACACTGATTCCATCTGGAAACAGAGTAAATGAAATTACTTCTGCTTGTTTAATGTTATGTTTTATTCCAATGAATCTATATCTGTATTATCAAAGGGAGGTAAAATATACAAAAAGAAATATTAACATTTTATACAAAAAGGCAAAACAAAAGTAAGGATTATTTTGCTCTGTTTTTCTCTAGAAGCCAAAAAACCCAAAATAGGAATACACCTAAAACTCATTGAAGGTCACAGGAAGGTAACTGCATTTGAAATATCACAACAGAGATGTCAGAGTTAATAATACAATATTAGTTTTAATATTTACAATATTAGAAAATAACAAAGAGAAAAGTTTGTGCTTTTCCATGAGAGTGACTCTATCAACTGCTTAATATCTTTAAACTAACTTCCAGTATGAGGCCTGAGGATTCCTTTTTCAAGTGTATACTGTGAAAAAGAAAATAAAGTCATGTTTTGTACCACCAACTGACATAAAAATATAGAAAATATTTGTCATGTGTAACAAAGAATAAAAATTAAGGTTTACATTGTAACAGTCAACAAAAAGCTTAATAGAAATTGACAGATATCCTTAGAGGAAGGTCCTCAGTTTGGTATTTACTAGCAGCCTGTGTACTGGCATACAGTACAGCAATAAAAGACAATATGACAACTTAGTAGTATTTTTTATTCCTGACAAGCTTGTATAACTTGAAGGTAAATACACTGCAGCATATTTGGGTTTCTCAACCTACCAAAGCTGCATTCTAAGCACCAAGCATTAAAACCTGTGAAAATTACTGTTAATTCAAAAAGTCAGAGGAACAATAAAATTAAAATAAAGTTTTCACAGACATTAAAACTAGGTTCACAATTATTAATGATTTGTTATTATTTAGATTTACATCCAAAGTCCAAAGAAGAGCAGGGTTTTGTTCCTGCACGCTGTGCAGACCAACAGCAACCCACAAACATCAATTAAACGCAAGCAAAACCTCATATATCGCAGTAGACACATGTATCTACACATGCAGAAAACACCAAGATATTACACAAAACCCAAACATATTTCCTCATTGGAAGTTGCTCCTATGAAATTATATTTGCTAGTATCACATTCCAATTCCATAGATGACCTTGAATCTGGACCTGTTGCAGATACACTCCTCATACGAAGAAACCAGAAAAACAAGATGAACAAGATGAAGCATGAAATGGTTTTCCTTCAGGTTACCTTCATTGGTATCCAAATGAGAAAACAAAGGGCATTTCCTATATTCCTTTATTTCCAATTTCCTTCACTAGTTTTAAAATGCACCTTAGTCCAGCCTTAAAGGTACAACACTACAATAAATACTAGATTTGAAAATTCTGATTCTAGGGTTACTAGTCAAAAAAAACCCAAGTTTTTAATTTACCATTAACTTACTTCATATGAAAAAAAAGAAGGTGAAAAGAAAGATTACTATTCATCAAGAAATTAGTATTTCCATTGCCAACCATCATCAACATCTTCTGCTCTATCACACCAGAGCATTCACTTCCTAGGTGGTCAATAACCTTTACAGATTACAGCAAAAGATGTACTCACATACACCGATGTACTTCACATGGGCAAAGTCTAACCTGATGCCGTATATTTGTAATGGTTTTGTCTCGGATGGTGTTAATTCTCTTCACAGTAGCTAGTATGGGGCTGTGCTTTGATTTGTGCTGGAAACAGGGTTGATAATATAAGGATGTTTTCATTCCTGCTGAGCAGTGCTTACACAGAGTCAAGGCCTTTTCTGTTCCTCACCCACCAGCAAGTCGGGTGGGGGTGCATAAAAAGCTGGGAGGGGACACAGCCGGGACAGCTGAGCCTAACTGACCCAAGGGATATTCCACACCACATGACGTCATGCTCAACAACAGAACTTAGGGGGGAGGCAGGTTAGTGAGGGGGTCACTGCTCGGGGACAGGCTGGGCATCAGTCAGTGGTGAGCAGCTGTTTTCATTTGCATCACTTGTCTCTCTTGGGTTTTATTTTTCCTCTCTTGGGTTTTTTTTTCCTCTTTTTCTTACTTTTTTAAAATTATTATTTCTTTTTTGAATTATTAAACTCTCTATCTCAACCCACAAGTTTCTTGCTCACTTTTACTCTTCCAATTCTTCCCCCACTCCACTGGGACAGGGGGAGTGAGTGAGCAGCTCTGTGGTGCTCAGCTGCTGGCTGGGGTTCAACCATGACATTCTCCAGGCCTCTTCTTCTGCAGAGGATTGCCGGAAGCTGAGTGAAGATGTCCAGAATGCCATTCTTGCAGTCACCACAGTGTACTACTGGCTCTCCAAGGGCCAATGCACTACGCTTCTGAAGATGGTACGAGATGCTACCACTGAAGTAGTGGAAGGAGTGATCCAACTCACAGAAACAATTCTTAGTGCTTTAACGGAAGGGAATTTTAAGGAAGGGAAAATTATTTTGATGGTTCTGGTGACCTTCACACAGAAGCAAAAGAACTAGTAGCTAAATAAAATATGTAGTAGCTAAATAAAATATATGCATCAATTTTTGTGTGGAGTGCATGAAAAATTGCCTTTTTCCCCCTCGACCCACAGCTCAAGTTGTCTCATTTATGATTAATGTTCATTATGTGTAAGTCTTTGTGCAACAGTTAGGATGGACTTTGCCACACCTTGTGTTTTGGTGCACGGTTTTGAAGCAAATCTCTTCATCATCCCCACTTAATTGGGTTTGCAGAGCAATTTCAGTGCATGCAAACTAGGTTCTTTTTGACTAAACAAAACAAAAGACTTCAATCCCAGAGTACAGGTAACGTACGCCAAGCCCTAACAGGGGTGTTGCAGTCTGAACCAACAAGCAGACCTTCAGACAAATTTGAATCACATACTTGGAGGGGATATTTTATCCAGAGGGCTACAGTAAGTCAGGCCGCAGGTAAAATAGCTGAATCACACCACAATGTGATGTAAAAAGCTTTAGCACCAAGTCCTTCTACCAATATATTCCTACTGCATCATCTTTATGTTGATACAGCCTTTAGTCATTAAATCCAGCAATTCTAAACAAGTGAGAACACCAGGCAGTATAAGAACAGAAGAAAAGCTCTGTGTGATCAGACATTATATACTACACATTTAAGACCAGGCATTTAGAGTTTCATTAGATGCAAGATCCAAATCCAACAAAGCCCCTAATGAATTTCAGAACCACACAATTTACAGTCTACCTAAATTAATGAGGGTTGCCAACCACCTGATGGAGCTACTTTTTGCCGGTCAGATTAGTTTCCAGCCACCTTCGGACAGCCAGCACAGATCAAGCATTCCTCAATGGACAGTCTGAAATAATTTGAAAGTGAAAGACTAACCCTGTATTTTCCAATGATATATCTTTGCTCAAGCATACTGCCAACGCACTGAATATCCTGTTGTATCAGTTACTGGGGGAGAGCAGGACAGCCAGGTTGAGAACACCCTGCTGGTGCAATGCAGCTTTACCAAGATTTAGTCAAAACTTACTGTGCATAGATTTGTTTATCCATGTGCAAACACTGCTTTGGACTGTTTAGTAGCAGGGACAGCCATTAAAGTAACTCGCATAGGCTTATCAAACTACGAGAAATATATGGTGTAATACCTGTTCCACTTTTTAGATGGCGTCATAGATAAGAACAACAAAGATAAAGCATCATGATGTCTTAAATACCAGCAACAGTAGTTCCAGTTACACATTCCAAAGGTTTGTATTTTCATTATTAGCTTGTATAATAATCCAAGTATTTTCATAGAATGGTTTGGGCTGGAGGGGACCTTTAAGTGTCATCTAGGCCAAACCCCACTTCACCTTCTTTTTTCACCTTCACTGTTGATCTTTTCCAGGTTATCTAGCTAATGACTTACACATTAAAACAAAAACTAACAAAAAAAACCCGAGAGCAACCACAGCATGAAGGGAACATGTCCACATTGTACCACTTTGAAACATACGCAGCATTGCCTGGTTCTCCTCATTGTTAGAATTCTTCTTTTAATTCCTATGAACATTCAAATCAAGAGTGTTTATTAATATTAAACATTAAAACATGTTTCTTTCGCATGGATCCACTGCAGAAAAATCAATCAGCAGCATATAACTAATGAAAAAATCAGAAGGCTTAAGTCTGACCATGGTAGCTACAAATGGGAAGACATTCATATGAGTTATAAGACTATCCTGGAAAACTGGAAAACACAGCAGCTAAACCTAGTAGTTTTTACTAATATTCAACAAAAATTAAGAAAGCCTTTTTCTTATAATATAGTTACATTAAATCATGCAGCAATCTAGCCCTTGAAGACCAGGGAAAAGGAAGGGAGATGAGAGCATGAAAGACTTTTGTATGGACTAATAGGTATTTTATTTCTAACTTGCACAAGAAATAACAAGGTATCAAACCACTCCTAGACCAGCTCTTAGCATCTCTTAAAAGCCAACTACTATTAAAGCAAACATACTTATTAGCCTAAGATTTGAGGCAATAATACACTAAAAAGTTCAAGACAGCTTGCCAACAAAACTGATCATAAATCTATTTGATAACAGGCTTTGAAATCCACTCTTTTAATTAAAGTTTTACCTGAGGAAAAATAATTCTTTTTAAACTGATGAACGATTTTCACCAATTCTATATTTAGAACAAAAGTTGACATTGATTAGTGCATAAAATTGCAAAATAATGAAAAAACACAAGCATGAAAAATTGTATGGCATTAGTCAGATCTTCCATTTTACATAAGGCCCAAGTTTTCCTTTCTTTGAGAAAGGAATAGGTAATTCCTAAAACAACATCATCGACATACAACTAATGCCTTTCTTAATTGCTTTATCTTTTAAAAACCCCATTTGATTTTCATTTTCTTAGGGGGGGTAAAAAAGGCAAAGGTTGGTTTAAACCTTTTCTCTAGGAAAGAGAGAATTTTTTTAATCTCTATATTGTACCTACAAAAGGAGGAATGATAGCAAAGTAAACATTGATTCTGCTTCAGGCTAAGAGGAAAGTCTAAAGTAACCACTGAGTGGTCGAACTTTCTGTTTCAAGTCTGTGGAACTCAAACATGCCATGTAACACAGAGCCTGGAGCCAGGCACTGTGCTATACTGCAAACGACTCACCCCTTCACAACTTTGCCTGTGAAAGGGGACTTCTCTGCTAGAGGACAAAAAAACCTTAATGTTCTGCTGCTAGCAATTTTTTTTTTAATTCTTTAGCTTTTCCTGTTCTTTGACCAGGCAAGAAAGTAGGTTAGACATTGTCCAGCTCCTCTGCAGTAATTAGTCACCACAGAATGGGGAAACACGTTCTGTTAAAATCCTGGTAGGTTGCAGAACTTAATGATGCAGAAGAAAACAGGGAATTGAAAAATTCAGACCATCAATGAAGCAGTTCATAGGAAGTTTGAAATTATTTCATGTTTATATTTTTTCAGACTTCATACATTTTATTTTCTCTCATGAAGTATAGAGATTTGAAGATGCTAAATCCCCCAGTTTTCTTTCGTCAAACCATGATGTCGAACAGCTTGAGCTGCCTTTCACTATAAAAAGAACAATTGCCTTTCTACTCTGTCCAGAAATCTTCCTAATTTCTAGAATCCACATTGAATATTTCCATGGTAACAGCACATGACCAACACTTTTTCCATGGTAACTGCAAAAACGCAGCTTGCCTTTCGAACATCGCAGTCACTGCTGTCACAACAGAGCAAAACCTCTCACTGGCATTTCCTCTCTCCTCTCAAATGTTAAGTAAATTGTCAGTTTAACTTCATTAGCCACTTTCACAGCACACTGCACAGAAAATCCCACACAATTTCGTATTTGAATGAAAGGAAGTTTACTGAGTTAAACCTGTAGATTTATAACTAAGCACTGAAGAAAAAGCTGCACAGGACAGCTTCCTTTCCATTTTAATACACAACTCCCTTACAACACTGTGTTGTACAAGGATCACTGACCTGATCCAGGTGACAAAAATATATACACTTTTCAACAGGTGCATCACAACTACGGTGGTCTCAAACTCTGTGGCAAGGAAACCCTTAAGTAACCTTACCACTGAAGCCAGGACACCATGGAAGTTTGTACTCCAAGGCAGTCTACAGGTAACTGGCAATACAATGTCCTGTGCAATGCAAAACAGCGTAAGATTTTAGGCTAAACTGCTTCTTCTCAGCAGAAGAAACACTTATAATTCAGTAGCAGTACAAATCTGCTTATTGTTGTTTTCTAAAGAAACAAGAAGTATACTTAATATTACATATGGGGTGTCCGTGCCCAGGCACTGGCAGTGGGGCTGCAGGGCCTCACTGTGAGGAGAGGCCGGGGCTGCCCCGTGCCGGGCACAGCCGGTCCCGGCCGGCTCCAGCAGCCCCACGGCAGGGCACAGCTGGGCCCCTCAGCCGAGCTGGGGGCGCCGGGGGGAAACGGGCTTCAGAAAGGGCCAAAGGCAAAACATGGCACAGGAGGAGGAAGCCGAGGAGGGAGCAGCAGCAGAGGCACCCCCAGGCCGGAGGAGGGGGAGGAGGGCAGGAGGCGGTGCAGGCCCGGAGCAGGGACCCCCCACAGCCCTGCAGAGGCCCCGCCGGAGCAGAGACCCCGCCTGCAGCCCGGGGAGGGCCCCACGCCGCAGCCGGGGGATATTTCCTGCGGGGGCTGCGGCCGTGGAGAGCCCAGGCGGGAGCAGGGGGTCCCTGAAGGGCTGCAGCCCGGGGAAGGGCCCGCGCGGGAGCAGGGAGGGGTGTGAGGAGGGAGGGGCGGCCGAGAGGGGCTGGGATGGGCTGACCGCAGCGCCCATGCGCCCCTCGGGGTGGGGAGTGAAGGGGAGAAGCTGGGAATGGGGAAAGGGACGGAAAGATGTTGTTTTAATTATTTTTTTTTGTCACCACGTAGCTGTATTTTATTTGGCACTTCGTTATATAATTTTCCACAAGCCAAGACTGTTTTGCCCATGACAGGAACTGGTAAGTGATCTCCATGTCTTTACCTCAACCCATGAGGTTTCTCATCCTATTTACTCCCCTGTTCTGGGGAGTGAGCAAGTGACTGAGGCAGGGGGTAGGGGGAGGAGGGGGAGCATTTGACCATTAGTCAAGGTTAACCACCACATAGTAAACAAAATAAAAACATTATAGTAACTTCTTTCTTACATGAGTGTTTTCACAGTATGAAATAATAACCCAAGAGATATGTCAGAGTTTTTGGTAAGTACATGACTTGAGCATAAAATATGAAAACTAAATGCCCTCTCAACCCATTTGTTTATTTTTTCAATCCATTGTGTGATAGAAAGTTCAAAACAAAAAGCTTCTTGGTAGGCAACCTCTCCTGAGAATACTGTACCAGTTTTAAAGTACTTTCAGCATGCAGAAAAAATAGAAAAAAAACAACATAGGAGAGAGTACGCTTGCCAAACCAGAATATGCCTTCTTTTTCCTAGAAAAAAGGCCTGTGTTGCGCTGAAAGTAGGCAGAAATGTAGAAACTTGCTGTCTGCTGCAACAAAGGGGAATAACACAAGAGTAGATAGAGTTTCAGGCAATATAATCCCCTTCACCCTTCATGCTACAGGTGGGCGTTAAGATGCAGCTCCTTCCCTCTCCCACAGACGTGCTCAAGACTATTAGATGAGAGACCACAGGTAGCACTACTCCAGGCAAAGCTCCTAGGAACGCATAACTGGCTCCCAGGAGCAGGGCACAGATGGCACATAGCAGACTAAGCACTTCTTTGAGACTCCATGACATTTTTGATGAGGACTAATAATACTTAACAATAGCAAATGCAGTTTAAGTAAGGATTCCTTCCCAAGGCTGGTGAACTAACTAAAGTGGAATTGGAAGTTAAATTTAGAATAAGGGTGAATACAATGAAAGGGAGCAAATGAAGTGTAAATAAATTAATAATCAAAGCTGAGATTATTTATGCATACTACATTAGAAGCTGAAATAAAGTGCCTCAGCAAGGAAATACTGTAACAGGATGGCAGGTTAATTAGCCTGTATGTGCCAATCATAAATTAATTGCTATTTGCCTCATGTCTGTTTTACCTATTTAGATTGTAAAGTTTTGGGGCCTGAAACACCTCTTACTACATGTTCTACATGTTTGCATAGTGGCTGGTACAACTGATGTAGGCTAAGGTCCTACGGCACTTGTATAATGTTAAAAAGCCTACCCTGTATCAGTCAAATTATTAAATGAGATTATTTATCTAGATCAAAAGGCAGCTGGAGGAGAAAAAGGCACTTTATCTTCTGTAAGCACTGAAGCTGGAATTCAAGAACTCTGTAAGAAAAGTTCTCAAAAAATTAAGAATATTTTTGAAGTAACACAGGACACAGAAGCATTTATACTTCAAAAGGAAAACCAAACAACAAAATCAAAACAAACAAAACCCCACTCATTTACTCAGATTAACAGGGTAACCAAAATGAAAACTGACATCTTCGAACTGCAGAGGAAGAAATCTTCTTAGAAATGAAGTCACTTTGAAAAAATATTCGGAATGATTAAATGTAATAAAGGCAACCAAGCAGAGTAACATGTAAATGATCATATTGAAATACCTCTGAGGACTTCAGTCATCATCACTGGTAATACAGTCATACTAATAGAGTCCTCTAGGCTACTTAGTTTTTCGGAAGACCTGTCAAGGCTACATTTAAATTCAAACCCAGGTATCTTTCTAACAAAGAAATATATTATCTATATGCTATATATAAGTGTAGGAACATTTTTATGTAGGTAAAATCTAGACATTTAAGCAGAAAAGCAACAAAGTGAGTATGGAACACACAATGGTCTTGCATACCAACGTTAAAAAATATTAAAGATCACTGCTTTTAGAAATATGCTATTATTTCTCTGCAACCTTTTCTCCCCCAGAGAAGCAAAGGAGAGACTTAAGGCATAGGTTTGCTTCTCTCTTAGCTCGTAATTAATTAGTTCCTTTGATGAGTTTACGAATTCAAATATTCTCGCACCTGTCTTTAGGTTCCCTATGCACAGAATGAATGATCACTAACATTTTACATAATGAAGTACTCATTACAGATTAATTCATTAACGTTGCAAAACATTATCCTCATGTAACAGAGGCTTTTTTTAAAAGACTGCTTCCCACTAGCAAGTTGCCATTTATCATGCAATCCAGAAAGAGCAGCTATTGTTCTTTTCCCATTTAGCATCAGGGAAATACTGGATTTCAGAAGTTAAAGTATAATGACCAGGAAGGAGAATTCATTATGCTTAGAGTGCCTCCTTCTGTCTTCCCTAGTGCAACCACCTTAAAATCAAATTAAATACAGACACTTTCCTGACCAGAGACCAAGAACATATGTAGGAGCCCTGAACCACCCAGCTGAGGGACAGGAGATACAAAACTTCATCTGCATTTGCACCAAACAGATCTCCTACAGGGAACCCCTAAATCTTGGTCAACTGCCTTCAAGACATAAGTCTGGTCTTCTTAATCCCCATAACGAAGTGTCTCTAGAACAGCTGCCCAGCTGTTCAAAGTGTTTGCAAAGTAATTAATTCCAAAGACAATAAACCAAGGCAATGCAGGTTGTCACAAGAACCCTAAATGAGATGCTTTAATAGGATGCACATTCTTCTGCAGTGTTGTCTGGCATGTTGTTAGGTTGTATTTGCATAAACCCAATTCCCAGCATGGAAGCCTGTACAAGAGACACAGAATGGCACGTTCCTGACATCACAGCTAGGACCTTACGGAATTTATGACTGGGCAATAAAATGTCAAATGAAATTCAGTACAAATAAATGGGAAAAAAACAACCCTAAACTTATATGTGAAACAAGAGACTCTCAGCATATCATCACTGTTCAGGAGCAAGGTCCTGGAGCTATGGTTCACAGATTCATGAATCTATGAACATCATGTTCCACAACAGTCAAAAAAGGAAAAGACAAATTGTGCATTATTGCATTATTATAAAGTAATATAAAACAAAACAAAGAGCATCATTAGGTCACTACAGAAATACTCTGCTCACCTTTCAAGTAGTGTGTACAGCCTACCTCAAACGTACTGAACTGAAAGGGTTCAAAAGGGGCAACGAGGCTAATCAATGCATGGAACAGTTTCCGTAACAGGGCCAACTAAGCCAGTTAGAAATATGCAGCCTGTGAAAGAAACTGCTGTGGCAGCAACCTAAGGAAATGCATAAAATCGTGAGCATAGGTAAGATGTTTAGGACACGTACTGTCAGCTGTTTCTTGCAATACAAGAACCAGATAGTATCAGAAGGGCACCAGTAGGTGCAAAGCTGCTAGAAGTAATTTAGGTATGATCCCTCTTGCCACAGTATGTTTGTTGTACAGTGCTGATGGAGAGAATGAAGAATTTTATGAATGAGAAACCCACTAAGGATGATTAATGATGCCTAAAAACAGAGAAAACTTATCAGGCTCTGGAAGTTCCTAAGCTAATAACAGTTGGAACCCAAAAGCCTAAAGGAAAGTAGCACGTACGTTCATGATTCTCCCTGTATTTTCCCACAGGCATCTGCTCTTAGCCACTATCACAGCCAGGATATTGGACTAGACGGTCATTGATCTGATCATGCACAGCCACTCATGTGGTTTTGCTTCCTTTAATCTAGAAGAACATCTAACATTTTTCCTTACGAGACTATACCATCAACACACAAGAATTAGATCAGCGATTTTGATTGATAACTTAGTTTACTTTCCAATTGGGTAAGTGTATCATCAGAAACATCAGTAATTTATCCTTTCTGTACTATGTCCTTATTACAAACAGCATAAAAGGAAACAATTTCAGCAGCAAATGAAAACAGATCAAAGTAACAGATGCCCTGCTAAGGGCATTACTTTTAAAAGACAGAAGTATTTTGATCATCATTGTAAATCTGGTCTTCAAAAGTAAAAGGTACCACAGCTGCCATATGATTAAAAGTCATGTCATAGTTGCCATTGATTTTTCTAGCTCTTTACTGTTCTTCACATCAGGATCTTACCTGCTGTCATGGTTTATCCCAGCGAGCAGCTAAACACCACACAGCCGTTTGCTCACTCCCCCAGCAGGAGGGGGAGGGAATCGGAAAAAACGTAAAACTCGTGTGTTGAGATACAGACAATAGGACAGAAAAGGAAGGGCAAATAATAACAATGATAAAAGAATATCCAAAACAAGTGATGCACAATGCAATTGCTCACTACCTGCTGACCAATACCAGCCAGTTCCCAAGCAGCCCTGCGCCCCTGGCCAACCCTCCCAGTTTTTGTTCAGCGTGACGTCATATGGTGTGGAAAATCCCTGTGGCCCACTGGGGTCAGCTGTCCTGGCTGTGCCCCCTCCCAGCTTCTTGTGCACCTCCAGCCTCCTCACTAGCAGGGCAATATGAGAAGCTGAAACGTCCTTGACTTAGTGTAAGCAC
Source organism: Phalacrocorax carbo (assembly GCF_963921805.1). Lineage (NCBI taxonomy): Eukaryota > Metazoa > Chordata > Aves > Suliformes > Phalacrocoracidae > Phalacrocorax > Phalacrocorax carbo. Next base: position 5,301,504 of record NC_087514.1, on the reverse strand, counting down.
TGCTCAGCAACACCTAAAACATCAGTGTGTTATCAACATTGTTCTCACCCTAAATCCAAAACACAGCACTATACCAGCTCCTAGGAAGAAAATTAACTCTATGCCAGCTGAAACCAGGACACCTGCCTCTTTAGGAAGTACAATATTTATAAAGTTAAAAGCAATATAGAAAAATTAGAGTAGCAAGTAAAAATGTCAATGTACTCTAATAATATTAGAGTATATAATAATAATAGCACCTCTAATAATACTTTCAAAGTACACACAGTACCTGGCACCCAAAGATACTAAAGTTCTAAAGAAACGTTAATGGGATCTACTCCTTTATCATCACTGAAAAAGAAAAGGTTGAACTGCTTCCAGGCTTCAGTTACACAACCTTTCAAAGAAGCGGTAGGCAGAAATAACAAGGTAAAAAAGTCATTACAAGATTTTGTTCCTATGGTCGCATAAAGGTTAGATACAGCTAAAAAACCAGAGGCTCAAATCCACTATCCCACACCTGTTCTATGTCAATACCGAGAAGGAAGTGTATAATCTTCCCCTCTATAGAATAGTTTGTTTGTATGTTATTTCATCTGAAAAACTTCTGGGCAAGTGCAGCTTCAGAGTGCCTTTAAAGCTTTTTGGAGGGCAAATGAAGAAAATAATATATATATGTGTGTGTGTGTGACTATAGATCTATATATATATATTTGGAAGTTACAAAAATAAAATCAATAGAACTGGCACTAAAGACTGCACTGTCCAGCCTTTAAAATACTGACTTTCATAATTATTTTTCAAGTTATACTGATCACATTGATCACGTTCCTTCTCACTCCATGCCTCTGATTTCCTTCCTATTAATGTTAATCTGTCAATAAATAAAAGCTACGTTTCCAAAGTTCAATTTAAATTATTTAAATTTTTAATCCAGTGGCTTGTACCCTTTCCATACAATGTTATAGATACTGAGTTGAATTATGATCTAATAAAAGTTCTTATAAAATAAGCAAGCAATAAGCCATTGGAATTTACATGGAAAATAGAGGTCATCTACGGGGTACTTGAGGACCAAGAGTTCAGGGATCTGTAAGTAATGCACTATCATCTGCTCCTGAAACAGTAAAATCATCCTACAGTTAGCGTCGGATCTGCTTCCCCCACACAGTTCTGTGAATCTGAGGCACAGATCTGTGCTGTACAGAATTACATTTCCTATCAAGGGCATTTCTCAAAGCCTCAATTCCTTGGCAGCTGTGTTTTCACAATAATATCAGCCTTCCTCCACTGTTAGCTTTATCGAAAAGTTCTAAAGTACACCTCGTAGCAACACTATGGGTCTTGCGCAGTTAAATCCTAAAATAGTTTTATAATTTATGTATTTTACACCAGGGAGGTTTTAAAAACAAAGTAGTCTCTTAATCTTTACTAACAATTAATATAATTTCTGTCTAAATGCATTTGCAAGATAACTCACAGAAATCTGTCCTATTCAACTGGAAGAAGCTCTGCATGTAAGTTCGTTGTGGTTTTTTTATACTAGAAATACTTATTTTTTAAAGATTAATTATACTGATAATGTATACCTGCAGCTGGATCCTGGGAAACAGTCCAAATAATAATGATACCTTTTTTTAAAAAAATATAGGAATATCTTGTTTTGTCTAGTTAATTCAATCAGTGTAAATGTATCAGGCAACTGAAAAAATACAGAGTACGTACAGAGTAGAGCAAATACTCCGGCGAGACTGTGTGTTTATTATAAAAAGGAAGTCCTTATTACAAGTATCTGGTACTTGTAATTGCAGATAATTCTAATACAAGCAAACATTGTTTGGGTTTTTTTTATTCAAAAGAAACAATGAGTTTAAGCACGTGAAACTTTCTCTACAGTACAAACATGAGGGGGGTGACACCCTCCATGCAGTACGTCACTTCTGGCAAAACTGCAGTCAGGCACAACTGCAGTCTTGGACAACAAAATTATGAACATAACGTTATTTCCCTTTAATGATGTTTGCAAACTATTTATCTTTGTAAGATAAGGATACGAAAAGACACATCAAAAACATTCTCTGCCAAGAAAGATTTAGAAAGCTAGCAGGGCAAGGTCTCATGATGGGGAAGTTTGGTCGGACTACAGTGCCCATAGCTGTCACAAAAATTCAGTCTTCAATCCATACAGCTGATGGAACAGTTGTCTTTGCATTCCAAGACACAACTATGGAAACTCACAGCCACATCACGCACCGTATTTTAGAATGAATGGCACAACAACTAGATAAGTGTTTCTCAGAAGTACATACAACCATACTAAGCAAGGAGAAATTAAAAACTCACCGTCACTGAGATCTTGCAGGAGGTTTTCTTGGCACGAAAAGTCCAGCTTCACTTTAATGTTTACAGTAAATGTTGCAATCTTTCCAGGTTTCAGAGGAAACTGGGAGAGGGTCTCTTCTAGCTTCCAACTCAAGAAATCCCCATACAGCTTCTCTGTATGAAGACAAGTAAATATTTCATGAGCATAACCCCTGTGCTAAGCAAGTTTAAGTTTATACCTATTGTAGAGAGTATTAACTGATTTTTCATCTTCTGTTTAAATCCTGAAATGTTTACAATTAAGGCACTACAAGTTAATGTAACCCTAGAAAGATATTAGAGAGATTACTGACATTGACCTGGAAGCACGGAGATTACAAAGCTCAAAATATGAATTTAAGTGAAGAAGACCACTACCAGAAAAAAAAATATTGCACAACAGGCAGCATTAGATATATGTTTGGAATAGAGCCTGAAGGGGATCTTGAAGTTCATATAGTTTTAAATCATGCAGACTTCAACTCAGGAAATTTCACATGAACACAAAAACATTTCATCAGAATATTGCACCAAAATAAATCAGTTACAATCTGTAGCACCTGTAACCATTATTTAGTTACTTACTGAGCAACAGAGAAGGCTAGGAAGACTACCGGCTTTCATACTTTTTTATAAAATAAAGTCCTTTGTCAAAACTCAGAAGCACAAAGTATTAAACATTAAGAATGCTGCCAGACAGCATTAGTTTGCGTTAAAAGATGTTTGCTAAATTATTTATCATTGGTCCATTATTAGCTCCTCTCTCGCCAGAAGATAATGTGAGAAAAACCCCAATATTTATTGCTCATCAATACATTGAGATATTTTATCCAGTTATTCAGTCTCCTTAGTTCTCCAGTAACATCAAAAGATCCACCTTGAAATAAAGAGGAGCAGAGGGTTAAGTCTGCTTCAGGAAGAAGGGTGAGTTAGTTATGTGTTATTTCAAGCTCCAAGGTATACCAAAAGCTAGAGTGACAGACATTCAAGTACCTTCAGCAAAAGCCATCAAAAAAGTGATATTTATGAACCTTATGCAAGGTAAAAAAATTTTTTTTGGAATGACAGAAGGTTGCCATATACTAGAATGGTACAATAACAGAGTGACTTCTGCCAGAATTAATCTTACTTCAGATACTAAATAGGCACAAGAAATATCTGCTAATAACTTATTTCCTTCATGCACTTCATGAATGATCCTGGGGAAGGGGGGGGCGGGCATCACTTAATCTCTCAGTGCTTCACTTCTAACCCATTGTACAGGGACTGGCTGAGATGGAGTTCATTTTCGTCACAGCAGCGGGAATGGTGCTGTGTTTTGGATTTGTGACTAAAACAGTGTTGATAACGCACCAGCTTTTTGGCTACAGCTGCACAGTACTTGTGTGCCATCAAGGCTTTCTCCTTTCCCACTCTGCCGTGCCAGAGAGTCAGCCAGCAGCAGGCAAGAAGCTAGAAGGCAACACAACTGGGACAGCTGAGCCACACTGACCAAAGGGATATTCCATGCCATAAGATGCCATTTTGGTTCGGTTTTTAATTCCTCTTTCCTTTGCTTATTAAACAATCCTTATCTCTACCTATGTGATTTCTCACTTTTGCCCTGCTGATTCTCTTCCCAACCCTGCTGCAGGAGAGGACAGGGGGAGTGAGCGAGCAACTGGATGGGGTCTTCGGTTCTAGCCAGGGTCAACCCATCACATCCATAAATTCATTAATATTTGCAGGACCATAAAATGTTAAACACTGCAGAAAAGTCTGTTAATACATAAAATAACCATGATGGTTTGACTGGCAGAATCCTAGAAATATATTTATTAATTTCTTGTATTAATGCACACTATCTCCACAGTACACTGAAGAATTCTTCGAAAGGCTCATTTAAACACCAGTTGAGCACTGCTTGCATAACGTGGGGACCACTGAAAGTCACAGTTCATCTCTACTTCATACCAGGCTACTGTATTTAAGAGCAAGTTAGTGTGCTGCCAGTTCAGAGCCTTTCCAAAACCATCATCAAAGATCCATGTGTGACAAAATGGGGTGAGAAGACTGCCTCAACAAATGGAATCTAGAATTAAGGATCTTTCAAACAAAGTAATTAAAATTCTAGTCCAAACTTTGCTGATTTGGGCAGAAACAACTTCATCTAAGGAAGGAAAAAAAAAAGTTACTGTTTTTCCATTAACTTCTATCTAAACAATAACTGCTTTGCCTGAGATATATTTTTCTCACAGACCATCAATTGTTGTCTTGTGTCTTTCCACATCAAATCAATATTATAGACTTCTTTATAAGAACAAAATGAGGTAAAAAAAAATCCTAATAATTGTTTTTTTCAAGTCACTTCCATCTCCTCTAATGATTTAGCTGTAACCATATCACTGTCCCAATTTCTTCTGTTTTCAAGAAAAGAAGTAGCTGAACAAGTACCGCAATCTCTATACCCTTTTCCAGGTAAGTAAAAAACTAATATGCTAAAGGGATGTTTTTCCTCAGTGTAAGCAAAGAAGAATTACATACCCCAAGCACCTGAGTGTATCTTCAGTTTAAAGAAAAAATTGTTTCCAAAATGTGTTTTCATTAGGTAGGAGACGTATTTGAAGATAGTATGAGTGAAAAGGCTTTCCAAGTGAGAACAGGTCTTGCAGATGCTCTCTAATTTAACACTGTAATCACAAGACAAGGTCTAAATGCTCAAGCTACAAGTTAAACTGTAGAGACAAATCTAGTTTATGTTTATCTGACACTGGTTTATAGTTTAATAATCTTTTCTTCACCTCGTTCAGCAACCATTATTACCATGAATTATACAATGGCACAGGGCTTCAATCCTTCAATCCATGTAATAGCTTACCCACAATCTAACTCCGGGTTACCCTAACCCACTCTAGCTCCTAACAGATTTTAAGGTCTGCCAAAGTAAAAAAGCCACACTGGCAGTTGGCATAGAGAAACTCAATAGAAAAGCAAATCTTTTGAGATCCCAAGAACTTCAGTTCCTCAATCCTTTTCAATCTTAAATTCCCAGGTAAATCTGGCTTTTTGCTATGTTTCTCATTTTCCCAACTTAATCTCTTTCAAAAGACACCCAAATAATTTATTTTAACGTACGCACAACTATAAAATTCTTTACTGAAATAATTTAACTCTGTGTTTGGGTATTTAACTTTTCATGGCTATTAAAAACATTATAAGAAGCCATAATCTGTTTTTACCTTCCCATCATCATAAATCACGCTCTTGTACAGAACACCATGTATTAGGACTGCTACCATTTTTCTCAAAACTAGTTGCTCGTAAGATAGCCACTCAACAAACAAAACGCTAAAATGATGAATTTAAAAATAACTTAAATTGGAACAAATTCAAGCTAGACTAGCAATGTGTATTTAGTGTTTGGTATATTTGAACATTAATATCTCAACTGCATAGATTGCAAAGGCATAGAATTTATGAGCTACGAAGATTTTAATCTCTTTTTTCCCCTTCATAAAATGCTTTATAGAACAACAGTGTAGACAAAGACGTTTCTTTCAATAACAGTGTTTAAGGCTATCAGCATTAAATTGTTCTGCAAATTAATTCATCACTTGATCAGATTCATTTCCAGAGAGTTTATCTTGACTAGGTTTCAGAATCATTTAGGGCAGTAGTAGTGTCAAAGGCAAGAAACTCAAAAGGACCTTATGAAAGGAAGTGAGTGTGCAAAAAGATAGACTTCAATGCTTCAACGTATATAAAAGGTAAAACAGTGCACCTCATGGGGGTGGAATATGAGCCATGCCTGGTGCGTTGAACTTGGAACTGGCAGTTACAACTCCAGAAAGAAACCCTAGCATCACCATTGATGGTCCTCTGGAATCAACAGTCTGTGAACAGCAACAGAAAGAAAATGAAACCAAACCAAACAAAAAGCGCAACCACCACCACAACAAAACGTAGGTCATCATTAGGAAAGATACTGAGGATACTGAGAACAAGTCAAAGAGGGGCATTTTGCCACTGCGTAAAGCCGTGGTGCACTCAAGTCCAGAGTGTTGTTTGCAGTTCTGGTCTCTGTACTGCAAGAAGGACGTAACAGAGCCAGAGACAGTCCAAAGAAGGGTAACTAAAATGATGAATAGGGTGGAGCAGCTGCCATGCAAGATTAGAAAATGCTGGGACCCTTCAGTTTGAACAAAAGGCTGAGAGGAAGATGACTGCAGTTTACAAAAATTACAAAGATGGCAGATAAAGTGAATGCAGAACTGTTGTTCACTAAATTCCCTGGAAAGAGAACTGGGAGCACTTGGTAAAACTAGAAGGAGATGGGATTTAAACAGCTACAGCACTTCTGTACCTAGCTGGTAGTGAACTTCTGGAATCTGTTGCTACAGGCAGCTGCAGAGGCAAGCAGTACCAGCAGCCTCAGAATGGGATTAGGCAAACTCACGGGCAAGTCCACAAAGGGCTGCTTAAAAAGGAGTATGTATGTACAGCAACTACAGATGCTGAGCAAGCAGAAACACCACAACAGTGGTGAGACGTACATGCTCTCCCTAAGCAGCATCCCCTGATGTCCTGTGACTACTGAGCTAGAAGGACCATCAGCCCTAGCAGGACATTTCTTAAATTCTTGTGTCTCTGTCTTTCTGTAGGAGAATGGGACAGGATGGGACTGAATCCTCTATTAACCATAGCATCATGATCTGCAGAAGGCCTCAAAACTGCAACTGAACTTAAAGCATCAGAGAAACTGTATATACATGGAACAATGTTCTGAGCACAGTTGTGGATTCCTGACAAACACAGATTTGGGAAAAAAAAACACAGGAGGATAAAAAGATGCAGTTCAGCCTGGAGGTCCAGTAAGACACTAGCAACACTACAATTAATTAAAACACTTGGAAAACTGGGGGAAAGAGTTTAAATGTAAGGACAAAAGGAAACAAAGTAGAAAAAAAATGTTACAGACTACAGCTGAAAGGTGAATTCTGGGTAGAACATAACCAAAACAACTGCTGCTTCTCAAGTTGAGCAGTTGAAAGGAAATACGAATGCAAGAGCAGTTTTCAACTAGCACAGAAGGATGAGACCAGAGTACTCCACGTCTCTGAATTCAATGCGCACAAAGGTACGCTAAATGCAAGTATGATCAGGCACCTGAAGACAGGAATCTGATGTACTTCAAGGCAACAAAGCTCTTTAGACTTCTATGGTAATCTGCACATCCAACTCTTGATGCCTCACCAGCTGAAGTATATATTCCTAGCAGAATGCACGGGACCTCAAAATAACTGTCAGTTCTAAATGCATAGGCATTGGCATTCATACATCTTCACTTCTCCGAATGCATGAAATTCTAGTAAAAATGAAAGTTGTGGATTTAGCAGATCTGCAGAGTATCCACCACCTTTTTTTAAAATGAGGGACTGCAAGGTGTGCACACTAGAATTACAAGGTTAAAAGCACTAACTATTCATCAGCTTGTAGGCAGTTTACTAATATTAGTATTAGTTTTCCTTTGAGACTGGGGAAAAACAAACCTCTTTTGAATTGGGGAGACAATCCAGAATATTTTGGGAAGGCTGTGGACATTGTCTACTTGGACTTTAGTAATGCCTGTGACACTGTCTCCCACAGCATTCTCCTGGAGAAGCTGGCTGCTCACAGCTTGGACAAGTGCACTCTGCGCTGGGTTAAAAACTGGCTGGACGGCCAAGCCCAGAGAGTCAAATCCAGTTGGCGGCCAGTCATGAGCGGTGTTCCCTGGGGCTCAATGTTGGGGCCAGTCCTGTTCAATATCTTCATTGATGATCTGGATGATGTGATTGAGTGCACCCCCAGTAAGTTTGCAGATGACACCAAACTGGGTGGGAGTGTTGATCTGCTGGAGGGCAGGAAGGCCCTACAGAGGGACCTGGACAGGCTGGATCAATGGGCTGGAGCCAACGGTATGAGATTCAACAAGGCCAAGTGCCAGGTCCTGCACTTGGGTCACAACAACCCAATGCAATGCTGCAGCTTGAGGAGGAGTGGCTGGAGAGTTGCCTGGAGGAAAAGGACCTGGGGGTGTTGGTGGACAGGTGGCTGAACATGAGCCAGCAGTGTGCTCAGGCGGCCAAGAAGGCCAACAGCATCCTGGCTTGTATCAGGAATAGTGTGGCCAGCAGGAGCAGGGAGGTGATAGTGCCCCTGTACTCAGCATTGGTGAGGTAGCACCTCGAGTACTGTGTTCGGTTTTGGGCCCCTCACTAAAAGAAGGACATTGAGGTGCTGGAGCGTGTCCAGAGAAAGGCAACAGAGCTGGTGAAGGGTCTGGAGAACAAGTCTTAAGAGGAGTGGCTGAGGGAATTGGGGTTATTTAGTCTGGGGAAGAGGAGGCTGAGGGGAGACCTTCTCTCTCTCTACAACTCCCTGAAAGGAGGTTGTAGCGAGGCGTGGGTCTGTCTCTTCTCCCTAGTAACAAGCGATAGGACGAGAGGAAATGGCCTCAAGCTGCGCCAGGGGAAGTTTAGGTTGGATATTAGAAAAAATGTCTTCACTGCAAGAGTGGTCAGGCATTGGAACAGGCTGCCCAGGGAGGTGGTGGAGTCTCCATCTCTGGAGGTATTTAAAAGAAAGGTAGATGTAGTGCTTGAGGATATGGTTTAGTTGGTGGACTTGGCAGTGATAGGTTAGTGGTTGGGCTCGATCTTAAGGGTCTTTTCCAACCTTAACGATTCTATGATTGTATTTTGAATTCAGACTTGGTAGACAGAAATGAATTTGCATGATTTGTTTTGTTCTTTACAATGTAAATGTATGTAGCAGTTTCCTCTAGACGATTAGCAAGTATCCCTAAAAGGAGAAAAAAATGCTTTAAAATCATGAACCATTTGACATTTATCCTATGAGTGGAAAAAAGAGTTAATAAAAATCATACAAAATCATGATCTTGGTCAGCCAGTGTGGGCAGAGAGGAAGAGACTTGTGCTGAGAAACCCGAAGAGTAAAACCACGGCAGCTAGACTGGAGCTGGATTACCAACACTCCTCGTTGTCCTACCTTTTCTCCTACCAGGAGAAAAGCTTGCCTGGACTCACAGCCCTCTATGCAACATAACCCAATTCCAATCTGTAAGACTTTACAGTTTTGTTTGGCAAAAAAAGCTATATAGGTCTATTCCAGGATTTCACAGTTCTTAAAATGGGTTCTCTGGACCTCCAGTAGATTTTTCCTTTGTGGTCTGGCACCGCTAAACAGCTGAGACCGCAAGCAGATGTGTTGAAAGACCATGGGAACAATACAGCTAGACAGGTGAATTTATTTATCTCTGTTTAAATTCCAGAGGTCAATCACTTCTAAGAAAGGTCAGTGAGGTTTTCCTTCATCATCCGAGTTCATTCAGTGTGTGCAGCTGGTGCTCACTACTAGAGCCTAATAACCTGCGAGACTGATAAGAATGTCTGGCATGCTCTTCTCCGTGCTCCAAGTTTGAATACATCAGTGTCACATTTGCCCCTGAGTGGATCAAACAGTTGGGTTATCAAGGTTTTTAGAGTGTACCCCCTAAATGAAACCTAACAAGCCTCTGACAAGAGCTGACTGGAGACAAAGGATGGAAAGGCATCCCCCTTTGCACATGTCATCGTTCTAAAAAAAGTATTAGACCATCTGACCCGGTGAGGGACAATATAAGGTGACACAGAGTTGACCTTGACAATATGCATGTGATGTCCAGCCTACAGATAGCACAGCCTGGTAGACAGAATGGTGCAATGGGACATTAGAAGACATGAGAGACATGTTTATAGTGGCAGCATGACAAGTTCCTTTTGCTGATTTGCCTCAGGATCTGTTCCATAACGCATGGCTGCTAAAGGACTTGAAAACCTTGTGGTGTCCTTTGTGAACTGCAGAGGGTGAGCTGCAATTTCTGCTCATTTATGTGAGGGCCAGAGAGGAAAAGCTAAAGAGCTGCACCTGAAAGAAACAGAAGGGAGGAAGTAAGAAAAGGCAAGTTTGAAAGCCTGATCTCCAGAGGTTCGCATTAACAAGACACCATTGAAAACAATGCTGAAGAAGTGGGCTTCCTCAAGAAAACTGACAGCTATAGCTAACGTAACGAAGGAGGGAGGCCAGGTCACGGCACTGCAACAGCTAATCCCATCCAGTAATGCACACAAAAAAATGAGAACAGTTGCCTTTTACAGCACTCATCCTTGTGTTAAAAGTTGTGGCCCCAGAAGCAGAAGGTAAGGAACTGGAGGTCAGACAGGTGTGCATGCAGCAGCTGCAAAAGATTTACGAGAAACTGCCAAGACTAAAAGAACCAAAGCAAATCAGGTGAAACCAAAGATGATTGAAAGCTCTTTGTATTTGGCTGAAACTGAACAACTTCTGATGGGCCCACAAGTTGACAGGCAAGCTGTGGTCATGGCAGATGAAGATGCCTAACAGCTTTCAAGGAGACCTTGAGTAGGTCAAACCACATGCACATTTCAGCTGAGGAGCAGCAAAGAACATCCAAGCAACAACTTCTTAATGCACTCCAGGTAGTTCATAAGTGTCTGCATATGCTCTCAACTTGATATATCGTATCAGGTTAAGAGTTTGTGTCGCTATTAGACATGGTTTAATGTCATATCCACATTATTTCCATGCATGTAGTATCCACTGACCAAACTGAGCTGCTCCCTGTTGATCATGAGAATCCCGTGTCCCATGCCACACTGTACCGTGAGTCCATCCTTACACATTTGTATCAATTTACAAGAATAACTAAAATGGAAGAGAGTCTGTTAAAAAAGGCAAAGGTCCATCCTTTGCAAGACCTACGGGCAATCACATTTGAAATAGCATAATTATTACATGCCTAATGTAGACTATTAGTTCTTTTGCCATGGATAGCGTTTTTCATTGCTTTTCGTTGTACCCACAGCAGACAGTCATGTAAAAAGTCATACTTATTTAAGTGTATATTTTCCTCTAATAACATGGCTTATCTGGAGCACACAGTTCCAAATACAGGGTTGCATTTCACTTCTGTGAGACAAAGCAGGAAATTGAAGACTCTGCTTGGCAGGACCCAACATCAGTGGGGATGGAGCCAATGAAGAGAGTCGGAAACGGGAGTGGAACAACTTCTGCAAAAAGCAGATGAGTCTGCGCAAAGGCAAAGAACCAGAAAAGAAAGATTTTGTTCAAGTGGAGACTGCCCCTTGAAGGATGCCTTCAGCGGGAGAATCGTTAAGGTCTCCATGAAGGGATGGGAACACTGCTTGAAGATGCTGGAAGAAGCTTTGAGCACCAATCGAAACGTTCCAGCAGCAGGAGTGGTATTAGGGGTACTAGAACCTAAACTAATGCTCCACTTTCAAAAGAAGGTTGGATCACGTGATTTCCAGAGGTCCCTGCCCATGCACACTTCTATGATTCTCTGATTCTGATGGCATGGTTCTCACACGCTCCGAAAACATATCACTTGGTGCTTCTATAAACTCACTCTCGTTTCTGTTTTTCTGAAATGGAGATTTAAGTGTCGCATTCTTCTGAGTATGCATATTTGTAAGTTACTCAACAGAAATTTCCCTTTTTCTGATAAAGACAATTATTATCATGCTTAATAACACCTAAAAGACTGTCAAATACACAAAGAGGGTTCATAATAAGTTTTCTATAGAGAAGGAAAATGAAGGATGAAGTAAAATTGAAGTTTTACTGAACTCATACCTGAACGTATCAGTTTTTCTCCTTTTCCCCCCCTTTTAACAGAAGTTGTAACTGAGAGATTATGATGATTTTAAAGTTGAAAAGAGTCTCTTTTTCAAAATTTTGAACCAATGAACTGCGTAATGTTATGTGCCAAGAGTCAGATTAATATCTGATTCAGAGGCTCATATATTCCACCATTTAATCCATTTTCATTACATAAACGTCACTGTTTCATACGCGTGCTGCATTTCCATTTCTGTCACACACATACAGCACCTAGCACAGCAAGAGCACGTTGGAATTACTGAAGTAAGAACAGTAAGTCATCACACGTCTCAGCTTCTAAAATTATTCGTGGCAACAAGTCTCAGGCTGAAAATCTATTCTTAGATGATTGGCAACTCCTCATAGGTCACAGAGAAGAGGATACTCTGTTGAAAAAAAACCCATGAGCTCAAATACTGAAGTGAACAAAAATCACCAGGTATCACATCACATTTTAATACTCTGGCACTGACAGCACAAAACCTGCAACAAAATAAGGTATTTCTATTGTAAGTAAAGATTATTTTGCCCGTCATCTGCAGTTCTTCTGTTAATATCATTTTCATAATGAAGCCTCAGAGGACAAACCAAAAGTGATAGAACACATCACAAACTAAAAAGAAGATTCACCTATCAGACTACATTTTACTACTAATACGTACAGAATATTTTAGGAGAAATAACTGGAAGCAGGAGATGTACCGTGTTTATTCCATACTTTCAATTATTCTTTTAACTCACAATAGCTTATTTTATTTATTGCCTTGTTTTTTGAAGTCTTTTATCCCATTTTTTTTCTTGTTGCTCACTAGTGAGACAGAGGTAGGCTTATTTAATTCCACTCCCTCAAGCAGGACAACATTATTGATAATGGTAATTTATTTAATTAATTGATCAATTTATTTAGACATAAGGAGAAAATAATTTAGACCCAAGATTCTTGCTTTTTACTAGTTATTGCCTCAGGAATTTTTCCCCTAAGTAACATTAAATGAAATCTAGATTTCCAAAAAGCAGGTGACCCTTTGACACACAGATGGTTCTACAATGTCTTTCATACATTCTCTTTCATTTCTATATTCCTACAACAAAATCAAACTGAATTAGTCCGGTTCCTTAACAGGGATTATGATATTTATTCTAAACTAACCCAAAAGAAGTATAACACAACTAGTTCCCCTTTTATCAGAGAAAAAGTGATCATTATTGTTTCTAAATATAAGTCAGCATACACACCCTTGGTGTTGACTGTTTTCGCTGTGACCTCCAGTTTCTCCAGTGGTTCTGTTCCAATATTTTCTAACTTAATGATAAGCTGTTGGGTCTCTCCATTGTAAAGCTGGACAGACACGTTAGTGGAGATTTCATCCCCTGAAGAAGGCTGCAGTGTATGAGCAGACCTACAAAATGGGACACAAAGACAAACAAAATATTATTATAAACATGTTAAAAGCCTGTCCAAGTTACCAAATTCTATTGACTGTTCTTTGAAGACTCTGAAACTACTGCTCTGCAACCTGAAGATAATAGATACCACTTCCAATTCTCATTCTAGCCAGGGGCATTTTTTATAATCATTGAGGTAAACGTTAGTATTTGATGCACAAGGCAAGTCAGATTTCAAACAATATAAAAATATAGAAACCTAACTGTGAAACCTTGTTAAAAATTGCTGCAAAAACCATAAGAAGGGAAAGAGCAAGAAAGCAAGGGCAGGTCATTAGAATGAGCAAACTTGAAAAAAGTGATATGTGATCTGCCAAGTGTTTGAACACTAGGGTTGAGTAACAATGAGTATCAAGAGCTGACTGTAAAACAAAAATAATAAAAAATAAAACTGAGGAGAGTAAGAAGTTGAGCGCTACGTAGGAGAGACCAGGGTGAGAGTCTTCTGCAAGATCCTGAAGCCCAAACTGCCTCTGATCAGCTCAAAAAAATTACAAAAGTGAGAATAAAGTTAACTGGTAGAAAAAACCTTAAAAGAGAGTAAACCTTTGTAATCACAAGTGAGGATACATCATCTTACATTGTTAGTCATTCCCAAACTCTGTTATGGCCTAGACAAGTGGTCTGTGCAGTGGTTGGGGAACTGGCTGACAGGCCGCACCCCAAGGGTGGTGGTAAATAGCTCTTTCTCAAACTGGCAACCTGTCACTGGTGGAGTCCCCCAGGGATGGATATTGGGCCCAATGTTAGTCAACATCTTTATAAGTGATCTGGATACCGGCATCAAGTGTAGCCTGATGAAGTTTGCTGATGACACCAAGTTGAGTGGGGAAGCAGACACTCCAGAAGGGAGAGCTGCTCTGCAGGGAGATCTGGATAGGCTGGAGGAGTGGGCCAGCAAGAACCTTATGAAGGTCAACAAGGACAAGCATAAGGTCTTGCACCTGGGAAAACATAATCTGGGAGTGCAGCACAGACTGGGATCTGCCTGGCTGGAGAGCAGCTCTGTGGAAAGGGACCTGGGGGTCCTGGTGGACAGAAAGCTCAACATGAGTGAACAGTGTGCTGCTGCGGCCAAGAAGGCCAACAGGATGCTGGGTTGCATCAAAAAGGGCATCGCCAGCAGAGAGAAATAAGTCATTATCCCACTCTACTCAGCGCTTGTCAGGCCACACCTGGAGCACTGTGTACAGTTCTGGTCCCCGCTGTACAAAAAGGATGTGGACAGGCTGGAAGGGGTCCAGAGAAGGGCCACCAGGATGATCAGAGGACTGGGAAGCTGCCATATGAGGATAGGCTGGGAGAGCTGGGTTTGTTCAGCCTTGAGAAAAGGAGGCTCAGAGGGGATCTCATCACCGTGTACCAGTACTTAAGGGGTAGCTACAAAGAAGATGGAGACTCCCTTTTTACACGGAGTCCCATGGAGAGGACAAGGGGGAATGGACACAAGTTGCTCTTGGGGAGATTCTGACTGGACACGAGAGGAAAATTTTTCACACTGAGGACAGTCACCATTGGAATAATCTCCCCAGGGAAGGGGTTGACTCAGCCACATTGGACACCTTCAAGACTCAGCTGGACAGGGTGCTGGGCCATCTTGTCTAGACTGTGCTCTTCCTAGAAACGTTGGACTGGATGATCCCTGAGGTCCCTTCCAACCTGGGATTCTGTGTGATTCTGTGATGTATGTGGAATGAAGACAGAAACACCTTTAATGACACATAAGCAGCACTAACTGTTTTACACAGTTGTTCGCCCAGATACTGTTTTCTAAAAGGATCATAAACAGTATCTGAAATATGAGGTAAGACATACTTAGTAGAGCAATATATTGTAAAAACACCTTAGAGAGGAAACAAGAAATTTTCTACAAGTTGTGTGTGCTAGAGGAAACACATGGGCATCTAAAACTTCAGAAACAGGAGAACTTATTTAAATGACTATCAAGCATTTCATTTTAATGTAACAAAGGTGTCAAACCAGTCAATTATTGAAACAGCAGATATGCACAGTGCTATGATGAGACATCATGGATAAAGGAGAATTGAACAGTAAGCTTGAATTTACTAGGAAGAAGTAATACAGGACTTCAGATAATGCAGTTTTAGTGGACAGCAGAGGGCATAACCCCCATGGGGGTGGACCCTGGCAGAAATTCACTTTGTGAAAGGTGAAATAGTGAACATAAACAAACTCTTTAGAACATGAATGAGGGAAGAAGGATTGCAGAACAAGACAGATGGGCAGAAGTTCAGCTCCTGATGGTATTTTTCATGCTAATGCAAAGTGGTCAGAAGAGATCAAGGATACAAGGGCAAAAGCTACTGAGATTAACGAGCGATAAATCTGTTGGGAAACTCAGCTTCAGTAACTTGTTTTGGCAGGTATTTCTGCTATTCTTCCTTTTATCCTATCGTTCCTTAGCACAAGATAAGGACCATCCACAAGCAAGACCAGATTTTAGTCTTTCAGAACACATCTATGGCAACAAATACTTAAAACACCTATTTTTTTATCATGTAAAATTTACTGTCATGTATTGTTACCACTGCAGCACTCAGAAGTTTGGGCATTTGGAGTCACAGGAAAGAAGACATTTCTTTTCTACCCTCATTTTCAGACAACATCATCAAGGAATTGCATATTAATAAGCCAAACAAATGGTACTTTCAATTATTGTATAAATGTACATCTGAAACACGAGCCCAAACTAATTCAGCTAACACACCCTTTTCTATAATAAAGCTTCTTCAATGAAACACCATCTCAATTATTGTTTAAGTACCGTGTAGCCACCAGCTTTGTTCTGAACTTCCAAGACCGCAGAACTGAGGTTTGCCATGGGGACATTCGTGGATGAAAAATTAGATATGAGCTGGCAACGGGCAACTGCAGCCCAGAAGGCCAGTCATATCCTGGGCTGCATCAAAAGCAGCATGTCCAGCAGGTGTCGATGGAGGGGATTCTGCCCCTCTACCCACTCTGGTGAGACCCCACCTGCAGGGCTGCATCCAGCTCTGGAGCCCTCAGCACAGAAGGACATGGAGATGTTGGAGCGGGTCCAGAGCAGGGCGACAAAAATGATCCAAGGGCTGGAGCAACTCTCCTACGAGGACAGGCTGAGAGAGTTGGGGTTGTTCAGCCCGGAGAAGAGAAGGCTCTGGGGAGACCATATTGTGGCCTTTCAATACTTGAAGGGGTTTTATAAGACAGAGAGAGGCTTTCTTCCAGGGCTTGTAGTGACAGGACAAGGGGCAACAGTTTTAAATCAAAAGACGGTAGGTTTAGAATGGACATAATGAAAAATTTCTTATGATGAGGATGGTAAGACACTGGAAGAGGTTGCCCAGAGAAGCTGTGGATTCCCAGTCATTGCCAGCATTCAAGGTCAGGTCAGACAGGGCATTGAGCAACCGAATCTAGTAAAATACGTACCTGCCCATGGCAGTGGGTTTTGACTAGATGACCTGTAAAGATCCATTCAGACAAAACCATCCTATGATTCTGTGCCTGCTCTGAACTTCTCTGACCTGCCTGCAACTTTAGAATGATTTACTGTAGCTGTAACACCAATTTTTCTTCTGACATGGTGGCTACACCTATTGCTTTCCTTCAGTTACCTCCCTTTGGCACAACGTTACTTTCATTAAAAAGTAGTAACAAGCAGTTTTAATAGATAGAATGAGACACTTATAGCTAGCACCATGATGGAAACACAGATCTGGTATGACAGCAGAGGCACTGTGAAGTGGAAGTCATAGAACAAAATCCATTGAATCATTTAAGGTTGGAAAAGACTTCTAGGATCATCAAGTCCAACCACCAACCCAACACCCCCAGGCCTCCTAAGCCATGCCCTGAAGTGCCACACTTACATGTTTTTTGAACACCTCCAGGGATGGAGACTCTACCACCTCCCTGGGCAGCCTGTCCCAGTGCCTGACCTATCTTGCAGTGAGGACATTTTTCCTCCCCTGACCTCCTCTAACACACTTGACACCATTTCCTCTTGCCCTGTTACAAACATCTTGGGAGAAGAGACCAACATCAACCTCACTACAACCTCCTCTGAATTAGTTGTAGAGAGTGAGAAGGTCTCCCCTCAGCCTCCTCTTCTCCAGGAAAAACAACCCCAGCTCCCTCAGCCGAGCCTCAGAAGACTTGTTCTCCAGACCCTTCACCAGCTTCGTTGCCCTTCTCTGGACACGCTCCAGCACCTCAATGTCCTTCTTGTAGTGAGGGGCCCAAAACTGAACACAGGATTTGAGGCATGGCCTCACCAGTGCTGAGTGCAGGGGAACTATCACCTCCCTGCTCCTGCGGGCCACACTATTCCTGATACAAGCCAGGATGCTGTTGGCCTTCTTGGCCACCTGGGCATGCTGCTGGCTCATGTTCAGCCACCTGTCCACCACCACCCCCAGGTTCTTCTCCGCCAGGCCACTCTCCAGCCACTCTTCCCCAAGCCTGTCGTGTTGCACAGGGTTGCTGTGCAGGACCTGGCACTTGGTCTTGTTAAACCTCATACAATTTACCTCAACCATCGATCCAGCCTGTCCAGATCCCTCTGCAGAGCCTTTCTATCCTTGAGGAGATCGACACTCCCACCCAGTTTGGTGTCATCTGCAAACTTGCTGAGGGTGCAAGCCTCCAGTCACCTGGGACCTCCCCTGTTAACCAGAGCTGCTGATAAATGATGGAGAGTGGCTTGGTGAGCACCTCTGCCAGCTCCCTCAGTACTTTCGGGCATATCCCATCTGGCCCCACAGACTTGTCAGCGTCCAGGTGGAGCGGCAGGTCATAAACTGCTTCCTCCTGGATTATGGGGGGTTTGTTCTGCTCTTGTCCCTGCCTTCCAGCTCAGGGGCTGAATACCCTGGGGATAACGGGTCTGAGCGTTAAAGGCTGAGGCAAAGAAGGCATTAAGTACCTCAGCCTTCTCCTCATCATAAGGATGAACCTTAACCTACAAAAGGTGGAGTGTGGACACACAGGATTCACTGGAAAGGACTACTGGTGTGGGATGGTAAGAGATGGGGCACATGCTTAGCACCAGAGACCTCACAACTATTCAAAGGTCAAAGAAATGCAGACCTGGACCTGGACAAAAAGAGTTTTCAGGGGTAACTAAGAAAACAAGAATCTAACACACAAAAATGCACCACATATATTTTACCGCTATGTAGCCTGGAGCTTCAATGAAAAAAAACCCAAGGCATAAAAATATGCTAGCAAACAAAAATGGCCTCAAGTGTTTTCTTGAGGGAGGGAAAAAGAAAAAACATCAACATCACATTCCTCTCAGTGAAGGTCTCCTGATGCTGACAATGCTCTACCACCAGACTGAAAAGGCCAAGCTCAGGACCCAGAAGAGCAGTGGGAGGGTGAGCAGAACACCAGGATAACAGGTAGAAAATACAAAGTGTGTGTATAAAAATTTTAAGTGTATTTATTAGTGAATCTTCTGCTGTATATTTTCCCTCTTTTTCTTTCTTCTGTAAAAATTGCATCTGCATTAATAATGATTCCTGTATCAGACTGTCAAGATACAAGCAGTAAATTCCTAGCTTTTTACACCCCTTTTTGCCCATAGACAAGACTTTGAGCTTAACAGTTTTGCACAATCATTTCGTGTATTAGAAAGTACTCATCAGGAAAGCAACCTGTAATACCCAGCACCCTGGCATGCAGCTTCAAAAATTTCTGGTTCTTGTGAAAATGACAGATATTTCTCCAAGTTTATCCATATTAGAAGTCTTTCATTATTTTACTTATAAATTTGTAATTTTCTTCCCTTCAATTTTCTTACTTTCTAGGTTTCTTCCATCAAGAGTTTTACTCAGTAGTGTAATATTTTTATATACTATATTTATGATACATATGAAGTTATAATTATAAATGCATATAATGATAAAATATATACTAATAAACTCCTCAACCCACTTCATTACAGCTCCTGCTAAACTGAGTTTATTACATTGACCTTCCATAACACAGATCAATAAGAAGAAAATTTACAGTTCTAAGAAGATGTTACAATATGCCTAAAAAGGCCTGGAATTGTTCTTGCCAAAATGACTATCACCCCAAAATTACTATTAGATCAATCCACTGTTGAAGAAATTATGAACAGCTATACATTTTTGACATTTCAAACAAACCTCTTCCTACATACTAGCAGTTTCGCCTTCAAAGAACCAGGGCAATAAATACAATATCAAGATTATCTCAAATACTTCAAAATCAAATAAATTTGGTGAAAAATTAAGAAAAGTCAGCCCAGCTCCAGTAGAAGGTTCCAAAGACAACCAGCTATAAAAAGTAATGGGCTCTGTCAGGAACAGACTTTCTATCAAGAATAGTGCCCAATATCAAATGTTGGTAAGATGGGAGTCATAGAATCATAGAATCGTTAAGGTTGGAAAAGACCCTTAAGATCATCCAGTCCAACCGCTAACCTATCACTGTCAAGTCCACCACTAAACCATATCCTCAAGCACCAGGTCTACCCTTCTTTTAAATACCTCCAGGGATGCTGACCCTACCGCTTCCCTGGGCAGCCTGTTCCAATGTTTGACAACCCTTGCAGTGAAGAAGTTTTTTTCTAATATCCAACCTAAACTTCCCCTGGCGCAGCTTGAGGCCATTTCCTCTCGTCCTATCGCTTGTTACTAGGGAGAAGAGACAGACCCACGCCTCGCTACAACCTCCTTTCAGGGAGTTGTAGAGAGAGAGGAGGTCTCCCCTCAGCCTCCTCTTCTCCATACTAAACAACCCCAATTCCCTCAGCCGCTCCTCAGAAGACTTGTTCTCCAGACCCTTCACCAGCTCCGTTGCCCTTCTCTGGACACACTCCAGCACCTCAATGTCCTTCTTTTAGTGAGGGGCCCAAAACTGGAAATGTAAACATAAAGCAAATCAGCAAGATGCAAGGATAGAAATCCCATTCAGATTTTACCCTGCCGTCTCTAAATTAAGAACATTCATTCTTTCATTTTTTCACCTTGTCTTTTAGAAGTACATCATCCTTTGGAGAACCCGAAGGATAAAACGCTGTTGACAGGAGTTGCAGGAGGCAATTTGCTGATATTGTAGAGGCTGGGAGAGGGAGTAAGCAATGGTTAACAGAGACCGCTCTGGCATGCTGCAAGGTAGCCAGGAGCGCATCTGAATTCCCAGGGCGTTACCAGACCTGAGTACTGAAACTAAACCATCTGAAGAAACTAAGAGTAAATTTAACACCAATGAAAAAGTAAATGCACACCAATGCACAAAGAAAATCTTGTTAACGTTGCACATTATTAGCTGAACATATATCTAAAAAAGAGCTGATATTATGCTCATTTAAGAATATCTGCAATTCCTTCTGTATTTCAAACCCATCATTTTCTTTAATATATTCATAAGTTTAGCTACCCAATATTAGTTTTGATTACAGCTAAACCACACAGACTCTGTATCTAGCAGAATTTTTATAGGGAATTTACCAACATGTAACTCAATCGCAGCGTTTCATTATTTTGCTGTCTTCATCAGGATATTACTTTTATATCTTTGTAATACAATGCCATTGACACAGCCCATTCCATATTAGAAAAGTAGAATTCGCTATGCAAAAATCAGAACCAAACTGGTTCCTTTGCCTTACTAAGCAAACCACGCTGAAGAACACACCAAAAAAATGTATGTATCTATTCATATAAATCTCTTTTTGTCATACAGTACTGATGATCATCCTACTAAGGGTCATAAATGGAGCCTAGATCTTCCAATCAACAGACCAATCCCTGTAGTACTTGACCTATCAAGGCAGTAAGTAACAAAATGCTGTTTCCTGATTAATAGCTAAAAGAAATATTTTTAAAAATTAAAAAAAAAAAAAGTGAAACTCTGTAATTTTACAACTATTTGCAAAACAGTAGATAGATGGGAAGACTCCAAGATACAATAATCAACATGCAGCTTAGTAGGTGAATGCTCTTGAGCCTTGAAAAGTTCCAAAATTGAACTGAATCAGTGCCTTACCAGCTCGCTCTAAAATCGTGGAATTAGTCAGCCACATTCTTCACAAAAGAAAGCTCAAAAAAAAACCCACAAAAAACCCACACTACTACTTCGGTGTGTGTATAAGGAAGTCATTGTAGTTGAGTTTTCCTGTACCTCTTAAACATACTGTTTCTGTAGGACAGTATCAAGTTTGGGCCCCTCCTGAACAACAGAAATACTGATATATTGGAGCAAGTCCAGAAGAGGATTATCAAAATGATGAGGAGGCTAGAGCACACAACTTACAAGGACGGGTTCAAAGAGCTGGGTTTGCTCAGTTTGAGAAAAAGAAGAAGGGGTGATTTTTACTCTTGTGACTGGGGTCAGACGTTGGAACTGATTTCCCACAGAGGTGGTGGAAACACCACCCATGGACATATTAAAACTTAACTAGATCGTGCCCTGGGCAACCTGATCTAAGCCTATCACTTGTCAAAGCTGGCCCTGCTTTGAGCAAGGTCCTGGACCAGATACACTCCAGAGGCGCCCTTTCACACCTACACTGTTCCATGGACTACCTCTTTATTTCAAGATTTTATGAACATTTAAAGGATTCAGTCTTTTAAAACTATGACTTTAATAATGAATAACCATTACACTCCCTCAGTTAATTAAATCTCAAAATATTTTCTATAGAATTCCAAGGTTTCAAGCAGTAAAACAAAAACCTTAGATTTATATTCTAAAGTAAATAGCACAGATATAGTTTAAGTCTTGTTTTTCTAAAGCACTGATTATATACTCTGATGAAGGAGTTTTTATTCAGCATGTGACTAATGCTTAAATCCGACCAAGTAAAATCCTCATTTAATTCCGTTTCTCACCTTGGAAGGGAGGTACTGATCTGCAGCCTTGGCAAAGCTGGAATGACTTCAACGGTACAGCCATTGGTCTTCACTCCTGGCAGATTGTCCAGAAGGCAATCACTGAAGACTCCAAAAACTGAAGTATGGTAACCTGATTTTTAGAAGAAAACACCAGTATGTTGTGAATTTTTCTGTTTCGTGAAAGGTCAAAAAGAACTAAGCTTACTTGTCCGATCGTACCAGTATTTCTGCTACCCAAACCACCACCACCTCTACAGAAGAATCTTCTCAGGACACAAAATAGGGAAAATGTTTTCAATCCCCCTAAATACCATTTATAACTACATGATAACATACAAACAACACACCTATATGCCTTTCTATCTGCGACATGTAAACTAAAAAAAAAATAAGAGTCCATGATTTCTACCACACGTTGTGGTAAGTTCTGTAGAATCCTTTACAAGATCAACATGATGAGCCATAGAATAGAGACCACCATTTTATACGACATCACCTAACCCAGTGATGCACATAAAACTTGTTATCCTTCAGTGTATGTTAACAGTTCCTTATTTCCTCTAAAATATTTTTCTGACAGTCTCAACTGCATCCAGAAACGAAGGAAAAAAAGAATCCTAAAGGAAGTGAATTAGGAAAAAGAAGTATATATATGCATACGTGCATACACACACAGCTTATCCTCTGAAAGTTTAATTTAGTAGGAAAGTACCTCTACACCAATTCCTTACCAGGCAATATATACAAGCGATATTTGAAGGAAAAATTGATATGTTGGCACAAAAACAGCCGCCAAGTCAGAAATCAACTCCTCTACTTGCAATACATTTTTAGTATGTGAAACTAAAAGCCAACAACTAGAGCACAAATGTCCTGAATGCTTTGATGCTATTCTGTATTTACTGAAATGGTTTCTGGGGGGAGGAAAAAAATCAAGTAAAGAATCATTTTATGAGCAGACACAAAAGCACTGAAGAAAAACACAGTGAGAACAGTTTCTTCGAGTTCAAAGCCATCTTCTTTTGGTGCTTATCAAAATGGTTCTTGTACTCTAACTCTGTACTCCAGGAACACGTACCTAAAATTGTGTTTTGGTAAGATGATTTGGTCCTACTTCTTGTGGAATTTATCATCTTCACATATACCTCCTTTCCTAGGAGACTGATCTGCTCGTTCTCTACAAAAGCTCTTTAATTCTCTTTACTTACTACAAACACAATTTTATTTAGGCTTATTAATGAAATGATATCTCAACTGCAACAGACTACACACATTGGTTAAGTTGTTTCTACAGAAGCAATCTGCAAAAAAATTCTGTAATCTTACATGAACACGATTAATTAAGAAAAACGAACTGCAAGATTATCTTCTGCATTCTCATAAAAAAGTTCAAGTAATCCTCCTCAGCAGCTTTCCAAATGAAAGCATTAATAAAGGGGAGTTTGAGCTCATTATGCCTTTCCTCTCATACGCGAGATATAGTAAATATATGTTCATTACTGCTGTTACAACCGAGCGATTTTTCAGGCTATGTTTTTAATGAAGTCTAGTATAGAAAACAGATTTCTTCTATTATTTTGTTTTTTCTTTTACTTACTGAGGAGGATTCAGAGTGGCAAATATATGTGTGTCATACAAACATGTAATCCACCGAGATGTAAAGCACATGGTTGTTTTGCTAGGAAGAGAATGACTGAAGACATCCCTTACCATTGACAGTGATCTGTCCAGTAGTTTGAGGAACACCAACAAGAGTTACTGGGTAGAGACCAGATTCTGCAGGTAGAGAAAGAGCTGCAGGAAGAGATTCGAATTCTACTCCTGTTGTCAAGAGACCCTGAAAAAGTCATATTACATAGATAAATCCCTTTATGATATACACTTACATTTTTATGACATATACTTACATTTTAATCCTTTGCATTACCTCACCTAAACTTTTACAATTTATTCCAGTTTGCTTATAGCAGTTATTTTGGTGTTTAAGTTTCAGTGACTGAAGCATCCTTCTAGAATTACGGCAAGGCTTGTATTTGGGATCTGTGGTGGGAACGATGTGTGACAAACCAGTACAAGTTTATACCCAAGCACATTAAAAAGAATGAGTGGTATCATCTGCATGGTGTTGTTTTGTACCTACATTTAATTGTACCTGTGACCTTACTTATATATTTGCTTGTATTTTGGGCAGTGGAAATGAAACACCAATAGCAGCTCTTGCTTAGCTTTAATTAAAGGTCCTGGACAGAAAGTATTTATCTATGGGGAGAAAAAAAATTGCAGTATTTACAGATAATAGAGCAAGTCTAGCTTTACTATCCAACCTAAGCATCTCAGTGAGTTGAAATAAGACGTCCACTTTGCTAAATCGACCCTCTATCAAGCCTAGATGCCTGCAGTTAGACTGTATGATTTACTCCCTTAGTGTATGTCAGAGAAATATCTTAGCATCCTAAATTTAAAACATGGGACAAAACAAGAAATGAAGGGAAAAAAATTATTTTCAAAAACTTTTAAACACAGCATTATTGTCCTTAGCAGATTGTTGGGGGGTTTAAGCTTGGTTAATGAATTTAGGATGCCTGAACACAGAACATACTATTACAAGCAAGAAAGTTAACATTGCAAAGGACGTAAGTCTAAGTTACCAGCTGCTTTTCTATACACACAGATTTTTATTTTTATTTTTTAATAAAGATGCCATCCAAATATCTCCATCCATTAATACACTAAGTGCAACTGGATTAAACCTCAGCTCCATGAGGATGCTTCCCAGGAACTCAAAACTCTAGGGAAGAGGTAGATACTATTTTTGTAAAGGCAGATGAAAAAATTCATGGTCTGAGCCACAGAAAACCACAAAGAGACTGAAGACTCAACAAGAAGTTTAAGAAGCAGCAGCGTTACCTGCATAGTGCCAGAATACCAGCATTGCTTTCCTTTGAAAACATCTGATTGCCTAGATTTAATTCAATTGGGTTTTCAGTGGTGCACCTCCAACACTCATGCCAGCTGTAAAAGGCAGACTAGCCCTCTTACATTTCTAGTTCTCAATTAGAAATTAGGAAAATTGATACTTGTATAACAAGTACTTAAACACAAATGGCACCAACGCAATAACCCAGCCAATGACTGAAACTTGACCTTTCCTGTACATTAAGTCTTAATGGCCCGATTTGCATTGGGACTAACCACCAGCAAGTCTTCTTCATGCATTTCCTAGATATTAACCAAAATCAACCCACTAGCAGTCAAAGACTGAACTAAATTAAAAGCCGTTATCAGAATTTCTTCCCTCCTCAGAAGGCAGCGTGCCTTCTGGAAAATTAACAAACAACTGTCTTTTATGTACACACTACATAATGACTAAATAAATGCTTTGCACCTGAGATTTTTAACAGCAAAGTCCTAAACACACCAGAAGCTTAAGAAAGCAAACTAGACATGTTTGTCAGGTTCTTGATTTCTCTTCTACTGAAGGTCTGAAGTCAAGATTATCATATACTCAAAAGCTAAAAAAACCTTTCGTTCTAGTGATTAATTCTTTGCAGACTTGACACTGTTGAGACAACACCTAATTCAATCAAAGCTATTCTTGCTTTGTGGAAAGGTGTGTTAGTGAGTTATCGTTCTCTAATATTGCACAAAATTCAATGTCATTTCACTTGGGTTGTAAGAAAATACCATGTCACACCCTCACTTCTACCAAATTTTAGTTTTCCCTCAGTTTCACATGGAGATTTCAGCTGTCTGAAACAATCCACAAAAAAGCAAGCAGAAATGAATTCTGAACTCCTGTGCATTCACCACCCAACGTATCGGAGCACTGATGCTTTTTTATTCCACTTCATAAATGCAAGCTTGGTCACTACTTCTCAAACAGGTACATTTATGCAGCTGGGAGCTTAAGCAGCCCTTGTTTGCACTCTTGGGAAATATACCGTGCAATACTTCAGAGTAAAGAGATCAAAATAATTATAATCATTGCAATAACTAGATAACACAAACTAATTTTAGATATGATGCAACATGAATGATTGCATGTGACTGAATATGAAGCTTTCTGGTGGTATTCACCCCACAGAAATAGGGTGAACATTCACACTTCAGTACTGGCTTAGCCTCAGTCTTCATCATAATCATTCCGCTTTTGCTTTGGCTGAAGCAAATCATAAACGCTCTGAAACTCACTTTTAAAACAGGTGCAGAAGGCTTTGTAAGATTATTTCAGTCCCAAAAGCGCTGAACTATCACTTGGTCAAATATACATTTCAATTATTCAGGATTCACCTCAACTAAATACTTTCATCCAAGGACTTAAAAAAATCAATGACAAAAAACCCCACCAATGTCTCGTTTAGCATCAGCTATAGCAAGTGTACATAAACAGAACTAACTCATCTTCCTACTCTGAAGCAGAGCCAACTCCACATTAACCATCCCAGCATGTTTGTCTAGGGATTTTTGGAATTCCCCTCAGTGGCAGTCTCTAAGAAGGGGTTAGGTAAATTCATGCAGGGGTTGAACTGGAAAGCCTTTCCAGTTCAGACTTTCCCCTAATACTACACTGGAGTTACCTTGTAACAGTTAATCCACATTGTTATTTCTCCATTCCTAGCTACCCCCCAAATTAGCCAGTGTATCAAATGCCTATAAACACACATGCATCACTAAGAAATAACAACATCGTTGCAAAACCATATTCAGGTCACTTTTCTGAAATATGGGAAGCTCCTCATTACGACAGGGTCCTAATTAGCCCAGTTTTCCTCCAAGGAGGAGAGGGAAGCAATGAGTAAATACAGCTTTTTCCCACTTTCTTACTCCTCTGCCTCCCATTTGTAATCAAGCTGGACGTCAGGACATAGATTCATACATTAATTTCACTTCTTGCAATATATACCGGACTTGTGCTCTTACTTAATACATCCCAGCAATTAGACATCCTCCACTCTCAAGCTGGATTGAGGGGGGACATTTCCCTGAAAGCCTTTTATGTTCCTGTAAAGGAAAATGTAACCTCAAGGCAGGGCATAAACCAGCAGAGTGCTGAGAAATGCATCTAAGGTAGCCAAGCGTGCACATACGCAGGCTGCCATACGACCTTAAAACTGCCAGTCAAAACCTCACAGCCCAGTGAGAGTTTTGATCTATGACACCAGTGAGTTCCCTCATTGAAGGGAATTGAGGCTTAGAATAGACCAGAGCCAAATCAACCTGAAAAAACTAAAGATCTCAACTGTGGAGGGGAAAAAATAGGGAAATGAACTGCGAAGAATTAAATAAATCAATGGTAATATTTTTAAAGGCTAATGGTCATGGCTCAGGAAAAGCAATGAACGCAACCCAGCTGTCAGAGAAAGCATCTTTCTCACCAAAGGAATTAAACTGAGTATGGTAACAGCAGACAAAATCCAGACAAACATCAAGATCAAAAAGGCACACAGATGCATCTGGAGTACAATCACCCAAAATATGCATGTGCTTATGGACAAGAAAGAAGAGTTGCTAGTACGAGAAATTGCTAATATTAAAATGATTTAATAACAGTAGAGAAAAAAAGTGGCTATATACAGTGAACATTGGTCCCTAACCCCTGAAATTACATCAAAATGACACCTTAGATCATGCTGATCACAAACACAGCATGTGGATCACAGATAACTGCTGAAGCAAAAGAAGTACTCAGCACAATGTATTTTTCTCGTAATGCACTAAGAATGCATTCTTGGTCTCTTCTCTAACAACAAAAACCATGAAAACAAAGAGCTTCTCTAGAGAACAAACTTAAGGGAAATGCCAAAACACCTGCACTAAGCACATGCTATGCCTGAAATAGAAATAAAAGAGCCTCAAGTGTATTATCACACGAAGGAGAATACAGCATTCATTTCTCTCACTATTAGAGTTTTACTATTCAGTAAAACTTCAAGATTTTAAAAGTAAAGATATTAAGAAAACATTAAAACTCACTGAAATGGAATTAAAAAAACAAACACAAGAATAAACCTCAACTAGGCTTCGGAGTTCCAGACATAGACTGAAATCAAGATACTCACCCTTAAAAGTTCACCCACACAAGTAAGTGTAAAAGACAATGACATATCTAGTATGTCTGAAAGACAAGTTTCAATATTGCTATTTGCTGGAGAGCAGAGTTCGGCAATATTTGCCCGACATTGCCCTCTGGTGCCCAAAACGTTTTTAGATTAACAGTGACAATCAAATGAAAGCTGAAATACTGCCATATCCTTTACCTAAACCCATCAGACACACACACAAAAAAAAGTAAAAATATTAAAAAACAAAAAAGAGGAAATAAGTGTTAGATTTCTTTTCCCTTCAGTCGTCTACCTTATTTTAAGTGAATATATGCACGCTATTATCAGGGCATGTCTTTCAATCACTTCGAACTTCGATTTAGTTCTAGAGAAACAAAAGAACTTGTATATAAATGGCAGCATTTGGGGATGCTGTTAAAACAACAGGAGTATGTAACTGCTTGTTTTAGGCTTACTTACCAATCCTGAAATGCAGTTACCCTTTTTGTAAAGTAACGCTGCCATCCAAAGTAGTTTTCACATTGAACAAACTTGATACAATGTGGTCAAATACTTTACACAAAAACTGTCAAGTATTTATTTAAAAGGAAATTTTTCCCTACTGTTTCTAGTAAGATTATTTTAGGCAGACCTAGAAAACACCTAACACGGTTTTTTATCCTTCGCCCTCACCTGCTTTGTCTACATCCTTGCCCAATACAGCTTCAATTAACTGTCATCTATCAGTAAGTAAATATTTTCTCAAGATGGCAGAAACAGCACAAAGATGTGAACTCACTAAGGAGCGGTTTGCGGAAACAATTTAAAAGATCATAAGCTAAATTATGGGCTGATTATACATAAAGATTTATCAAAAATTTAGATGGTATTTTTAAACATCAACATACAGCTCTTGGTCTAGTATAGACTGAAGTTTACAAAAACAAAATATAACAGCCATTCTTCTACCATCATTAATCAAACTATCACACTTAAATTGTCTTCAAATAAACACAACATTCCAAACAGAAGGAGAACTACAGAAGACTTTCTTTTTGAATAATGAGCTTTTAATACTATAAACTACATTTCCCCTGTGTTTTGGCGTAGTATTTTTTAGTTTCTCAATATTATTCAATTATTCAATACAGTTTACCCTTCTCAGTATATATTGTAGCCGCCTTACAACCACAGCTATATTTTCTACAGTAAGTGCAGAAAAAATGGTTTCACTCAATAAGTGATTCAAAGAATTCATAAGCCTCAAAATTTCTCAGGTTTTTTTTTCTCTTTAATATGAAACTTGAGAAACAAAGAAGAAAAAGTAAAAATCTCAGAGGACTTAACACACTTTACAGTGCAGCTTCACGTGCATTTTATTTTAATAGTAGATCTCACTAGACTGTACCATGATTTACTGCCTTAAACACTTGTCCCAAGATACAGACTAAATCCATCAGAGATTTCTCAGAATTTCTGGGGTTTTTTGAAGGCCTGAAATCTGAAGGTCATTTTTTTCTGGACACAAAAAAGGCTTAATAACTGCAAAAGAGATAGAAGCTATCATTCACATACCTGAACAAGTCTATACAGAAATCAATATTCCTGGGGAAAAAAAGTAAAGTGTTATATATACTTATTTACAGCTGAATATCACATCTCCTGTTAACTTCAGCTCCACCACCAGGATAGGAAAGATATTCTGTCTAAGCCGTTGCAGTCAAAGCCAGTTGGGCTCATTTTTGTCTCTCTCTCACTCTGTTGATTTAAGGTACCCACTAAGTTTTATTAAAGCACTTCATCTGGTCACCCCTATGATCTCTCCTACTTCGCTTATTGACTAAAATACACAGTTATTGGACCTAATCACCTCCACATTCCATGATTAAACACTTTTGTTTGTCATTTTACAGATGCTGTTGCACCTTTCAATGGATCAGCCTTCTAACTACATCGACGAAACAAAAACATGAATTAGGAAAAGTAGTACAGAAGTGGGACATGCATGAAGAATAGGTATCTAAATAGAGTCCCAAATCATGAATATGCATGAGAGGGAATAAAGAGCAAGAACAACAAAAGATGGGCAAAGAGCTCTGAGAGCAATTAAATAAAACAACAAAAAAATCAACTTTTCAGACTGTATGGAGCTTATCGTCTGAGCAACACTGATCAAAGTCTTGTCTCGCCAGTCTCATGTCAGCTCTAGAAATTCATTCTTTTACTTACGCGTACGTCAACTAAACTACATGTACTTAGCATGAATACTTTAAATAATAAAAAAAGCTAGAGAAGCCCTTCCATGAGGAAACATTTGCCTCACAACTTGTGCTCAGTACTAGTTGTCTGCCATCACAACTTTCAGCCATAATAAACAGGAAGACACATTAGGAAGGGTATCATGATAAAAGTTTGGATCAATGCTTCCAGCATTCATTTACATGAAATGAGTAAGCGAACAGAACAACAAATCATGAACTGAAAGACAAGGGAAAGAGAAAATTAGAAAAAAAAAAAAAGACTATATATTTCAGGACAGTTACATGTTGATGACTGGTGAAACATGAGAAGGGTAAAAGCAAAGGAAATCAAGCAATGGAGAACTCAGAGAGAACTGCCAGCCACTGGAAACAAGCCTGAGCGAGGAGTCATACCGCAAAGGTAAGGTGCTGAGTCAGACAGAAGGAAAAAAGTTGTGAGACAAACAAGCTGAAACTGCTACTAAATGACAGGAAAGAATACGCTTGCTATGAGAATGATTCTGTGAGACCAAGTAATATGAAAGAATGTGATACATCATGAGAAATCAGACAAGAAGGGAGCATGCGGACTGCAGGCATGAGTACATGTTAATAATAAAACATTTTAAAATATTAAACAACGTTTTGAATTATTAAAATAAAAACAAAAGAGTTTATTCTTGTGGTAAAGTAATAACTATTCCCACATGCTAGAAAGCTCACAGATGAGACTGGAAAATCAATTCAGGCTGGAAGGAGAAGCTGGCGGTCCTCTTGCCCAGCCCACTGCTCAAAATAGGGCCAACTCTGATGGTAGTTCAGGTTTTTCACTGTCCTATACACTCAAGTTTCAAAGATTTCTGAAGATGGAGATCCTACGTTCTCTCTGGGCAACGAGTTCCCGTATACGATCACCCTTGTGATAGGAAAAAGGGTATTTTTTGTTAGGCAAGCTTTCCATTGCTGCAGGGTGCTCTCTGATTCTCACCCTTACGCTGGGCACCTCTGGGAAGAGCCTGGCTCCATTTCCACTGCACCTTCCCAGATTGGGATCGAGGAAAGCAATAGGAATTATTACCCCAGTATTCTTCTAGAAACTGAACAGATGCAGCTCTTTGAACCTGTCCTCATCTGTCATATGCTCCAGCCCGCCAATCATCTTGGCAATTCTGCTGGACCGATACCAGCATGTCAATATTTCTATTGTACGAGGAGCTCAAAACTGGGCTCGGTTCTAAAGACATTGTCTCTCAAATGCCAAATTGAGGGGAATAATTACTTTCCTCAACTTGCTGGCTACAGTCTTGATACCACAGACAAATCAAGCAAAATCAAGTAATTTCTACCAACGAGATGACATTACCGCACAGCAGAATTTCTCAAAGCACTCTATTTATGGAGCACTGACTAAAGAATTACGTTAATCACTTCAATTATTTGTATCTAGTTTGCATGCCTGCTTCCTCTTTTGCTTACCAATGAAACTGAAATTCATTATTAATTCAAAGACAGAACTTTATGATGTTACCAGTAAAAAGAAGTATTCACACTACTACAATTAATTTGCTCAGGGAATGGATGAAGAGCACATCTAGGCAAATAACTGTATTCTGAGTTCTTAAGTGTATGTAAGCACTCATAAGAAATTTCCTAATTAAGAAATTATCCAAACCCAGTTTTTTTAAATATATAATTGCATCATTACTTACACAATACAAATTAGACTATAAATCAAAACGTTCTTAAATAAATCAATTCCTATATAGGGTCCTTCCTCATGCACGGCGTTACAATTACTTTTTCTATTCATTCCTACCAATTTGGAATACTTCTGTGAGGGTTAGACTAGATGCTGCTGAAGAAACCAGTGCATTAGCCTCCAGGAATGAATTTTATTATGCTATAAGCACAATCTTTGGGCATGTTCATTTCCTGTGGAAAAACACTTTATTATATGTTGCATATTATCAGTAATTTAGGTCAAATTGTTTGACTAGCCACTGCAGTAGATCTATCGATAAAAAAAACCAAAAGTCCTAAGCAAATAAATATACGCCGATTCATTTAGCCTAAAAGAACAATGGGCTTTAAGAGACGGGATTTATTTTTTAAAGCAATATTAAAGGTAAAATATTGAACATAAAGGACAGCACTGGATTAGGACTGAGCGGAGATGATGTTGGTTTGGTAGTTAGAGGACTTTTAACCTTTAAATGGATAACATTATTTTTAAAAATTGGCATAAATAGAGGGGGGAAAAAAACAAATTTACTTTGTTTCAGGACACACTGCAGGAGCCCACAAAATTAATATCATACAGTCGCCTCAAGCAGTAGATGGCTTGGGCTTGATCCTTCAAACTTTACATGCTTCTCTGCTATTTTAGCCTTTTTTTCCTCCCTCCTGATTATTTTAGCTTACGGTGTTTTCAAATAACATACACCCTTGGGAACAGCAGACCTGTGAGCTGAAGCTTCTATTACAAAGTAAAGCTTCTCAGAAGTAACTATTTAAATTCCTTGGATTTTTAAAAATGTGGTCAAAATCGGAATTTAAAAAGCTAGGATGA
This sequence comes from Phalacrocorax carbo, assembly GCF_963921805.1. Taxonomy (NCBI): domain Eukaryota; kingdom Metazoa; phylum Chordata; class Aves; order Suliformes; family Phalacrocoracidae; genus Phalacrocorax; species Phalacrocorax carbo. The sequence goes on along the minus strand of NC_087514.1, from coordinate 5,268,269 downwards.
ATACAGATTTTTAAATTACAGTAGTAAGTATACACTAATTATTAGGTTTGGGGATATAATTATTACTTGAAAACCAGTGTATGTAAATTATGTAGCGTGGTTCTAGTCAATGCAGAAAGGTACAGAATTGATCTACAGGTCAGTAATGGTAAAGCATTTAAACACTCTGAGTGGCAGAGACTTTTCGTTTCAATACCTCGTTACCAACAAATATGAGAAAATTGACAGTACCACACTGTTAAACTGAGGTTGTACTGGCTTAAACACATTTTTAAACTATTTTATTTATAGAAAACCATATTTGAAAGTTCCACTGAGAAATTTTTCAGAAAAAAATAATAAAAAGGGGAGATTTAGGAAGATACATACCATGTTTTCTACTCGGAGCTCAAAAGGCATAGGGTTGTACACCATCAACTGAACTTCACATACATCTCCCTGGACCCACTGGAAATCTGTGTGAAATGATTATAGAATCAATGCAAGAATTACCTAATCATAGTGGTTTAAAAAAGTAGCATCAGCTGAACTGTCAGACTGCTATATGTTCTTTATGTTCTAAATTAACATCTCTGTATAATCTTCACAGCCCAAGTCCTATTCTAGTGCATTGTGAGACATGAGCTATAAATCACAGGCAAAGCAATGGGTTAAAGGACTGGAATCGTTCATTAATACAGTAACAGCGCTCCAAAGACCCAGTGTGCCAACATCACATTGGCAAAATTAACTCAGGCATCAATTCAAAACAGTACTTAAATGCAGACTTAATGTTAAACACTTAAAGGCCTACATACTTGGAGTTAGGTACAGAGTACACATTGCCTTGGATAATTAAGACTCAGATAAAAATCAACCAGATAAGGAATAAACACAACAGGAGGAAGGAAATTAAAAATAATGGAAGCAAATCTTAATATAGACACAACTGATGATACGGAGTAAATAAAAGATCATTCTAAATTAAGAAGGAAATAACTGTTCACCAACAAGATGCCACCTTAGTTACCTCCAACTAATTTTCTTTGGGAAACAGTGAGTAGTTTGGGAGATGCTGTGGGAGGGGAAGATGACACTAGGATCTACAGATTCAGATTTTTCTGAGGTTCACAAAATGGAGACTTTATGATAAAGCAAATTATTTAGTAACTTGTGAAAATACTTAGGAAAGACAATGAACAAAAATAGGTCAGGTAATAAGCTGTATTTTCAGTTTGCATCTCACTACAAGTAACAAAGGTTCAACTTTAAAGACACTTCACCCTGCCACATTTAAAATGTGGGTGGTTGTTTTTTTTTAATTTAAGGAGACGAGAAGTTTATGAAAGTGAGGTCAGCAGCAGAGACACAAGTTCTGAGGAACTGTTCAATGCAGAAAGATTATTTTACATCAGCACTTCATTATCTTTTCAGCCCACAAGATCCTGTCTACCTTCCAGATTTCTCACAGTTAACCACATGCACCTGATGTTCAGACTTAAAACTGAATGTGACAAGGTTCTCCATACAAGCTGAGGGCCTGCAGTCCAAATAAACAAAAGGTGGTTTAACTGTAGTTGTTAAATAAAACATGACTATAAGCTAATCTATAAGATACATGAATTAACTTTTACTAGTTTACTCAAAAAGTTTAACATACGTTACTAACACTTTTTTCTAGGTTATTAGAAAGTGTCCAGTAAAAAAAAAAAAAAAAGGATTATTAAGATTGTGGTTCACAGTTGAAACCATCTGTACTCTGACTGTACATTCACAATCATTTACTATCTGATTATATTTTGTGAGCAATATTGGAGAGCTCAAGGGAGATATACTTAATGCAAATGTTTAACTCCAATTAATGCAAGTGGAAATTAAAAACATACATTCCAAGATATTAACAGGTTATACTACTATGAAACCTGAAAAGCAAAACTGTTGGTTAAAACAAAACATTCAAAAGCACAACTGTATGAGATGCTCTGTAAATTTATTTAACTGCTTATTAGTGTCCATAATGTCTTACACATTCTGCAGTCCACAAAGGAATCAGTTACTCCTCTGAAGAGGTATTGTACAGAGCTTCAAAGGTATCTAAGCACTGAAGCCCAGTTATGGTTACCTATATCAACGTAGGCAAGTGGCAAAGAGTGGCAAAGTAGGCACTTCAGTCATTCTAAATGAATTTCCATATAAGAACGACCACAAGACTGGAATGCCTTTTCTGAAAATGCTTTCAATGCAACCACATAAAAAGCGATTTTTTAAAAGTCAAGCTACCAGAAGAATATTTTGGGAAGTCTTGATTTCATCCTACTGTCTCTAAATAAACACACACTGTTGTTTTATCTGATGCTTTAATTTGTCTTTTCTTCCAAAAAGAAAGGATTCTGGGCTCATTTCTTAGTTTTTTGAGATGGGATCCATCCCTCAGCGTGCAACACTCCCTGAACTGCCTCCTTACAAGAGTACTGAAACGGCGGAAAGCTGATGCCGGCAGCAGCAGCCAGTTAAAAGCACAGACTACTGTCCCCTACTTCTTTTCCATGTGGGCGCCAATGTGGTAAAGCAAAACCCGGGCAAGATCAGGAGGACTCCAGAGCCCTGGGGGCACAAGTGAAAGGGACAGGTGCCTGAGGGATCTTCTGCTTTGTCTTGGAAGTCAGAGATCAGGGTGCAGGCAGAAGCTGATGCATCATGCAGATCAGTACCTGGCTTTGTGGCTGGTGTTGTCACCAGGGTTTTGGTTTCTACGATCATGGGATGGCCTTCACGAATACAGTGTATTGAGGAGAGACACATCCACCTATCGAGGAGAGGCAGGAGAATCTTCGCTAGCAGATTGGCTGACTTGGTGAATTGTGCTTAATCGAACAAACTTGGGGTGGTAGTGTCCTAAGCTGTGACAAGTGTAACGTCCTGCACCTGGGACGACATAACCAAAGAGCCCAGTACAGGCCAGGATCTCACTATTGCTGGGAGCAGCCTTGCTGACAGGGACCTGGGGTCCTGGAGGACAACAAGCTGAACCGGAGTCAGCAATGCACTGCTGCAGCAACAAAGGCGTTGCTAGCAGAGACGGAGATGTGATCATCCCACTCCACTCAGCCCTTGTCAGGCCGCAGCTGGAGTATTGTGGCTAGTTCTGTTCCCCACAGTTCAGGAAAGACACAGACAGACTGGAGAGGATCCAGAGGAGGGCTGGAGAACCTGCCTAATGAGGAAGGAAGGACTGAAGGAGTTAGGTCTGTTCCTGGAGAAGAGAAGGCTCAGGGGAATCTCACCACAGTATTCCACAGCTACAAAGAGGACGGAGGCTACCTTTACACAAGGAGCCACCTAGAGAAGACAAAGGCCAATTGGGTACAAGTTTGGGTACTGGTAGAGATTTCATCACAATATAAAAAAGAAATTTTTTACAGTGAGATGTGTCATTCACTGGAACAACCTCCCCAGGGACGTGGTGAAGTCCACATCATTAGAGCTTTTCAACATGCAGTTGGACGAGGTGCTCGATGATCTTATCTAGGCTCCCTTTCCCATGAAAGGTTGGACCAGGGGATCTTTCTACGTCCCTTCCAATCTGGGCTTTTCTGTGATTTATTTGCAGGAGGGAAAAAATAATATATACATACACATATAAATATATCTCATCATCTCATTCCCTCAGGAAAACATGACTATTCCCTACCACCACCAAAAAGACACTCCTGTTTCTAGAGATCTCACTATGCCTCTGGTTTGCTTTCCTGAAGATCTAGCTACTCCATGTAAAAGACACCAGGGCAACGCTACAGAATTGCTTCCTTGGGGGAAAAAGTTTTGAAAGGAAAGGTAATCAGGTTATATGGCCCTAGGTAAAGAGCTATATTTATCTCATCTAATATAGGTATGGCATTAGTTGCCAGATTTACTATTGGAACCATATTATACATTCTTGCTGCTTGAGACTACCAGCGCTTTAAAACAAAAAAAAAAAAACACTTTATGTCAAAAATCAGTAGGTTTATTTCTCATGACTGGCGTACTATTAAAGCAATTCAACCAGAATATAATTATCCCATTTATTGCTTCCAATCAGAAAAGCTTATCAAGCTGAAAGCTGAGAACATTTCCTCAAGACTTTCTAAAGGGTTTTGTTTCCCTTTGGTTTGGCAGCAGGGCTTGATTTGCTGTGCTGTAACAGTAATTTAACCAAAATACGGCTTATATATTTCCATGTAAGAAAAACACAGTTCATTTGTTATTGTCATTGTTTTTAATTAAATACATGTCATTAAAATATTCTCATTAGTTTCAAAGTTTATTAAATTTCTCAGCTTCTTGCAAAGGAAGTATCTGGTTTCATTTTTTACATTCTTTTGTTTGCAAAACTTTGAATGAAACATTAGAGGCTTTTAGAAGTAAATGTACTCTGTATATACTTGAAAAGACAAATGCTTTACAGGATCACAAGCAGTTCAGATATCTCCTTTGCCGAAATAAAAACCTAAAAGGAGGAACTGCTGTGGATAATATAAAACTCCTATGGCACACACGGCACATAAACAAATCCTAACTTGAACTGTTTAAAAAAGTGCAGGTTCCTTTTGTAGCCAGCACAGAACAAGAATCCTGCATAATACAACTGTCTGACAAGATTAGCAATAAGGTTTTATTTAAATGAAAAAAACATGACAAGGTATACCTGAGAGATTAAACACTGAAAATTTAATTGGGAATCAATTTTTAAACAAATTATTAAGAGAAATAATAAGAGCCATTTTCCAAAGAAATATTTCTTCAACGAGAAAGCACTTTAAGATGCTCCCACAAATCTACATTTTTTTAAATTTCTTCTTCTTTACTTAATTCTTATCTTTTTTTTTTTTTTTAATTTCTTGTCCTTTGCCTTTGAAATCAAAGTAATACTTCAGCAAACCATGGCCATCCAAACTGCCAGACAATAATCCATACCTCTGCGTACTTCCTAATTCCTCATGTTTCAATTATTTATTAAAAATATGCATCATCATAAAACAAAATAGAAAATGTGCATGTTCTTCTCCAGGAGAGGGATATCATCATAATCAGATCGACAGCATGGGCAGATTACATCCAACATCCAACCTAGAAGACTGTGTGGAAAAAGCCTGCGGCTCACAGGTTACAATGAAGAAACAATACAGAGAGATCCTCCGAGTACTGGCTCCACAGGCCAGGCACAATCCAGATGAAGAAGCCAAGTGGTTGCTACGCTGCTGAGAAAATTAATTTTGAAAGTAGATGACAGAGGACCGTCGAAAGAGTAAAAAAGGAGAGAGGCAAGAAAGGCGGAGTCACAGAGAGCAATGCAATACACTGCAATGCAAATACACTACCACTAACGAGACAAACACAGAATATGGGAATTGGAGAACGATCCCCACCACTCTCATCTGCATTCATGCTGGAAAGGGGCGAGGAGCAGGGGACAGGAAATGCAGTTCAGGTGCTGAGGAGCGCACGTGCTACTCAAAAGTTTTGGCTCTAACTTATTCCTGACCTACCTATTTGAAGAATTAGATGGAGCGATTACTGACAATGACCTGCTAAATGCTTAGTATCTTACAATCCAAGGCATGATACATAAATCTAACAAATTCTGATGACCTTTCAAAGTACATTTTTTTTCTACTTTTTTTTTTTTGTGATTATACGATACTAAAAACAGTAACTTAAGGACCCAAATTAATATAAACACCATTCTACAAATTTCTGTATACAAGTTTTTACAATCAGATTTATTCCACAGCCAGGCAAGTCCTTTTTGTACTGACACTAATGCTTACGTTAAAAATTATCATGCATGTCACATACACAAAACCAATAAAAAAAATCTACCAATATTTGCAACTTAATCCATGATAGAAACAAGACTTGTAATCTATTTCGAAAGGCACAATTACTGCACTGAACAGATTTATAATAAATGAAATAATCCTCTAGCAGAAAAATACTGTAGTATTCTAAACATTGTTTATAAGGCTTCTCTGATTTTTGCTGAACTGTATTTAAGAAAAACTGACTAATCAGACTATTAATCATTCTGAGTTTCAGTAAAATCATAATAGGATATCAGCTAGATGCATTTTTTTCTCCTGAAAGAGATAAACTGAAAACCAATTTTAACATCCCAATGGTCTAACAGTATTAATCAACAATAAATTAAAAACAAATTTCTCTGCATGATGAACTACCATAGTCCAGTTTCATAGAATCATACAATCATTGAATCATTAGGGTTGGAAAAGACATATCAACACGTCCAACCATCAAACCAACACCCCCAGGTCTCCTAAACCATATCCTGAAGTACCACATCTACAGTTCCCTTGAACACCCCCAGGGATGGTGACTCCACCACCTCTCTGGGCAGCCTGTTCCAATGCCTCACCACTCTTTCAGTAAAGACACTTTCCCTAATATACAATCTGAAGTTCCCCTGACACAGCTTGAGGCCATTTCTTCTCGTCCTGTTGCTTGTTACTTGAGAGGAGAGACCAACACCCACCTCAATAAAACCCCTTTTCAGGTAGTTGTAGAGAGTGAGAAGGTCTCCCCTCAGCCTCCTCTTCTCCAGGCTAAACAACCCCAGCTCCCTCAGCCGTTCATCAGACTTGTTCTCCAGACCCTTCATCAGCTTCGTTGCCCTTCTCTGGACACACTCCAGCAACATAATGTCATTCACTCAATCCCCTCATCCAGATCATTAACAAAGATGTTAAACAAGACTGGCCCCAACACTGAGCCCTGGGGAACTCCACTCGTGACCGGCCACCAACTGGATTTAGCTCCATTCACCACAACTCTCTAGGCTCAGCCAGCCAGCCAGTGTTTTTACCCAATGAAGAGTACACCTGTCTAAGCCATGAGCCACCAGCTTCCCTAGGAGGATGCTGTGGGAGACTGTGTCAAAGCCTTTGCTAACGTCCAGGTAGACACATCCACAGCCTTCCCCTCATCCACTAGGCAGGTCATCTGGTCACAGAAGGAGATCAGGTTGGTCAGGGAGGACCTGCCTTTCATGAAGCCATGCTGGCTGGGCCTGATCCCCTGGTTGTCCTGCACATGCCTGGTGAGTGCACTCAAGATGAACTGCTCCATCATCATCCCTGGTACTGAGGTAAGGCTGACTGGCCTGTAGTTCCCTGGATCCACCCTTTAGCCCTTCTGGTAGATGGGCATCACATCGGCAAGTCACCTGGGACCTCCCGTTAACCAGAGCTGCTGATAAATGATGGAGAGTGGCTTGGTGAGCACCTCTGCCAGCTCCCTCAGTACTTTCGGGCAGATCCCATCTGGCCCCACAGACTTGTCAGCGTCCAGGTGGAGCGGCAGGTCATAAACTGCTTCCTCCTGGATTATGAGGGGTTTGTTCTGCTCTTGTCCCTGCCTTCCAGCTCAGGGGCTGAATACCCTGGGGATAACGGGTCTGAGTGTTAAAGGCTGAGGCAAAGAAGGCGTTAAGTACCTCAGCCTCCACCTCATCCTCAGTGGCAATTTCCCCTCTGCATCCAATAGAGGATGGAGATTCTCCTTCGTTCTCGTTTTGTTGTTAATGTATTTGTAAAAACATTTTTTGTTATCCCTTCCAACAGTGGCCAGATCGAGTTCTAGCTGGGATTTTGCCTTTCTAGTTTTCTCTCTGCATGGCCTAAGAGATCCCTGTACTCTTTTCGAGTTGCCTCCCCTTCTTCCCAAAGTGGTAAACTCTCCTTTTTTTCCTGAGTCCCAGTAGAAGCTCCACATTCAGTCAGACCAGTCGTCTTCCCCACCAGTTCATCTTACAGCACTTGGGGACAGCCTGCTCCTGCACCCTCAAGATTTCCCAACCAGTGCCCTGAACAGGGCAAAGTCTGCCTTCCAGAAGCCCATGGTAGTGGTTTTGCTGACCCTGCTCCTTACTTCGCCAAGAATTGAGAACTGTATCCTATCACGGTTGCTAAGCACAAGGCAGCCTCCCACCACATCTCCTCTCTAGTCAGCCTGGTTATATCCCCTTCAAACTTTGATCCTAGTTTAAGGTCATCTCAATGAGCCCTACCAACTCGCGTGCAGGAACCCTTTTCCCACTTTGAGACAGCTGAACTCCATCTGACACCAGCAGGCCTCTTGCTGTAGAAACCTCCCCATGATCAAGAAAAACAAAATACCACCGATGGCACCAGCCTCTGAGCCACGTGCTGATCAAATGAGTTTTCCTGTTTCTTTCAGTATTTTTCCCTGCCACTGACAGGAGTGAGGAAAACACTACCTGTGCTCCTGATCCTTCAACCAGTCACCCCAGTGCCCTCAAGTCCCTTTTGATCGCTCTTGGAATTCTCTGTATAACCTCGTCACCACCCACCTGCACAACCAAGAGCGGGTGATTAATCAGAGGGCCCTACCAGACCAGGGAGTTTCGTAGTAACATCTCTGACCCAAGCCCCACGGAGGCATCAGGCTTCCCTGTGGGATGGGTCTGGTCTGCATCTTGGGCCCTTTGTTCCCCTCAGAAGGGAACTGCCTACGACAATTACCCTCCTTTTCTTCTTAACAGAGGCAGTCATAATGCATGGGGCTGACCAGCTCTCCCTAGGCAACCCCCTGGATGGACCTTCACCTACATCCTCATTTGCCTGGCCCTCAGGTTCCAGAGCCCCATATCTGGTGTGTAAGGGCAGCTGGGAAGGTGAGGGAGGCCAGGAGGGGATTCGCCTGTCGCCCCAAGCAGGGACTTGTTTCGATTCTGCCTTGTCTCTTGGGTCCTCTCCTGCTTGATGGCGAGAGGGTAGGGGATCCTCTGCTCCTTGTGGAGCCCCCACCCGCTGCCTTGGCCCCAGGGATGGTAGGGTGCGGCTCCACCAAACTATCTCCCTCTCACACTCCCTGATGCTCCTTAACCTTTCCACTCCCTCCCTCAGCTCTGCCACCAGGATGAGCAGATCATTCACCTGGTCACACCGCAAGCAGCTGTTGTCTCTGCTGCCCTCCGGTACGAATGCCAGGCTCAGGCCCACCCTGCAGCCAGAGACCTGGACAGCTGCATGGTTGTGTGGGGGCTCTGCCTGGGTCACCACAGTCCTTCTGGTGATGGCTTTTGGGCAATTGGAAACCGTAGCTGGGTCCTCTCCTGGAGGGTGATGACCACTAGCTGAGTTACCCTGTAGAGCCAGGAGCGGGACTGCACCCTGCCCGCGCAAAGTACTGTGCCCGCACCCTGTTGGCCTCGCTCTGCCTGCGGGCTTCTCTTGTACATGAGGGTCTTCGTTGGCTGTCACTCATGTCCCAACCCATGCTGAGTCAGAGCTGCTGCACGTCAGGAGCTCACTCGTTACTGCTGTGGGCGGAGGAGGGGCCTGGGTACCCTCTCTCTCCCTGCACTTTTGCCTTTGTACTTTTGCCACAGTTTTGCCACTTTAGGAAGGGTCCCCCAGCATTATCCTCCGCTCTGGAGCCCTTCACCCCAGTGGCTTCGCTGAAAAATGGATTTTGCAAATTTCCTATGGATTTGCATCTTTTGTCCAAGAAACTGCAGCTCATTCATCCTAATTTCTTCATGTTCGTGATGACACCCTTATTAGAAAAGGGGAAACCCCTACAGTGCATGTAGATCAGGGCACCGCTCATGATACCTGGCTAACCTGGCTGCTGCCAAACAGAATGTGTCACAACTAAGTTTTCCCTGGTTTCTCTTTTGTTTGAGAAGGAAATAATACCAGTTTATCTCCTCTGAAAATCAGTTTTATCATCTATGAGATTTTTTTGCTCTTTTGAATTTGGAACTGTCCCATGGAGAACAAAGCTTTGCTCCTTCGGAACTTCAGGCTAAAAAGCTGATTATTTCAAATACAAGAAAGTCATGTTCAGGTTTGCTTTCCTTGACCAAGAAAGATTTTCTAATTCAACAAAACAATGGCAAATACTGCAAAATATTCTTACCTATTTTCTTGCTTCGTTCTTCCCCACGACTGTGCGCAATAATTGGAGAATATATGAAGGGGCTTTTGGTTGACACATTCTGACCAAGTAGACTTTTCATTTTGTGAGGTCGGAGACTGGTTGGGAGGTTCAGGAGCTTCACAGATCTGTTGAGTAAATATAATTTTAGATATGGTTGTGTTAAAAATGAACTGATAAATACTAAATAACACTCTCTCCCAGCTCAAGAGGTAAGTTTGGTAAGTTCAGTTGGTGAGAGGGAGCGTAGCCATGGCATCCACCGGGCGGAAGGCTCTGTCCTCTGCACTAACCAGAAAGGATGTGTCAACCCAGACTGAACTCCCAAGAAAACACACAGCCATGCAGGTCTCCGGCTGCAGGGAGGCCACCAGCTTGCACTGGAAACAGATGGCAGCAGAGAGAACAACTGTGTAAGGTGTGATCAGGTGGACTATCTGCTTGGCCTGGTGGCAGAGCTAAGAGAGGACATAGATAGACTGAGGAGCATCAGCGACTCCGAGCAAGAGAGAGACTGATGGAACCATGCTCTGACCTCCCGGAAACCTGAACAGGGTCAACTACCAGAAAGAGCCTGTGATCAAAGAGATCCAGTATCATCCCCCCACCAGGATGTAGGCAGGGTCTTAAAGGGGAACTACAAGTGGAAACAAGTCCACAATCAGGGCAGCAAGAGAACCCTTCCCTTGCCCACCGCATCCCCCGCAGACACCCCTGCACAATAGGTATGAGGCTCTAGACGCGGAGGACCAGTCAGTGGATGATGTGGGTGCCGATCTATCTATATCAGAGGAGTTGCCAAGATCAGAAACACCTACCCCTCATGTTACCACCAACTCCACAAGATAAAAAAGATGGGTCATAGGTGTAGGAGACTCCCTTCTGAGGGGAACAGAGGGTCCAATATGCAGGGCTGACCTTCCTCATAGGGAAGCCTGCTGCCTCCCAGGAGCCCAGGTTGGAGATACCACTAGGAAACTTCCCAGCCTGGTATGGTCCTCAGACTACTACCCGTTACTGCTCTTCCACGTGGGTGATGATAAAGATGCAGTACATAGCCCAAGGGTGATTAAAAGAGACTTCAGAGCCTTGGGATGGTTAGTGAGGGAATCTGGGGCACAGTTTATTTTTTCCTCCCTCCTTCCAGTTGTGGGCAGTGATGTGGAAAGGAACGGGCAGACCCTATCTATTAGCACATAGTTCCACGGCTGGTGTCACTGACACAACTTTGGGTTTTTTGACAATGGGATGGCCTACACGGCACCAGGATTGCTGGCGTCAAATGGGAGCTATCTTTCTTAATGGGAAAAAAGAGGGTCTTCGCTCAGGAGCTTGTGGGGCTCACTGACAGGGCTTTAAACTCAAGGCGAAGGGGGAGGGGGAATATATCAGGCTTGCCTGTGACAAGCTGTGGGATGATACACAATGGTTAGAGGGACGGGCTGCTAGTGTGAGCCCTTAACCTGTTGCCCAGAGGCGTGCTGGGGACACTGCAGCACAGTCAACGTCTTGTGAGGTGAGCTGGGGGCTTCTGAGGTAGTAGGAGCCAACAAGGAAACTCCTGTGAAACACCTCAGGGGAAACAAGGGGTCTTCCACTAAGAAGGAGACACAGCCCACAGCCCAGATGAAATGCCTCTACAGGAATGCACACAGCATGGGAAACAAACAGGAGCTGGAAACTACTGGGCTGCTAGAAAGCTATGAACTGATTGCCATTACTGAAACTTGGTGGGACTAATCCCATGACTGGAATGTGGCTATCGATGGCTACAGGCTGTTCAGAAGGGACAGGTGAGGAAGGAGGGGTGGAGGCATTGCTCTCTACATAAAGAAATCAATAGAGTGTGAAGAGCTGTCCCTGAAGAATAACCATGAGCAGGTCAAAAGCTCACAGGTAAGAATCAGAGACTGAGGCAACAAAGGGAACCTTGTGGTTGGTGTCTCCTAAAGGCCACCTGATCAAGGGGAGCCTATTGACAAAGCCTTCTTACTCCAGCTACAGGAGGCTTCGCACTCGCAGGCTCCCGTCCTGCTGGGGGAGTTCAACCACCCTGACATCTGCTGGAGAAGTAGCACAGCGAGCTGTAGGCAATCCAGGAGATTCCTGGAATGCATTGAGGATAACTTCTTAAGCCAGGTAATAAGCAGCCCTACCCAAGGGGATGCAATACTGGATCTGATGGTCACCATTGCAAGTGAGCTCATTGGTGACGTCATGATTGGAGGCGGCCTGGGCAACAATGATCATGCATTGGTGGAGTTCACACTCCTGAGGGATATGGGAAAAGTGAGCAATATAGTCAAGACCCTAAATTTTAGGAAAGCAGACTTCCAGCTCTTCACGGAGTTAGTCAGTAGGACCCCCTGAGAAACTGCCCTCAGGGACAAGGGAACAGAACAGAGATGGCAGATCTTTAAGGACATTGTCCATAGAGCACAAGAGCTCTCAATCCCAGGTATAAGAAATCAGGCAAGCAAAGGACGAGACCAGCATGGCTGAGTCAAGACATGCTGGTCAAACTAAAGGGCAAGACAGAAATGAACAGGCAGTGGAAGCAGGGACAGTTATCCTGGGAAGAGCGTAAGGACGCTGCCTGGTTGTGTAGGGATGGGGTCAGGAAGGCCAAGGCATAGCTGGAGCTGAATTTGGCAAGGGATGCAAAGAATAACAAGAAGGGCTTCTACAGGTATGTCTACCAGAAAAGGAAAGTTAAAGAAAGCTTACTCCCCGATGAACAAGAATGGTGACCTAGTATCAACAGATGAGAAGGCTGAGATACTCAACAATTTTTTTTGCCTCAGTCTTCACTGGCAACCTCTCTCCTCACCTCTCCCAAGTAGATGATGTACCGCAAGACGGACACCAGGCAGGTAAAAGCGTCTTTCACTGTAAGAGAAGATCAGGTTTGTGACCACCTGAGGAACCTGAACATACACAAGTCTATGGGACCTGATGAGGTGCATCCCAGAGTCCTGAGGGAATTGGCTGATGTCGTTGCCAAGCCACTCTCCATGATATTGGAAAAGCCCTGGCAGTCAGGTGAAGTCCCTGGGGATTGGAAAAATGGAAACATTGTGCCCATCTTTAAAAAGGGTAGAAAGGAGGACCTGGGGAACTACTGACCTGTCAGCCTCAGCTCTGTGCCTGGGAATATCATGGAACAGATCCTCCTAGAAGCTATGCTAAGGCACTTGGAGGAGAGGGAGGTAATTCAAGGCAGCCAGCATGGCTTCACCAAGGGCAAGTCCTGCCTGACCAACCTAGTGCCCTTCTATGATGGAGTGACTACACCAGTGGTAAAGGGAAGAGTTATGGATGTCATCTGTCTGGAATTCTGTAAGGCCTTCGACACGGTCCCGCACAGCATCCTTCTCTCTAAATTGCAGAGATGGGTGAGCTGTCGGTGGATAAGGAATTGGTTGGCTTGTCACATCAAGAGGGTTGTGGTCAATGGCTCGATGTCCAGATGAAGACCAGTGATGAGTGGTGTCCCTCAGGGGTCCCACAGACAGTGGGATCAAGAGCACCCTCAGCAAATTTGCAGGTGACACCAGCTGAGCGGTGCAGTTGGCACACCAGAAAGATGGGATGTCATCCAAAGAGACCTGGACAAGCTGGAGAGGTGGGCCTGTGAGAACCTCATGAGGTTCAACAAGGCCAAGTGCAAGGTCCTGCACCTGGGTCGGGGCAACCTCCAATATCAAAATGGGCTGGGGGATGAAGGGATTGAGAGCAGCCCTGTGGAGGAGGACAAGGGGTGATGGCTTTAAACTAAAGAAGGGTAGATTTAGACTGGATAGAAGGAAGACATTTTTTACAATGAGGGTGGTGAAACACTGACACAGGTTGCCCAGAGAGGTGGTCGATGCCCCATCCCTAGGAACATTCAGGTCAGGTTGGACGGGGCTCTGAGCAACCTGATCTAGTAGAATATGTCCCTGCTCACTGCAGGGAGGCTGGACTGGATGGCCTCTGAAGGTCCCTTCCAACCCAAACCATTCTATGATTAATGAAGCTGTAAGAGTTAACTCTGTGATATAAAACACCTGATGAGAAGTTACTAGATAACACTAAAAGCATTTTGGAACAAGAAATAAATGACATCCGTGTACTACCTGTTGGTGATACTTAGTGTCCGCATCACAATCAAACGCAAAATAACAGACAACAAGCCAGAGGAGCAGAGAGAAAATATGACAGATTCCTAAATATTTCATAATTTGAAACCTCTTCTGATAGAATTTTGTTACAAATTAGAAAGGAACTTAAAGCAAAACATGTGAGTGATACTTATTTGAGGAAACAAACATTAGATTTGATAAAGTGCTAATAAAAAGGAATTTAATTTTATATATGGATAGAAGTGCTTTGATTTATCCATCAATCTTTTACAAATACTGGTGGATAACCTTTTTTATAGTAATGCATTACAGTGGAAAGAATGTTCTTCAACTGCATGTTAGACAGCTATACCCTCACAGGTCACACATAGCACATGGCAAAGTTTTTAATTCCTTTGTGTGAAAAGCTTCAGTAACCTACATTTTCTAGCCCCTGGCCCAGTCTGACTGAATTCAAATGAGTGACAATTAGGAATACAAAATAATTTCACTAGCTACCCAGAATCTTGTATTTGGAAAAGTCATATTAATTAAAAACAACCTTGCTTAGAGGGGAAATGAAAATAATTTTTATAACCCTAACTCTACTAAGTAAACAAGGGAAGAAAAACTTGGCACCAAGTAAATTTATAGTAGTAAGATAAGTATATAAGGGCAACTAAAAGACACCAGTGGTGAAAAGGAAGAAAATTCTTTCTTCTTTCAAGTATATTACTACGAAAATTAGTTTCAGCACAGGTAAGTCATGAAAATGGGAAGAGCACATCTATTAGAACCAAAAGACAATAAATTCTTTCCTTTTTTATTTGAGGAAATACTAGATTATTATTTCATAGTATGCTATAATGAAATACTTTCCAATGCAACACGCTTTTAAATTCTGAAGCTTCATCACAAGAAATAAAAGTTCACCAAGGAGCTTTCCAGGTTGTACTACAGTATGTGAAATGTGAGGAAAAAAAAAAAAAAAACCAAACCAAAAAAAGACAAAATTCCAAAGGCTAAAAGAAAATACATAAAAATATGATAATTTTTAATGCACATCAATAATGTGCCACGCATCTAGTTCAAAGACAGGATACACACACACAAAAAAAAAAAAAAAGAGTATGAAGAATACCATACTTAAATAAAGGAGAGCTAGACATGAAATACTAGTTAACATGAGTAATGGAACATAAAGATTTTGCCAAGCCAAATCTCGTTCTATTGCTTTTAGGTGTGCGTGAGAAAAAGGTAACAGTGCAATATGTTCCGATTTCACTGTGGCATTTCAATGTTTTACAGTATTTTGATTAAGAAATCTGCATCCAAAATAAGCACCCCACATTAAATGGATTAAAAACTAGTAGACCGTGAAATGCCAACAGTAAATAGAAGTCATCATCATCATCAGTTAATGTGTAGGTTTCTAGAGGGCTCTAACATGGACTGAATCATAAGCTTAGGTTACTCAGTATTGATCAAAACCACATATCCACACATTTATAATTTATGTCTCAAAAATTAACGTTTTAGCTCAAAGAGCTCTGCAGTCCTGCAGCACAGCTATTTTCCAACTAGCTGGACAGCTCTACAACACTAGGTCTACTGCGTAGATGTAACCAGGCTTTATATTTAGACACAACTAATATTTTGTTGGATTATGGGTTTTTATCACTATGGCTTTTATAGAACTTTCAAAATACAAGGGGCAGGGGGGTGGAGGGAGGAGCACAAACAGCAATTCTTAGCTGTTACATAATGTTGATATGAGGTTCCTCACCGCATGGCAAAACAGCAGCAACTGTTTTCAACACTCCAAGCGCAGCTGGGTCAGCGCAAGCTGACAGTGTAAATGAAGCACCTGGATGGTGAGCAATTTCTTAAAGCTAGCCCTAGGAATAATAAGTAAATATAATGGGCTTGTCCCCTTCTCTCAGCATACAAAACATATTAAGTGAGGCAGAGCCCTTCCCATTGAAGTCTTGGTAATCTGTTGCCAAAGTTTTGACTGGCCTCTATATGCACGACTCCTATAAAAAAGGATTCAGTCAGCATTTCCCGTATCTTCCAGACATGAATTTTCTTCAATATTCAGCATGAAAAACAAAAAAGCGCTATGGAATACATCCATTACATCCATTACAATCCACCTCCTCCGTGGTTTAAAGGTTAAGCAAAAAGCAAAAACCTAAGACTAATTCAGGATTTAACATTTCACAGCTAAACACAGTAACTACTTTTTTAGCACAAGTTAAGGGTTAGACTCAAGGGACCTTTAGCGTCACATTTCTGCACCTGGTTGACAGCCAAGGCAGACAGATACCATATACAGTCAGATTAAGGAAGGTAGTTTTGGTTTTATACTGTGTAACACCAAGATTACTCCTAGAATAGAGATCTGCAAGAGGCACTAAGTGGCTGACTTGCTCTCAAAAGAAAGCATTTTGCCTGAAAAACATTTTCATTGAAGCTTTTGCTCTAACTTCTCTCTACAGTCACATAACTCAAGTACTAAAAAGGACTATCCAAGTTTGCTTAATTAACTTCAGGGTTTTTTAATACTATTTTCACACACACACAAAAAAAAGGCTAGGTTAAAATTTGCACTAAGTTTGTTGCCTAAAAACTTTCAGGAGAAGAAATACAGGCCTCCTTCACGTATTTGGCTGGGGACCTGCCTTCAGAATGTACTTACCAGGGAACTCATCTACCACACAGACACAGTTACCCGAACTTGCCATTGGACATTCTTAGGGTCAATGGAAAATAAGTCAATACAGACCACAAGCTCCAGTAATTCAGCTTATCCTAAAGCAGATATCTGAATTAGGCCACAAAAACCTGGAAGTGGCTACCTATGTGTCTTGACTGGAAATACGATCTAAGATAGACAAATATGACTAGTTTAGTTCTATTAATAGATTTTTTGTGAAAATAAATCCAACACCAAGGTCATAAATTACTGGTATTACTGTTATATTAAAATACTCGTAATGAATTCACTGAAAGAGTGGTCAGGTGTTGGAACAGGCTGCCCAGAGAGGTGGGGGAGTCACCATCCCTGGAGGTGTTCAAAAAATGTGTAGACGTGGCACTTCAGGGCATGGTTTAGGAAGCCTGGGTGTGATGGGTTGACGGTTGGACCTGATGATCCTAGAGGTCTTTTCCAACCTTAATGATTCTATGATTCTATGATTCTGTGATTCTATGAAATAACTTTCCCACTGTAATACGTAGCTTTGATTCTGCCAGTTAAGGTTTGGGGCTCATATGTCCACATTCCATGTTTCCCAGCAAAGAAGCTGATACCAGCTTCAATGCCAAAGTATGCACTGCACCACTGAACTGGCAACACAAAGCAGGTGTCTGCAAAGTCATCCTAGATGATTTGTCAGTGCTAACTGAATCCACTGAGGGGACAATGCTGGAAGACCTCAGGGAAAAAGCATCTTTCCCCTGTGAGCACACATTAAAAGTGGGGTGACCCAGGTGGCTGGTCAGTCCACAGCTTGGCACTTGATCCAATCAGCAGAAAAAAGACTGTTTCCAGGACACTACTGGAAACGGTGTGACCACTCTGATTCCACACACAATTTCATCTGACTGCATACAGCCATAGGCTCCAGTCAAACCTGTACCTTAAGCGAGCACCTCCTACACAACAAATTTTTAGTGTGAACAGACCTATTACGTTAAATACACTGCAAATAGACATGGCCTCTTTGTTCAGTAAATGTGGAAAAAAAAATTGAAGAAGTTAGAGAATGTAGTAAAAATAGTTTTATCATGACAAATGGTCATGGAGTAAAACATTCATTTTCATTTTAGAGACTAAAAATAATGGGAAAATAAATATAATTTTCACTCTTTGGTTATACGGTTTATTATCTCTTTGTGACACCTCAACTCTTGCTTCATGAAATGTTTGATGACATCCCACTGAGAACTCAAATCTCTCTGAGAACTCTTCAATAACTTCTACCATATTTTTTCTGGATAGCAATTATCTTTCCTTCAAAAAGCCAATTCTTGACAAAGATTTTCTTTTAGCCTTTTATTATTGATGCCCAATGGCTGTTTTCTTTCTCTCTGACTCTCTCCAATACTTCATGCTAGGCTTTAATCTAAACAAGGTGTTATTCATTGGATGGACTGCATGATGTGCATTGGCACACAGGCACAAAAAGGAACATAGATTTAGAGTAGGCCAGTGAAGGTGCCAGCTTGAAAACACAGCATCTGGAAAGAAACAGCTACAAAAGGCATCAGTTCCAGCTGAGTACCAGGCTCCATGGATGAAGACAGCATCCAACTCGTGGACCTTCAGTATGATCAGGTATCTAACTTAAATCTCAGCTCAACTACAAAATACTTTTCTTTGATTGTATCAGAAGCTCTTGAATGACAGTTTGGAGAAAAAAAAAAAACTCTCTCATTCTGAAACTAAAGGCCACAGAACGTATTTTCAGCTCAAAGGCTCTATTTTTGCCTCAGAACTCAAATCAATTTGACATTTTGACATTTTTCTATGTTATTGTGAACAACTTACGTAAAGTGAGGAGACTACATTCTTCCAGTATCCTTTAAAACTTGACAGGTACTGTGGCAAAGTTAAAGATTGTATTTTGGAGTCTTACCTCACAATAGGCAATTTGGTGAATGGAACAGGAGGTAACTTCAAACCATCTGGAAGAGTGATGAATTCCATTGTACCAGGGCATTTTGCTGTGTAGCTTTCCAAGCTCTGTGTTACATCTTTCTTCTCTAGAAAATAAATTTGTTTGAAGTAAAATTTTAAAACTATTTCAAACTTACATGTAACAAAAGTTTAAGTTATAACCTAAAGTTTTACTATTTTTTTTTCTTATTTATACAAAATAACTCTAATGGAACGCCAACTAATTTTGTGCTTAGAGTTCTGCTCCAGAAGCCTTAATGGATGGATCAAATATAATTAAGTGACCATAAGCAAGACAGTTTTCTGGACTTCTCAGAATTTTTGAAGTGTCAGTCTATACCTGCTTTTTGTTAATTTTTTCATTGTCAGGATAAAAATTTCTAAAATTTATCTAGTAAATCTACACATCTAACACAATTGGCTTCGAGCATATTAAGGTTATTAATAATAGCATTATTATGTGAACAAGCCTTGTTCTGAAACATTAGCTGAAACAATACCAAAGGCAAAGAAGAGAAACAAATTACTTTTGATGTTACCTTGTGTTAAAACTACCTAATTTTTAAAATAATTGTACATTATACTAGTAAATCATAACAACTGGTAAGAAAATTTTTCTTTGGTTTTGCTTAAAAATACAAGAACATTCAAACAAACATATATTCTTTGGGTTATCTTCAATAATGTATAACAAATGCTTATTAATTTTATCCAACAATTATTTTTAAAAAGTCTACCTGGAAATATATGGCCTGAATACAAAACTATATTTCTCTGATGAAATGGGAGTCTGCAAACACAAATAAGCCTAAGAATGTGTGTTTAGAGGGGAGAATGAGATAGCCGAAAAGTCTTAGACCTGTATTGTTTGAAAGCACCGTGAGCATTCCTCCATATATGTGCTAGCAATAAAAATAACTATTCAATAACCAAACCATTTCTAGAAAACACTTCAGAGATAAAAATACTCAAGGATAAAACAAAAGAGAAAACAGAAGGGTGATATCAAATACTGCTTTCCAAAAAAAAAACTGCTCAGACAAGTGTATCAGGTTTATGCAGCCAGGTTTTGGTAGCGTGGGATGCTGCAGGGGTGGTCTTTGTGAGAAGAGGCCAGGAGTAGCTCCATGTTGGAGAGAGCCAGTTCCAGCCAAATCCAAAATGAACCTGCTGCTGCCCAGAGCTGGGCAATCAGCTATGCTGGTGGCACCTCTGTGGTAACATACTTAAGAAAGGGTAAAAAATGCTGCGTCACAGCTGTGAGAGGGAGGAGTGAGAAAAATGTGAGAGAAACATATCCTGTAAACCATGCTACTGCCCGAAACACTATCTTGGGCCTTGAAAGGCACAAACATTTACTGATGCCCACATTTTGCCCACATCAATCCAGCTTAGTTTATAAGCTACTAGGGCCATGAGTACATACTCTTTCAAAGCAAATAAACATTGATTGTAATCGCCTTCACTACAAAATTAATGCCACATGACTGACAAATCGCCTTCCTTGTGTCCATGCTTCACTGAACCGTCTCTCCTCACTGCATTTTAACTGCGTGTAGGAAATGTTCCCAAAAATAGGTTATAAGACATACACATGCACTCAGCTCAGTGTAGTACAGCCAGGAGTTGTAGTGGTTCAAGACTGAGTATTTGCATAAAAATTTCAGTCTACAGCATTCAGGTTGTTATTTGCCATGTTATGTGAGCAAGGACACATAGTATAAGTAGAATCCACGGAAACGGAAAGCATCACAGCTACCAAGAACGATGAAGACAGCACTACAGCATGCACTTAATTCTGCTTGAAACTGGAGGTCTGTCATTTTGAAGAACTGGCTTTCATTTCCTAGTGTTAAACACTGTCCATTACTGTATGCAAAGACAGCATGCTGCCACCACTTGCAAAAAGAATTTGTTTATAGATGTCACATTTTTATTTCACAGCAGAAGCTCAGCATGCTTTCTGCAAATACAAGACTAAAACAAGGCATTTTTCTATGCTGATATTGTATGAAATGCAGTTTAAAACATGCTGCTGCCAAGCCACCAGCTCTATGACTTTTTACTTCACACTGCATCTCAGCTGAGATGCTAAAGGAATCTACATCAACAGGACATATCAAGAAGTATTCATGATGCAAAAGAGCGAGAGCTGCATGATCTTGCACTTCAGAAAGCAAATGTTGGAGCCTTTCTGCGCTTCTGATACCTGACCTCTGTGATATGAATGGATGATACTAATTTCTCTGCTTAGTCAAATTTGCAAAGCCTAAGAATTGCCAAAACCCCACTACAGACTGCCACTTTTAAACAGCTCTGAATTTTCCTAGCAGCTGCCTGGCTGTCATCGTATTTTGGCACAATCAGAAACTGCACCAAACTCCTGGGAGGATCTATTCAACGAAGTCTCCTGACCCATAGCTTAGAAGACTGTCTGTGACTGAAACAGTTATCACTAGTACTTACCTTTCTCTTTGCAAAGAAGAGATAGAAAACAGTTATTCTTGGAGGTCTTTGCCTACCTACTGTCTTCATACTTGTATACGGCAACAGGAAAGCAAGCACCACTTCATCCTTTGACCTGTGAATTCACCTCAACAGCTTTAAAAGCCTGCACTGCAGCTGGAAATGCTACTGGATACTCTTGTGTAGGTATTACAGAGACTCAATTATTGAGTGAGAAATTATGGGTTATTTTCTGATCTGGAATAACTACGTTCACTTTTTTTTTTTTTCCTCCAGTTTCTCTCCAGACTCACTGAAAGATGAGGATCATAGAACAGCTAAACCAAAAAAAGCTGAACAAAGCCACAATCAGTATCGCCACTGCAGCACACACCCTCAGTTTGTGCAGTATACCCTCATGGTACAATTTCCCCATTTCATACCAAATTGTTTTCATTACTGTTCTTTTGGCTGCTTCTGACAACAGAAAATTTTGCAAGTCCACCAATATTCGTGGTAATTTTTTGCTTAACTCCTTCATGTCACCACAATGAACACCGGTTTTGTCCCAAAGCTGCTTCAAACCTTTTTCTAATACGAGCACACAAAAATCCAAAAGCTTCGGCTGCACGGTTAGAAACCATTTGTGACTGAAAGCTATTAAATGTGAAAAAGTCTTCCTGCTAGTTTGACAATAATATGAAGCCGTGTTTCACAGAAATGGAGCCATTGGAAAATCAGACCAGGACAGAAAAGAAGGTCAGTCATAGACTAACATTTTTAAGCACTTCAGTTACCGTGATTTAACACAAACAGCATTTCATGCCTTGGCACACAACAGAGAAAATCAGAACCCAATTGCTATAACTGTACGTTTCAGCTCTTCAACTTCACTATTTGAAGAAATTTGAAATATCTGCACTTGGTCTCAGTCACTACCCACTAAAAACTAAGTCAAATATTAAAAATTCAACATTTGTTCTCTAGCAAACAATTGGTTGATCTTGTTTTGACCAAGTCATTGTGTCCCTTGCAGAACAACCTACAGCAAAGTAGAACAAAGAAAGGGAACAGTTTATGTCTGACCTGCCAGTTACACTGGAAGACAAAAAACCTTCTGTTTCCTTAAGCAACTTGCTAAAATATTGAAAAAGGAAGTTGGGAAACAGATAGCTAAAAGCCTTCTGACTTCAAATTTCCCCTGGTGATAAGCCCAGAATCAAAGTTTTAACAAAAATATATAGTACCCAGGGTTCTTTGTGTTCGCTGAGCTTTTCCTCCCCCCTTGAAAACAGCAAACAATGTTCACAAAGGAGAAGCCCGAGGAGACCTCCTGCAGCAGTCAGCCCCTGAGAAAGGCCAGCTGGCTGGCACAGGCAATTCTCTCAGGAACAGTCAAACGTGTCCTTAATAAATTACTAGTAACATGTAACAAGACAGAAAAGTCAGCCTGGCAGCAGAAAAAGCAATAGAAACAGTAGTTTCTGCACCCACAAACAGATATTTCCTTCACAACAAAAAAAGAAAATTACTTAGTGAGCCCTCCGAGAACTAGAGAAGGAGAATAAGTCAGTGTCTGCTGCCAGGGAGATCTTCAGCATCACACTGCCATCAAGAGGCAGTATATTGGGCAGTCTACTCATACTGGGACAGTACTATTTAGTATCTTCATCAATAACACAGACAGCGGGATCAAGAGCACCCTCAGCAAATTTGCAGGTGACACCAGCTGAGCGGTGCAGTTGGCACACCAGAAAGATGGGATGTCATCCAAAGAGACCTGGACAAGCTGGAGAGGTGGGCCTGTGAGAACCTCATGAGGTTCAACAAGGCCAAGTGCAAGGTCCTGCACCTGGGTCGGGGCAACCTCCAATATCAATACGGGCTGGGGGATGAAGGGATTGAGAGCAGCCCTGTGGAGGACGACTTGGGGGTACTGGTGGACAAAAAGCTAGACACGCACCAACAAAGTGCGCTTGCAGCCCAGAAAGCCAACAGTATCCTGGGCTGCATCAAAAGCAGCGTGGCCAGCAGGGTGAGGGAGGGGATTCTGCCCCTCCACTCGGCTCTAGTGAGACCCCACCTGCAGGGCTGCATCCAGCTCTGCAGCCCTCAGCACAGAAGGACATGGAGATGTTGGAGCAGGTCCAGAGGAGGGCAACAAAAATGATCCGAGGGCTGGAGCACCTCTCCTACGAGGACAGGCTGAGAGAGTTGGGGTTGTTCAGCCTGGAGAAGAGAAGGCTCTGGGGAGACCTTATTGCGGCCTTCCAGTACTTAAAGGGGGCCTATAGGAAGGGTGGGGGCAACCCCTTTAGCAAGGCCTGTTGTGACAGGACAAGGGGTGATGGCTTTAAACTAAAGGAGGGTAGATTTAGACTGGATATAAGGAAGACATTTTTTATAATGAGGGTGGTGAAACACTGACACAGGTTGCCCAGAGAGGTGGTCGATGCCCCATCCCTAGGAACATTCCAGGCCAGGTTGGACTGGGCTCTGAGCAACCTGATCTAGTAGAATATGTCCCTGCTCACCGCAGGGGGGGTTGGACTGGATGACCTCTGAAGGTCCCTTCCAACCTAAACCATTCTATGATTCTATTCTTTAACCTAAAAAAGAATTTCAAAAAGGCCACAAAATACATTAAGACCCTCACAAAAGCTGAAATAAAAATTGTGTATTCATAGACAGTAACCACTACAAACTTCTTACCTTGAAGATAAACACTAGATTATAGCATGTATGCAAAGGTCTTCACAACCTTTCGGGTAGTCCCTCAACTCTAGTGTTGGATAGATGCAGACGGATAGGAAGCACCCTGTTTGTATACTCACTACATCACTCTTCACTACCACAAGCAAGCTAATATAAGTGAAGTGCCTTAGCAAGACTTGCACGATCAATCCACTAATTCAGTATTTCAGTTGTTTAATTCAGCAGAACAGAGTAGGTCTCCTCTAATTTTCAGGCACGCATCACCTGTTTTTCCATTACATTAAGTCTGACAGGTATTAGAAGACAGCCTTTTCTACAGTTTTAGTAAACAAACTGCTTCTCTAATATTTTTCTGACAAATACATGGAGCAAGTACACACGCCTTCAGACTGCTCAAAGATCTGATACCTGAGCAAGTTGCTTTGAAAGCAACACACGGAATGCTGGATTTTTGTTCCAGTATTCTCTACTGCAATAAATCTCAGCACTTACCTATGTTATTATACTGCCCTGAACGGCTATACTGCAGGCTCCTAACTATATTCATTAGGCCATCAGTGAGACATGCAAGCCGAGTGGCCAGCTGGATGACAAAATGACCAAAGCAAGTGAGAATCAGTGGTCTTTTTTTCTTTGCCATCTTCAGGGCACTGTTAACATCTCCCTTTTCTATGTATAAACAAGTGTCATGAAACTGGAACAAAATTAACATCTCTGATCTGTTCTCCACACCCCGTTTTGTCAACAGAGTCAAAACCTGTTCTTATGGGGAAAACCAGAAAGGCACCGGCAGACAGCATATTATATGAATCCTGTTTCTTTGAGAAATCAAGCAAAATAAATCCCTAAATAAATACTGTGGAGACTAAAACTAATAAAATTCAAAGTTTGACATGGAAAAGAGCAGGCACAAAAAGAAAATAATTAATCTATGCTACCCAGAGAGCTAGACCCACTTTCATGAACAGATCATCATGAACAATATCAAAGAAAGTGGCTCCATTCACACAAAGAAGAGAAGGAGAGCAAAAGGATTCAGTTATTTATTGCGTAATAGCTCATCTTTGAAAAAGAAATTATCAGCTTTACCACTAACTTTGCAGGAACGGGGGGAAAGAAAATAATCTTTTCAGCGTGAATAAAGATAGAAGAGTTTTCTGCTAGAAGCAGAATGTATGCTCCTTCTAAGATGTCCACCTCAAAGAGGGAGAATGGGAAGAGATTGATTAAACACATCACAGTCTTCTATTACAAAATTTCTAGTAAGATGGAATGTGTACACATTAAGTCACAGTCAGTTCGAAATTCACAGCTAGCACAAAAAAATTGTAGATAAAATCTCATGAAAAATTGACAAAGCTGAAGTCAGAGTTAAGCATACCATTAAAATTTCAGTATCTAGTTCTCCAGCGCATCCGAGAACTTCAGATGTCTGCATACTTTGAACACTACAAAAATATATTTTGTACATACAAAATCAATATGTAAACCACTGAACAATATTAATGATTTTTTCATGTTAAGAAATACCAGAAGACCTACCTTAATATAAAGTGGAGCAAATTAAGCACAGATAACTTCCATAACAAAACAAACCAAAACAGGTAGGGACTGCTGCAAAGCTGCTTCTGAGCAAAGCAGGCTTTGTAAAAGTTTACTGATACGATGGCATAGCTGTTAAACACATCTGGGTTTCTATTTTGGGCGGAAGAAGCACACGGAGACAGAAGATGGCAAGAACAACATCCTAATTTCTGTGGGACATTTTTACCAATATACTGTTCTGCGAAGTTGCAGGAATTTGGCCAGAGAGGATTATCGTGATTCCAAGTTTCAGTGCCACCACTAGCGATACAAAGAGACTCTTGCTTGAGAAAAGGCCAAGTTTAACTGTTTAAAAAATTAGACAACTGTCTGAAAACTTTGAGCAAAAGCATGTCAGCTCTCTCAACTCACATACAGTTGAGTTGAGTTTTCCAATCCTTCAGTTTCACTCCTAAATCTTGTTCTTCTTTTCTTAGCACATCCAGCCGTACTCAATGGTCATCATATAGAGAGTTCACCAAGTACATGAATGATCCTCTTTTAAACATAGATATTTCTTTTTATATACAAACTGCTACTTTCAGTAGCAGCTTGATTCCAGCACCTTCATTTGGCTTTAGGTTAAAGAGAGTGGTACTGAGTCTGTTAAGTGTCAGATAAAATTTATTTAAATTTTAGTAAAATAGTTAATATAGTACCTCCTAAAATACCTTCTTCCTTCGTTTTTAAAAATACAGCACAAATTCTTCATGTCTTCATATTGCCAATTAAAGTATGTCTTCCCCCAAGTAATCTTTTTTCTGAACGACAATCTTTGCAACTTGTCTTCATCTGAACACTTGTATCTTCTTCCCTCAATTGATCAAATCAGGCTTCTTCAAAAATCAGAGGTAACTACATCAAGATAGGAATTTTGAGCTACAGCTCAGAAAATTCATTTTGTTCATGAATGACTTTATACAAATTAATGGAAACTTTTGTCATAAAGAAAGGCACCATTTTATTAAAGAGTCACAGAATGGTAGGGGTTGGAAGGGACATCTGGAGCTCACCCCATCCCACCCCCTGCTTGAGCAGGCACACCCAGAGCAGGGGCACAGGACTATGTCCAGGCAGGGTTTGAATATCTCCAGGGAAAGGACTCCACACCTCTCAGGGCAGCCTGTGCCACTGCTCTGTCACCCACACAGGGAAGGAGTTTTTCCTCATCTTCAGGTGGAACTTCCTGTGTTCCACCTTGTGCGCATTGCCCCTTGGCCTGTTGTTGGGCACCACTGAAAAGAGTCTGGCCCCATCATCCTGACACCCACCCTTCAGATATTTATAAGCATTGATGAGATCCCCCCTCAGTCTTCTCTTCTCCAGGCTGAACAAACCCAGGTCTCTCAGCCTTTCCTCATAAGGGAGATGCTCCAGCCCCCTGATCATCTTGGTAGCTCTCCGATGGACTCTCTCCAGTAGCTCCCTGTCTTTCTTCAACTGGGGAGCCCAGAACTGGACACAGTACTCCACATGTGGTCTCACTAGGGCGGAACAGAGGGGGAAGATAACCTCCCTTGCCCTGCTGGCCACACCCCAGGATACTGTTGGCCTTCTTGGTCACAAGGGCACAGTGCTGGGTTACTGTAAAGATTGATCTGCTGTTTTACCTAAGAATTTGGGTATGGTGTTGGCTGGAGTTTTTGTCAGTACCTCACCAACACGTAAGTCTAAAAGGCAAATCATGTGTGAAACACTTTCAGGGTTGTTTATAATGCTAGACAATTTGGGTCAGTCTTCATTTACATTACAGTGCTTTTCCCTCATATAACTTAAGGCTCAAAAAACTGTTGGTCTTCATATTTTGTGCTATGCAAATGAATTTAAATCTTTTATTGCTGCTGCTAGTTTACTCAGTCTCATTTATTTATTCCACTTCAAAAGTAATAAATTCACTGAATTGGGATCTGAACCAGAGTTACTCAAGGAGCACAAAGATAAGCAGATCATTATTTGAAACAGCTAAACACATACAGGCATTGTGGTTTTCCTCTTAGCAATCTTCACTTTCTACACAGTCTAAAAGACTTGTATTTCAGGAAGATAAATTACACCTTTTTAATGAAGCAGTCTGACTGAAGTTATTTAACACCAATTCCAGAGAGATTTTTAAAAGAAAAAACAAGCCCAGCAAGTTTTACCATGATGCTACTATTTTGAATTAAAAGAAGAAAAAGGGTTTTTAAAAGAGGCAGGAAAAAGTGTGGCAGACGAACAACTCCCAGCAACAGGAGCATGTGACAGTGCTGAAGTTTTACAGTACACAACTGAAGACAACACAGAACTAGATGGAAAACTGCAAAATTCACGGTATGAAAAGTGGCTTCTAAGAAGCTTCCTCCTACTTCATGTGCAATCTCAGAAGTATTTTATTACAGTGTGTCAAAAAGCATTTACATTCAAGGTTTTTTTAATATATTCATTCTTACACCTGTGCTGGGTTTGGCTGGGATAGAGTTAATTTTCTTCGCAGTAGCTAGTACAGGACTGTGCTTTGGGTTTGTGCTCGAAACAGTGTTGATAACACAGGGATGTTTTCCTTATTGCTGAGCAGTGCTTAGATAGAATCAAGGCCTTTTCTGCCTCTCACCCCACCCGTGAGCAGGGTGGGGGTGCACACGGGTTTGGGGGGGGGACATGGCTGGGACAGCTGACCCCAATTGACCAAAGGATATTCCAAAACATATAACGTCATGCTCAACATATAAAGATGGGGGAACAAGGAGGAAGGGGGGGATTGTTCAGAATGATGGAGTTTGTCTTCCCAAGTTCCCAGGCATGATGCAGCCCTGCTTTCCTGGAGATGTCTGAACATCTGCCTGCCCATGGGAAGGAGTGAATGAATCCTTGCTTTCCTTTGCTTGTGTGCACGGCTTTTGCTTTACCTAGTAAACTGCCTTTCTCTCAACCCACGAGTTCTCTCGCTTTCACTCTTCCGATTCTCTTCCCCATCCCACTGGAGGGGAGCAAGCAAGCGGCTGCACGGTGCTTTGCTGCCAGCTGTGATTAAACCATGACAACACCATATTGTGCCACTGCTATACATGCACATGAGGTGAAAAGTCTGTTCAATTATGTTTTTATATATAAACACACATATACACTAGTTTAAGATATGGCGCTATGCTGAAGCTGTAAAAAGATTTCTAATTAATGGCTGAGAAGCTACTATGCTGCTATAAATATTCCCTGGTAATGATATTGAAGGTTTCAGTTCCCATCCTGAGATCAGTTAGTTTTAATATTATAAGACCAACCAAACCTGTTCCCTTTTGAAAGATTTATTGGTTAGGCAAAAACAACTTGCAGGTAATTTGTCAACTAAAATACAATGCAGTGCATTACGACCAGTTCATTAGTGTCAGATAAGTAAACATCAATTCAGAAGTTTATATCAAGTTTTAATTTGCATTATAGTCTCTGTCAGATTAAAGCTTCATACTTTTCAGCCCTTGAGATCAATAACTTTTCCTTTTCTAAAAATAAAATGCTACAGAGGACCCATGGGGAAATGCTGTCCTAAATTAAACATAGTATTAAGAAATAACATTCCTTATGACTTTGAAACATTGCAAAGTGCTGACAGGCTACATCTGTATTATCAAGTATTGCAGCACAAAAGGAGAGAAGCTATAGAGCAAAGAATTGTGCCAACATTACACACACTTCAGGGGATTACTTGTGACAGTCTCCATAAGCAGACCTTCTAACAAAAGGTTTCCAATACAGGATGTCTTACTTTCCATTCTCAAGAAACAATATCACAATCAAGTGATATATAAACTCTTCTATAAACTCTTCTAAATAACCTTGGCTTAGCACCAAATTGTGATATTGCCAGTTTTCTAATAGCTTACGAGTGTTTTCCAAGACAAAAGCACATGACTAGTAACCTCTTCCCTCAACAACATAATCTCATTCACTTACTGTTTCCTACCAAAAGGGTTGTTTTTGTTTTGTTTTTAATTCAAGAACATTGTGTTAACTAATAATCAGAAGCCACCAAGGCGAAGGGCTCCAGAGCAGAGGATGGTACATGGGGACCCTTCCTAAAGCAGCAAAACCTTGAAGGCAAAAGCACAGGGAGAGAGAGGGTACCCCAGTCACCCCTCAGTGGGAACAAGTGAGCTCCTGATGTGCTGCAGCTCTTACTCAGCATGGGCCAGGACACGACTGATGGTGGCCAAACCCCCTCGCATATAAGAGCGGCCCCCGGGCAGAGCGAGGCAAACAGGGTGCGGGCACAGTACTTTGCGCGGGCAGGGTGCAGTCCCGCTCCTGGCTCTAAAGGATAACTCAGCTAGTGGTCATCGCCCCCCAGGAGAGGACCCAGCTACGGTTTCCAATTGCCCAAAAGCCATCACCAGAAGGAACGTGGCGACCCAGGCGGAGCCCCCACACAACCATGCAGCTGTCCAGGTCTCCAGCTGCAGGGAGGGCCTGAGCCTGGCACTCGTACCAGAGGGCAGCAGAGACCACAGCTGCTTGCGGTGTGACCAGGTGAATGATCTGCTCGGCCTGGTGGCAGAGCTG
The DNA here is from genome assembly GCF_963921805.1 of Phalacrocorax carbo. Lineage (NCBI taxonomy): Eukaryota > Metazoa > Chordata > Aves > Suliformes > Phalacrocoracidae > Phalacrocorax > Phalacrocorax carbo. Next base: position 5,238,266 of record NC_087514.1, on the reverse strand, counting down.
AGGGAGGGAGTGGAAAGGTTAAGGAGCATCAGGGAGTGTGAGAGGGAGATAGTTTGGTGGAGCCGCACCCTACCATCCCTGGGCCAAGGCAGCGGGTGGAGGCTCCACAAGGAGCAGAGGATCCCCTACCCTCTCGCCACCAAGCAGAAGGAGCAGGGAATGGAAACAGGTCCCTGCTTGGGGCGACAGGCAAATCCCCTCCTGGCCTCCCTCACCTTCCCAGCTGCCCTTACACACCAGGTATGGGGCTCTGGAACCTGAGGGCCAGGCAAATGAGGATGTAGGTGAAGGTCCATCCAGGGGGTTGCCTAGGGAGAGCTGGTCAGCCCCATGCATTGTGACTGCCTCTGTTAAGTAGAAAAGGAGGGTAATTGTCATAGGCAGTTCCCTTCTGAGGGGAACAGAGGGCCCAAGATGCAGACCAGACCCATCCCACAGGGAAGCCTGATGCCTCCGTGGGGCTTGGGTCAGAGATGTTACTACGAAACTCCCTGGTCTGGTAGGGCCCTCTGATTAATCACCCGCTCTTGGTTGTGCAGGTGGGTGGTGACGAGGTTATACAGAGAATTCCAAGAGCGATCAAAAGGGACTTGAGGGCACTGGGGTGACTGGTTGAAGGATCAGGAGCACAGGTAGTGTTTTCCTCACTCCTGTCAGTGGCAGGGAAGAATACTGAAATGAACAGGAAAACTCACCTGATTAACACGTGGCTCAGAGGCTGGTTCCTCCCCCTTCCTCATTTAACTTTTAAGGGTTGACATTCCCTTCTACTTGCCATGTTTGGACACAAGATCCACTTCTATACAGTAAACTTTCTTCTCCCTGACTGCATTTATTTTGCTGTTTAACTACACTTTTTTTTTTTTTTCTGTGGAGGAGAAGAATGCACTTACTGAGAATCTGCTATGACTGGTGCAGCCTCACCTCAAGTACTGTGTACAGTTTTGGGCACTACAGTACATTAAGGATATAAAGCTACTAGAGAGTGTCCAGAGTAGGGCCATGAAGTTGGTGAATGGTTTAGAGGGGAATCTGTATGAGGATCAGCTAAAGTCACTTGGTTTGTTCAGCCTGGAGCAGAGGAGACTGAGGGCAGCCCTCATCACGGTCTACAGCTTCCTCACAAGGGGATGAGGAGGGGCAGGCGATGATCTCTTCCCTCTGGTCACCAATGACAGGACTTGAGGCAATGGCAGGAAGATGTGCCAGGGGAGGTTTAGGTTGGATATTAAGAAAAGGTTCTTCACCCAGAGGGCGGTGGAGCACTGGAACAGGCTCCCCAGGGAGGCATCACGGCACCAGCCTGACGCTATTTAAGAAGCACTTGGACAACGCCCTCAGAGACATGGTGTGAATTTTGGGGTTGTCCTGTGCAGGGACAAGAGTTGGACTTGATGATCCTTGTGGGTCCCTTCCAACTCAGGACATTCTATGATTCTATGACATCTTCAAGCAGTCTCCATACTACCAGGAAACATGTCACTACTTTAACTTTCTTCCAATTAGCTTCTTTACTTTTATATATCTCCTCCTTTCAAAGTTTAATGCTATTGTCAAGGTGGTTTGTTCATTTTAAAATCAGGCATTCATATTTGTTTATCCTACATTTTGTTTCTGATACTTATAGTCTTATTTCCAGGGACCTAAGTATGGATAACAGGAGAAAAAAAGAGGAGGAGCACTATGGGAATAGGTAGAGGAGAGCAACCATGAGCAACCAGCTCATACTGAAGAAAATTAGCTGAAACTTTCAAGAACTCTTTATACAGCAGTCTAAACAGGGAAAAATGAGAAAGTCATAGCAAGACACAAATAAGAGAAGAGGATGCGGCTAGGTGAACATACATACGTACAAGTTGTTCCAGCAGTCCCTCAAAACAAGAGGTAGTTTTAAATTATTCCACGCTCTAGAGTAGCGGTCATTTATAGATTTATATGTTATTCTTATCCCTTTCTCCAGGGAAATGCCATTTAGTCAAATCTGTGTGGGGAAGTATAACTTACCAAGTGCCCATGCAGCTTAATTTCATTTTCCCAGTTGTTTGGGTAGAATTTAAAGACAATGTTTTAAGTAAAGGTCCTCAGAAACTGAGTCTGGTCTTTACTGCTGCCAATATAGGCTTGGTAGAAGGGTTACACTTAAGGGCATTTACACATTCACTTTTGGTCTAGCTGTCAATTCTGACGAGCCCAGTTTAATATTCTTTCTTATTTCCTATATTTCTACATAGCAATTTGAAATTTAAATATCACCAAGTAAATGCATATGCAATCCATTCTATAAATAAGAAATGTCTGTAAAATACTTCATAGTTTCCTCTTTCAAGCTGCGAGATAGAAAGTCATATTTTAAGAGTTGTCAGACACCACGTCTGACATGATCAAATTATGATCAGTCCAGGCTTAACCATAATTTCTAAAGATAAACAAGTTTTGGGGATTTTTTCTTAGATAAAGCTCATAGCTTCTGTGAAAAGGCACAGCCCTCACCCCGGCAGCTGACATGTCAGCCATCAACTGAGGACAGCAATCTTGAAAGGAGGATGAAAAGGTTCTGAAAGCAATCTCAGATTATTGGCACACAGTACGTGGTCCTCCAACTACCAACAACTCTAAGCTGTCAAGGCATCAAAGTGGCTTGCCCAGCCAACACTGACAGGTCCATCACAACTGATCTAGGGGATGAGGGGAAATGAAATAGCATTCAGCACAAATTTTGGCAGAAATTCTTCATCAGGGAGGATGATCTCGGCACAGGCTGAGTGTAACTATCTTGTGGAAAGTGAGAGATTGTTTTCATGAGAAAACAGCTTTAAGCCAAACTTAACTTCCAAGTTAAGTTAAGTAAACAAACTTCTAAGTTTTGCACGGCACAGATCAATGTGTTGCACAATTTTGAAGTGCCAAGTAGTAGCCACTACTGAAGTAGGGATAGAATCCTGCCACCATGGAGTTCAAAATCACATCAATGAAATTTAGAGAACTAGGGGTATTTCCAAAAATTCAACTCATGACCTTTGAAAGGAACAGAAACCTTTTTCTTAGGTAGAGCTATGTTTTCGTCATCCCACTGACCAAGCGCAGCCATGGCATGCAGTCGCCATGTGAGATAAACCACAAAAACAATTCCTGACTGAGTAACGATCTCAGCCAATCCATCCTATTTCCTGTGCAATGCCTGTATGGAGATATATAAAGTAGGCATATTGAAAATGAAAATTCACATACAGAAATCCCTCCTCATGGAGACTGATGAATTCTGTTGACAAGGTTTGCTTCTGCAGATAAAACATCCAGCTACAGCAAGGAAACCCCCTAAGCCTTCATCACATGCAGGCCCTCGTCTGTCCTCTGGTTGAAGAGAAGTGTCATAACAAGTTAAGTCTTTCACTAAAGATTTCATGTCTTTCAGCAGAATCAACACCTGTGCCAGGGAGATGAGTATCCACTCTGGGGAGGGCACACTTCTATTGAAGGGGTATTTGTAATGCAGCCCAGGATATCATTTTTAGTTTGCTAGGGCTAAAACAAATTTCTTCATGACATCAGTAGAAAGATAAATAAGCTAAAATTTTTCAAAATCTTATACTCAGTGAGCAAAGAAGCCCTGCTAACCAGAACAACAAACTGGAACAAGTAGTGTATCTTATCTACCAAGCTGCCAGACATTTTGCAGTCATGACTGTGGAACTTAGCCTATTTCTTTTTGGTCACTGCCGCTGCTGAAAAGACTAAATGCAAAGGTTGTCTCAGACAGTCTCTGAATTACATGATATTCACTAGTCTCTTTCTGGTGTTGAAAGGTAAACACGTACATACATAAGAGGCCACATGGTTGTTCTTTAAATTGTTAGCCAACATGGTTCTGTTTCTAAAGAGAGTATTTGTGTTAATCTAGGGAATGACAAGAGCAGCAGAACAAACATTTTGAGACACCAAATGCCATGCTAATGCTGTAGCAGTACCTGTGCTGACAATCCAGACAGCCGGAGAAGCACTCGAAGTGTCCCAAGAGATCACCAAACAATCATGCAGGCTGTGCCCAAAACCAATGCCATTATAGAGAGAAGTAAAAATAAGGAACACTGATTTGTCTTCCCACTTTTACCTGCAGACTATCCAGGACCAACAGGTAGAACTGATGTCAACAGGCCAACGCGCACCTTCACACTAGCCTCCACAATCTCAAACCCCTGCCAAACTGCTTTGGAAACCAGCCTCTTAAAGTCTCGTAACAAAGGATGCAGCTGGAACTAACAGTGGTGTCCAATGATATAAGCATCAATCACACACAGGAATGACAGGAAGGCATCCTAGCATGTTTCAGGAAGTACTTCTAGATCTTGTCCTTCTCCATCACCTACTGTCGCTCACCTCAAGAATAAAAAGGTCCAGAACACTGGTCAACAGATGAAAAATGACCTCTGCGTGTTTCATGCAAGGCAGAATTCATCATAGAGTCAGTAGTTTAAGTACACAACAAACAGATCAGTAGAGATCTCACATGTGAAGCCTCTCACTAGAAGGCTGAAAAGAACTAAAGCGCAACAGCAGTCACAGGACAGGATGATCTTAATGGAGAGGTATACCCAGAAGCACTGAAAAGTGTACATTATTTCCCAAATAATAAAACAGACAAGCTTAGAGGATCTTTAATGAACTGAACTTACCCCAAAAAAGGAATGAAGCATTCCTAGTTTCACTGCATACCATGTCTGGTGAGAAAAGGTCATCTCAAGGCACTGAGATCCTTGCCACCAGAAGCAAAAATGACAGCTGGAAACATCTGAAAGAATGTGAGCTTGCAGGGGTGACGCACATGCTCTCTAGAAGTGGTTTCTGTCTGGACAGTCACTTTTTGATAACAGCTGTTTCCAAGTAACTCTGTGTTTAGAAAAGCTAACTCGGAATTGTTCACACAATACAAATTACGGTCTTTTTAAGTACTATGGATATTATCAGTACAGAGCCACAATAAAATATTGGGGTTTTTCCCAAGTATCTGACCTTACCCAAATAAAATTCAGTGTGAGCTGTACACACAGTGTTATGTTTCAAAAAGCATTATGCATAAGAGAGAGATTTAATTCCAAGCAACTTTGCAATTGCACATTTATTTCTTAAGTAAAGAAAGAGTGATTCTCAAGAGCGTGTTAACATTAAAACATAATGGCTTGAGATTAGAGAGTTTTTATGCAGAATTCGATACCTTTTTGCTAAGCAGAAGACTGCATTTTGCATATTTATGTAACTAAATAGTTTAATTTTAATTCAGACTCTTAGCTTTATGTTGTTAAATAATGACTGACATCTCCCATTTACTTGATGATACTTTTTACTCAGACTTGCCAGGCTGCACGGTTGGAAATTGTAGTTCAAGTAAACATATACAAAAGTTGTGTTTTAAAATAATTATCAAGTCATCTTTCAATTAAAACATAAGAAAAAATTGTTTTAAGCACAAACCGGTTTTGACTATGCATTCGTGTTCCGTGAACAGAAGCAAGAGCTTCTAATTAATAGATCTTTTCTTATAACTACTAAATCTCATCTTCCAAACTTCTACTTTAAGTGAAGAAGAAATAAATTTTTTCGCTTTTCCAAAGTCCCAGTATCTCAACTTCAACTGAACTACACTATCTATCTCAGAAGAATTACAAAAAAAAAATTACAAGCCAGAAATACATTTCTGGCACTGTCATCCACACTCTAGCTCGTTTGGAACACCACTAACCGTGCCTGAGCAACATGCTCTCAATAAAAGACTTCAAACGCAACAGTAAATTCTATTTTGGATGTTTTCAGCTGAAAAGTAGAAAAAGATTGAGCTACTCTTCAAACACATTGGAGAACATTTAGTTTGATTTTTCAAAGACACTAACTATCACAGTTACCATAGGTCTTATGAAACTGGAAGCTTTACTCACACATTTAATGTTTGAAGACAAGAAACACAAAAGTTTTTTCTCTTTATGTTTTCAAACTTTTTCAAGATTAGGGATTAGCAATATCATACATGGACATGTGCAGTAGAAGAGCTTGAAGCCCTGCCTTCAGCCAAACCTTCCATACGTAAATCAACAAAGCTTCATTCAAAGTCCATTAAAAGGAAAATCCAAGGCCCTTTTAACAGCAAGTAAGATCTACAGACAGAAAGATAATTTATTCCAGTTTATCAGTTCCTCTCCTTTCTCCACTACTGATTTGAGCCACTAAACAGAGGGAATTCACTGGCAGGCAAAAACCTAGAACTTGCCAGCAAAATTCTTTGCTGCAGGAGTCACCAAGGGGAGACACTTGGCCATTACTAGAGGAGAAAAGAGAGAGGGAAAGCCTGGATCATTTTACTCCCATCCTCTTTATTGTAAACAGGGGAATAACTGAAAAATATGCACCTTTTATCTAGCTTACTGTAAGTGAAAAACATTTTTAAAATCTTTCATCACTAATTCTGTCTCATTATTCTGGGTGAGAAATCTGTCTGAAATACTTTTTCTAAGAAACATAATACAAACAGAATATTTGCCACTTTTTGCTTTTCCAGGTGATTTTTTAAGTGCTACATGTCCCCCCCGCCCCGAGAAGGGTCCTCACACATATCATTACCATTTCTGAAAATCACCCACAGACACATTTATTCCATTGTTATCCACTGACAAATTTAATAAAGCCCACTGAAGTTTACTGTTGAATTAAAAAAAAAAAGACACAAATTGAAAGAAACCACAGAAATTTATTTTACTGCTAGACACTTAAGCCTAGCCCTAGCTAAATACTGTTGAATTCGATTCATTGTCTCAAACACAGGGGCAAGGAATGCACCTACTCCCTTAGATGACTTCTGTATCCAGACTATGTTTCATCAGAAAGCTCACAGTAGATTCACTCTGAACTACAGTACACTCTTTTCTTCTGAGTTTACTTTTCAGCCTCAGTTCCCCTCAATCTCCTCATTAATAGCACTTATGAAGGCTTGAAGGCTGCTAGTATTTTCAGGTAATACTTTTTTTTAAAATCCACATACAAATTAAGCCCTTTAATCGTATTCCTAATATTTACCAAAGAAACAGAACATTAGGCTTGAGAGAGTCAATCTACAGACTGAAAACATTCAATACAGTTTTATTTTAAAAACTGCATATCAAGGTCAGAACACTGTAATATTTAAAACTAATAACACTGAATACATGATTGATTACTGTCAATTACTCATGCATACACAGAATTTCCTAACTTCTGTGCTCACTGTTACTTCCCAAATCAAATATATTTCAAAACAAATTCACATTATTTCAGCGTAGGACAGAAGAAAGTGCAGATATCTCCTTTTTTAAAAATCATACCTTGATCAGAAAGAAAATCCAGCATGGTCTGGAGAAGGAAAGACAGATGCCTGACACATAGGGCAGGATTGCCCATTCTTCTGGAAGCATATACTAGCTCATGAAGCAAACGCATCTGTACTGCAGCCCATCCTCTATGAGTTCCTGTAAAGCAAGCAGTCAATTTTTTTAAAGCTCTAAGTCATCACAAACCAATTGGTTGAGGTTTTCTTTATATACTAAGCAGTAATTTAATTATATATATCTAAAAATCACTCAATGGAACTAAATCTGGTAGTCAAAACAAAAGAAAAATTAGGATTTCTGAGTTTGCTTGAATATTTAAATGTGAAAGCAATTTTTGTTCTATATGCTTGTCTATCAACTAATCAATCTATGATTAGAATTCAGTAAATGAACACTTTCCATGAATTTAAAAATAAAATGATACACCAACCTTTAAAGTTTTATATTTTTAAATCTCTCTGAACAAGAAATTCACATGAAATTTCATAGAGAAACTTCATTTTTATCCAAAGCAAGTACTTCTTAACTCTCCTTGAAGGTCGAGCAAAAGATACTTTCTCTAAATGCTTCTCTGGTTGTTACAAGTCAGTAAAAAGCAATAAAACTCCAGGACACGAGGCACATTTCCTAATTTTCAGTCTTTAAAAACTAAGTTTCAGACTATAAAATAGTTCATATTTGCCAAGTATCTATGGTAACAATACATAGATCATCATAATGTAACTTTTCTTTCAAAAACATATTATGCAGTACTCTTCATGAAACTTAAACCTGCTGTTAGTAGTAAGCAAAAGCAATCATTTTTAAATAACAGATATTCCAAGACAGCCAATACTTCATAATCTTCTAAACAGCATTCCTTCTAATATTACCCTTCAGCTTTTGGCAAACTTTTTGAGAAATATTTACTGCAACCAAACTTTGAGAGCATGTATTTTGCACACACGAGTCTCATTATTTTTCACGTGTGAAATATTGTTCTTATCAAGCAGTTCTTACCGTTTAGAGTCATCTTTTCATATTTCTCTGAAAAAGCCATTCTAGGGGTAAAATCTGACAAAGCACTTCAGTGCAACATAAAGGTAACTTAAAAAGGAAAGATAAACCCCAATGACGTCACTTTTTTTTGTAATCATCAGTCCCTTCAGAACTCCTACAACATCTTCTCCCAAACCAGTCCCATCCCAGTCGTCTTTTCCATCATTGGCCACACCATATTGTTTCCAGTGCATTCCCTCTTCCTACACCCTTTGTAACTTTGTCTAGTCCACTTGGCATTTTCTGCCTCCTTTCACATATTGCTTCTTTCAGTGACTGCTAAAATCACACCAGTTTAAAAAAAATAAAAATAAAAAAAACCACCTAAGTATCCCCACATTCAGCAGGGTGTTCACATGCCTATTTCATCAACAGAAATCACAAATGCAGCTAAGACAGCCTGGAAAATACCATGTAGTGGCCGGTCAGCTGAGTATTTCCATGTTCTCCATTGACTGAATTCACTAGACAGCCCTTGGAACTATGTGATACAGAAACACCTGAACTTACAAGACAACTTCAAACTGGAATCCCAGCACCAGACACTCAATGTACGCTCACAAAAGGGAGAATACTCTTCCAGCTGCTGTTCATTCATATTTAAACTGGTTCAGAGTTTTCTTACCAGTGCACCCCACCTCCTTTCCATCATCATTCCTTGCTGCTCTACTCCTGCAGCTACACCATTCAGTGAATAGTCCCCAAAAATGCTACTATACAAAAACAATGCCAGTTTTGGGGCTACATGGAAAGGTTTCCTCCAAAGGAGGGCCCAAGCGGCATATTAGCTGGCTCTTCCTTTCAAGGCAAAATGCGGCCCAGTATATTAGAATAAAGAGAACTTTTTTATTTATTACCTTACATACAGCCTTAGATAACATTGGTAAAATTGTTCAAATATAGCTTACCCAAGGAAGAGCAGCAAGCAGCATATAGCTTGCAGAAAGTGAACACGGTATTTAACAGCTACAAGAACAGGCATGTGTTCTCATGGGCTATTTTTGCATTGGTTTTTAATAGATGCAATAAAATAGTAATTTAAGTGATATATAGGATCTACAAACTGTTGAAATGTCTTAACCAAATGCTGGTCTTACAGATAACATCACCCTGATCTAATCTGTGGAAAAATGTGACAGATTTGACCTTAAAGATATAATTACATGTACATATGTATGTGTGTCTATATACAAAAATATTTGAAAGAATCTTTCATTCTTTGATTATAACATCAAATAACAACAAATATCAAAAGAAAACACACAAGTTGGAGGCACTTTTAATTGAATAAATACTCAAAAATAAAATATGACTTTTTTTATACTGAGAAGTATATAATAAAAAACATTTTTGAAGCAGTGGAAATAAAGCTTTCATAAATAATACATAATTATTTACTGCAAACAGAGGAATACAGCAATGCATTCAGCAGTAGCTCACAGAAATGTGAAATTACTAAAAGCAACACTAAGGAAAAGTGAAGGTACAGTTTTAAAGAACTGGTCAATTTGCCACAATTAGTTTCAGGCAGGTAAATGATTTGGGTTTAGTTTGAAATCTCTCAAGGAAATGAGTTCTAGAAAGTCAGCTGAGTGACTGACTATGCTAAGGCATACTTTCCCAGAGACACTTACCTTTGCTGAAGTCTTTAGGATCCAAAGACAAGCTATAGCCAGGGAGAGTTTCCAAAAGCAATTTGTAGCAGGCCCTCCACCCAGGCTCTGGGATGCTGGGGGCAGCGCACTGCATTGCTGCTATACGCTTGAAAAAAGCAGACTTTCGGTGAAAACCAATACGTTCATAAAGCTCAGAAAGAATGCTGTAACGCTGGATTTTTTCTTCTTCTGAAAGCTGAAATTTAAAGGGAAAAGATAAAAGGATTGGTTTTAATCAAGATTTTAAGGCATGTATCTGAATATGAAACAACAATAACAGGAGGGAAAAAAATGTAGTAGACATCTCCAACACTACAGAAGGCCAGTGATTTTGCATATAGTCAGTCATGACAGCTGGTGCTGCCAGGAACTTAAGCTTGCTTCAAGTTCAACAGCTAACAAAAGCAGCAAAGACAGAGTTCCTTAGCAACATTATTTGTCAGCAGTACTAGCAAGTAAATAGCTAAAGCAGTCAATAACAGCTAAACAGCTCCACGGTTTATGGAAGATATTCAACATGATATTCTTATGCATAACAAGAACGCAAAAATATACCACTTCCAAAATCTATTGAATTACCAAGTTAAACATTTTCATCCCTTTAAGATTAAATCTATTATGAATCTTGAAATCTCAGGCTATGAAAGCAAAGAAACTACTGTCTCAATTTTTATGTGTCTCTGATCTTGTAAACCCCCAAATCCTCTTTCCATGATACTACACATACTGCCGACTAGCGAGGAAGGATTTAGTGAAAGGTTAAGCCCCGTTAGGCTTTAAGTTGAAACAAACTTCTTGAGTTACTACCAACTTGTACTTCTTTAGCTTATCAATATATGGGCACAAGTCCCAAGTAACCATCCTTTTCCTTCTGCTTTGAATGACAATCTTGCTTTGAAATCAGACAGCCAAGAAGAAACTGCAGCAGAAACTCTGGAAGCTATCAACTACTTCAAGTCTACACCCCAGTAACAGGCACTACTGAGTTTTGAAGGTGGACCAATGCTGACACCTAGTGCTCGATAACTGGGATGCACAACCAAACGCAACAAAATATTTGAAATTACTCTAAAGCTGCTAACACGTTTTGCAAAGGCGTTTAAAATGACAAACTTCATACAAAAATAGCACTAAAGGACAGAAACAGCGGTTCTGCAACTCATTCTTCAAAACTGAAAGTATCAATTAGTGGATTCTGTGCGTTCAACTTCAGATACATAAAGCATTAGAAAGTAAAAAGGAGACGCTAGCCACACTCATTAACGTTACAAAAATAATTAGGTCTTATAAATGAAGTTTCAAAACATCTTTTAGTCACTTAAATCCTAAAATAATTACAAAAAAATAGTCTGTTTCAGAAGTCACTTCTAATTTTGGACATACTGATATGAGAGACCTCAAAGAAGCCTACAGTTTTGAGAAGGCACCGCGACCTTATCTGATAGTACAAATCTTAGTACTTTAGGGTATGAAAAGACACAGACAGATAGACTACCAAATCATTTCAGAAAGTTTCAGACAGTTTTTGAAGCTGAAGTTGCTGTTTCCCTCAGAACTGACAACACAAGACAATGCCCAATGCAAAAATACCGCCCATTTATATAAATGACCAATTCCTGTAACAAGAGCTGTGCAAAGGCAACTGCACCCCGTCATGAATCAATGCAGCTGGAAAGAACAGGAGGCACAAAAAGAAAATACAGAACAATTTGAAACCAGTTTATCAGAATCCCCAAAAGCTATCATTCAGAAAGAACATAAGGGTCAGATTAAAGTAACCTACTGTAGGAGAAAAAAAGCTGTTCCACCTTGGGGTTTTTTCCCCATTTACATCATTTTTTAAAAGCTAACATAATGAAAAAATCCGGCAGCAGAATTAAAAAGGGCATGAGCGCATGATCACGTATTGAGGTTAGAAAAGCTTAAAGAATTATTAAAAGCTACTCCTTGAATACATAATACTGTCAGTGTTCACACAGCCTTGGAAACCCACTTTTTAAGATGAGAAGAGAGGGTCACACTATCTAGGTAGACATGAGCGCTTATTAATAATTGGAACCATCAGAGAGGCAACAGATTCTCAGAAGATTTTGTTTTTCTCCTATCCGAGTAAGTTTTTAACACTGCTATCTATCTTGTTGCTTAATGATTGCCCACAAAGCTACTCAAATATTTTTTGCAGTTGAAGGAAACTTTTTTTCATCGCAACAAAGACAGCAAAATTGCATTTTTGCTGAGCGCAAACAGTTACATGTTACCACCCAAGAATTTAAAAGGAAAAAAAATTAATCCCACACAGATACTCCAAGTAATCAATTCTGGGAAGACTAGAGCAGGCATTCTGCAGACCATTGCTGTAGTATTCACAAACATCTCTCCTGACCTTACAAATCCATAAAAGCTTAATGCCTATCAGGTGGCCGTGTGAAATAGCCAACACCTGCAGCACAGCCTCTTTCCATCTGGTTAATTTTCGTTTAATTTTCATTAAACTGTTACAAGAAACCAAGTCAGCAATTGCACCTGCAAAGGCAGTAGTTCACTATCGAAGCACCTGAGCCACTTTTTCCACAGGTTTGTTTCAAGACAGGCTTTCGAGAGGGTAGCTTTTTATTTGTTTTTTAATTATTCCTTACTATATTAAAATTCTATAATCTCACTTTCTTTTTAATTAGATGTTACAATTTATTGCTCCTGACTGGATGCCAAGATAAGTCTTATTACCCTGTGTCGTGGTTTAGCCGGCAGCTCAGCCCCACACAGTCGCTCGCCCACTCCCCCACCGGTAGGTGGGAGAGAGAATCAGAAGGGTAACGCTCGTGGGTTGGGATAAGAGCAGTTTAATAATTAAAATTAAAAGAAAACAACAGTAGAAATGCAATGTAAAGGGGAACAACGAGAGGCGCAAAGCCTCGGGGGAGGGGGGGGAAGGGAGGGGAGAGGGGGAACGAACCGCCGGAACAAACTGCCCGCGCCGCAGCCGCGCGCCGCCCGCCGCCCCGACGCCGCCTCCGCGCTGGCGCTGCAACTGTCCCCCCCCTCAATATACTGGTCATGGTGTCACATGGTATGGAATGAACCTGCCATTGGCCAGTCGGGGTCAGCCGCCCCCACCACGGCCCTGCCCCTCCCAGCCCCCCCCGCCACGCGGCAGAGCGCGGGAAGCTGGAAAGGCAGCCGACCCCCACAGTGAGGAGAATTAACCCCTTCTCAGCCAAAACCAGCACACCCTGCAGCTCTCCTATAATCAGAAAACACCAATTATGTAATGTTACTCAACTGGGTAGGCGATTGAATATATGGAAAGAAACCAGTTTTCCTGTTTATGCGAGGCATACAGTTTATCCTGTGAGGTGTTTTTTCGGCTGTCAAATACTGGTTGTGCTGATGTTCTATCTACCTGCAAGAGAAAAACACCGTCCTACAGTTTGTTTCCCTAACCTATGACAGGATGACTCCTCCTCTGAGTTAGTCCACATTATAAGTGTAACTGTTAGCTGCTTCCATGCTATATAGACTAAATCTTGAAGAGCTGTAAATATAATTCCCAGCCATACCTCTCTTTATGGAAAATTCATTCCCTAACACTGGAAAGATTATCTTGCTTCTCATTCAATACTCTATTATTTCTCATAATAATGCTTTCTAAAAGCACTTCCACCTGAGAAAATGACAAAGTAGTAGATGTGCAGTTATGAGCTGGATGAACGTCATCCTTGATTGAAATCAATGAAGGTAAAGAATGGTTCACAGCTCAGCAGTGGGCCTCAGTGCCCAAATAATCAATACTGTCAAGGTGTCGGTTTGTTGCTTTTTATTTTTAAAGCAACTATATACTGATCTTCTACACTGGTGTAATGATAACAACAGACACAGCTGTGCCCTGGTTTTGGCTGGGATAGAGTTGATTCTCCTCCTAGCAGCTGGTACAGTGCTGTCATTTGGATTTAGCATGAGAACAATGTTGATAACACTCTGATGTTTTAGCTGTTGCTGAGCAGTGCTTAAACCAGTCAAGACCTCAGCTTCCCATGCTCTGCCACTGAGGAGGTGCAGAAGAGAATGTGAGGAGGCACAGCCAGGACAGCTGACCCAAACTGGCCAAAGGGATATTCCATACCATATGACATGGTGCTCAGTGTATAAGCTGGGGGAGCTGGCCCCAGGGTGGGGAAGTGATGGCTGCTTCAGGACTGGCTGGGTGTCAGCTGGAGGGTGGTGAGCAACTGCATCACTTTTTTTTTTCCTGAGTTTTATGTCTCTCTATTTTTCTTATTTTCCTTACAATTTTTGTTATTATATTTTAGTTCAATTATTAAACTGTTCTTATCTCAACCCACAAGTGTTCTCACTTTTACTCTTCCAATTCTCTCCCCCATTCCGCTGGAAAGCAGTGAGCGAGTGAACAAGCGGCTGTGTGGTGCTTAGTTGACAGCTGGGGTTAAACCACAACAAGCTGGCATCAGAAAACGAGTCAGTGATCATTACATATACAAGGTACAGCAGAAGATTTAGTGGAAAAGACCCAACCAAACTACTAATATGGTTTAAAAATAAAATTTTAAAAAAATCAGTCAATATCAGTACCACTTGAGAAAAAATCATCATGCTCCTTACTATCCAATTTAACGTTTTTTTTTTTCTTGAACACGCCGACTGAGTACCATCATCTAGTTTGATCTCCCATGTTGTGCAAACCAGAGGTACACTCAGTGATACAAAATACATCACAGAACAGCCAAGGTTGGATGGGACCTTGAAAGATCTTCTGGTGCAACTTTTTGTGGGAAAGGGAGTCTAGGTAAGATCACCTAGCACCCTGTGCAGTAGCATCTACAAAACCTCCAGCAACACAGACTCCACCATGTCCAGCCACCATCCAAAGCCACCAAGGCGAAGGGCTCCAGAGCAGAGGATGGTACCAGGGGACCCTTCCTAAAGCAGCAAAACCTTGAAGGCAAAAGCACAGGGAGAGAGAGGGTACTCAGAGCCCCAACCCTGCACAGAGAGGGAACGAGTGAGATCCTGACTAGCAGCAGCTCTGACTCAGCATGGGCCGGGACACGACTGATGGTGGCCAAACCCCCTTGCATATAAGAGCAGCCCCCAGGGAACACAAACAACTGGGAGCAGGGCCAAAGGGGCATGGTGCAGCATTCCACATGGGCAGGGCACAGTCCCGCTCCTGGCTCTAAAGGATAACTCAGCTAGTGGTCATCACCCCCCAGGAGAGGACCCAGCTACGGTTTCCAATTGCCCAAAAGCCATCACCAGAAGGAACGTGGTGACCCAGGCAGAGCCCCCACACAACCATGCAGCTGTCCAGGTCTCCGGCTGCAGGGAGGGCCTGAGCCTGGCATTCGTACCAGAGGGCAGCAGAGACAACAGCTGCTTGTGGTGTGACCGGGTGAATGATCTGCTCGGCCTGGTGGCAGAGCTGAGGGAGGGAGTGGAAAGGTTAAGGAGCATCAGGGAGTGTGAGAGGGAGATAGTTTGGTGGAGCCGCACCCTACCATCCCTGGGGCCAAGGCAGCGGGTGGAGGCTCCACAAGGAGCAGAGGATCCCCTACCCTCTCGCCACCAAGCAGATGGAGGGGACCTAAGAGACAGGTGGGAATGAAAACAGGTCCCTGCTCAGGGCAAATCCCCTCCTGGCCTCCCTCACCTTCCCAGCTGCCCTTACACACCAGGTATGGGGCTCTGGAACCTGAGGGCCAGGCAAATGAGGATGTAGGTGAAGGTCCATCCAGGGGGTTGCCTAGGGAGCACCGGTCAGCCCCATGCATTGTGACTGCCTTTGTTAAGAAGAAAAGGAGGGTAATTGTCATAGGCAGTTCCCTTCTGAGGGGGACAGAGGGCCCAAGATGCCAACCAGACCCATCCCACAGGGAAGCCTGATGCCTCCGCGGGGCTTGGGTCAGAGATGTTACTACGAAACTCCCTGGTCTGGTAGGGCCCTCTGATTATCACCCGCTCTTGGTTGTGCAGGTGGGTGGTGACGAGGTTGCGGAGAGAATTCCAAGAGCGATCAAAAGGGACTTGAGGGCACTGGGGCGACTGGTTGAAGGATCAGGAGCACAGGTAGTGTTTTCCTCACTCCTGTCAGTGGCAGGGAAAATTACTGAAAGGAACGGGAAAACTAACCTCATTAACAATGTGGCTCAGAGGCATTTTGGATTTTTTGATCATAGAGAGGTCTGATGGCCTGATGGCCGCAGATGGGAGTTCAGCTGTCTCAAAGGGGGAAGAGGATTCTTGCTCATGAGAGCATTTTCAACTAGGTTCAGAGGCTGGCTTGGGCTTAGCAACCATGATAGGATACAGTTCTCAATTCTTGGCGAAGTAAGGAGCAGGGTCAGCAAAACCACTACCATGGGCTTCTGGAGGGCAGACTTTGCCCTGTTCAGGGCACCGGTTGGGAGAGTCCTTTCGGAAGCAGTCCTGAAGGTCCAGCAAGGCTGAGCATTCTTCAGGAAGGAAGCCTTAAAGGCACAGGATCAGGCTGTCCCCATGTGCCATAAGACAAACTGGTGGGGAAGACGACCAGCCTGGCTAAACAGGGAGCTTTTGCTGGGACTCAGGAAAAAAAAGAGAGTTTACCACTTTGGGAAGAAGGGGCAGGCAACTCGAGAAGAGTATAGGGATCTCCTAGGTCATGCAGAGAGAAAATTAGAAAGGCAAAAGCCAAGCTAGAACTCGATCTGGCCACTGCTGTCAGGGATTACATAAAATGTTTTTACAAATACATTAACAACAAAACGAGAACGAAGGAGAATCTCCATCCTCTATTGGATGCAGAGGGAAACTCTGCCACCAATGATGAGGAGAAGGCTGAGGTACTTAATGCCTTCTTTGCCTCAGCCTTTAACGCTCAGACCTGTTATCCCTAGGGTATTCAGCCCCTGAGCTGGAAGGCAGGGACAAGAGCAGAACAAACCCCCCATAATCCAGGAGGAAGCAGTTTACGACCTGTTGCTCCACCTGGACACTCACAAGTCTGTGGGGCCAGATGGGATCCACCCAAAAGTACTGAGGGAGCTGGCAGAGGTGCTCACCAAGCCACTCTCCATCATTTATCAGCAGCTCTGGTTAACAGGGGAGGTCCCAGGCGACTGGAGGTTTGCCAGCATGATGCCCATCTACAGGAAGGGTAGAAGGATGATCCGGGGAACCACAGGCAAGTCAGTCTTACCTTGGTACTGGGGAAGACTGTGGAGCAGTTCATCTTGACTGCGCACACCAGGCATATGCAGGACAACCAGGGGATCAGGCCCAGCCAGCATGGCTTCATGAAAGGCAGGTCCTCCCTGACCAATCTGGTCTCCTTCTGTGACCAGATGACCTGCCTAGTGGATGAGGGGAAGGCTGTGGATGTGTCTACCTGGACGTTAGCAAAGGCTTTGACACAGTCTCCCACAGCATCCTCCTAGAGGAGGTGGCGGCTCATGGCTTGGACAGATGTGCTCTTGGCTGCTTAAAAACCTGGCTGGACGGCCCGAGCCCAGAGAGTTGTGGTGAATGGAGCTAAATCCAGTTGGTGGCCGGTCACAAGCGTTTTTTCCACAGTTTTGGGGCTAGTCTTGTTTACTATCTTTACCCATGATCTGGATGCGGGGATCTAGTGCACC